>NC_083727.1:103493568-103823635 GCF_028564815.1 Eubalaena glacialis | reverse complement strand
CAGACTTTCTGGGTTTGCATCTCGGTTCCACTTCTTAGTAGCAATGTTGCCTGAGGCAAGTTAGCTCTCTGTGCTTCTTGTATAAAATGGTGATAAACAATGGTGCCTCACCCATGGGGATGCTTGTGAAGACTGAGTTAATACCTGCCAAGCACTTAGGACCAAGCATGGCACACAGGGAGAAGGTAATGTTAGTTATTATTTTATCTTATATTATTGTGTTTGTTATCATAAATGTACTTAGTTTGAGAAGCCACTTGAATCACGGTACAGTGTTCGAATTGAATACAATGTTCTAGTAACATCCAAAGAAAAAAGAAAATAAATTGATCTACCTGCGTATTTCAAAGGAGAAAACTTGCACGATTTTAAGAGTTAAGCCTCTTCTTATGAAACATCAAAAGTCCATTCTCAAAATGTTGTCCTTTATTACTGTGGTGTGTATCCTGTCAACTCAAGGGGCTGTGTCCCCTTCACCCTAAAAATTATGTCAGGTGAAGGCTGCATCTTTTCTGTTTACTTTAATTTCTAAAATGTCCAGTAACCTTCAGGCATAGCTTGTAATGCCCAAATCTTTCTTCTCAAGATGATTCTTAAGGGAAAAGATGGTTTGTATGTTTATTTAAGGATCAACATTTCTCCATTCTGGACAGTTTTGCTTACTTTTTAGGAAAAAAATCAAATATGATATAAACTATGAATTAGGATTCGGAAGAGGTGAAGACATTGTCATTTCTGTGACTTCAGATAGCAAGGTTGCCTGGCTGCCTGTGGTGTTCATGCTGACTTTTGTTGCTTTGCCCCGGGTCTGGGCATCTACTGGGGTGACTGCCTGGGGTTGTTATAAGTGGAATTGTGTCCCCACAAAAGATGTTGAAGTCCTAACTCCCAGGACCTGTGAATGTGACTGTATTTGGAAAGAGGGTCTTTGTAGATGATCAAGTTAAGATGAGTAAGATTACTGTGCTTATAAAGGGGGGATTTTGGACCCAGAGACACATGCACACAGAGAGAACACCATGTGAGGACTGGAGTGATGGCGCCCCAAAGCCAGGAAGCTGCCAGAAGCTGGGAGAGAGGCCTGGAACCGATCCTTCCCTAGTGCCTTCAGAAGGAAGATGGCCCTGCCAACACCTTGATTTTGGACTTCTGGCCTCCAGAACTCTGAGACAATAAATTTCTGTCGTTGAAGCCGGTCAGTCTGTGGTACTTTGTTACAGCCCCCCTAGAAAACCAGTACAGAGATATTTCTTAGGAATCCATACTTTTCGTAGTCACCCTCTTGAGCCCTCTGTATTGAAAGTTCTATATTGGGTGATTTTAAAAATAAGTTATGAGGGAACATGATTTGCCTAAGCCACATCCCTGGAGGAGTTTATTCCAGAAAGGGAAATTAAAGAGTCACTCAGACTAATAAATATACTGGGCCTTTCGGCCTCAGACATCTGTGTTCAACGTGTCTCGTCTGTATTTGATGTGTCTGGCCCATGGCAGTTACTGTAACTTACAAGATATAAAACCCTGTTGGGCTCAGACATGACAGGGAAGTGTCCATCACTCATTCATTTTCATTTTGTTCAACATTAGCACATTTAATGTGCCAATATTCAGAGTAATAAAGATAGAGCTATGAGTAAAACTCTTCTGGGAAATTGGTAATGAAAATACTTTTGTGGGTGATGCAGTAGTTTCACCCACTCAAATCCAACAGAAAAGTCCTCTTCATAGAGACTAGATAACCAAAGTTTTGACATGTACACATTTCCCCTTTCATCATAATTGCCACGCTGGCTAATGCGTGGTTACTGTTTCTTTGCTTTGCTTTTCCTTCTGGGAGCAAGTCTTCCCACGACGGAGGAGGAAAGACAGAAAAGCTGTTGTTTGCCTGAGTGAGGAAATGCCATCATGAATAAAGAAAATTTTTTAAATGCTCCCATTTCTGGTACAATCTGTAGTTGCAATTCCACAGCATAGTCTAGTTTAACATAGCCAGAAGCAGCTTGATTACATTACATATATCAGAGTGAAGATGCCCTTGGCCGTTGAGATTCAGCAGGGAATGAATTTTATGTCTGAACTGAAGCAAATCTGAAAAGTGAGAAGGCTTGACTAAATTCTCTTTTACCGTGTCATTAAAATCACTGTTTGGTGTTAGTTTCTGAACCAACGAGGTGTGAGTCATGATTTAAAGAATGAATAAATAAAGCCTAAACAATATGGGCTTGCAAAATAACATACATCAATTCCCTTAAATGGAAACATTTAGCTGCTGTACACTTAAGACTTGTAAACAGGATGCAAAATCCAATACTAGGGCACACCTGCTTATACATAAGGATTTTTCTAGGCCCTGGGAGTAACACAAGGAAGGATAAGGAAGGCATTTACTCCCAAGAATCTGAAAGTCTGTTTAAAAAGTCAGGACACGTATAGTGAAAAATGTACCTAACAAAAGATTAGGTAATACACAATCTGAGACAAATGAAAGATACAGTATGCAGTAAACACTATAGTATATTCAAAAGAGACATGGGTTACATTCTTCAAACACTCATTCATTGTGTCAGTCAGTCAGCAGATATTTACTGAGTGTCTATTATATGTCATGGTTGGGGCTGAGTGAGGAAAAAAATTGTAACTAATATGTCCCTAGCAGATAACTTTAATCCCATTTTACGGGTGAGAACATCAAGGCTAAGAACATTCAAATAACCAAGCTGACTAATCCAAAGGAGGAATAGAGCTAGACCTGAAGGTTTGAATAGCAGTTTCAGAGATGACTCAGGGATATTGGGCCTGGGTGCTTGAGAGGCCTGTGAACTGAAGTGGAATCAGGTGAGTGAACTGCTGTCCAGGGGAGATGGGGGATTTCACTTTCAGTCTCTTGAGCTTGAAGCAATGGTGGGATGTTCACGTGAACCATCCACCGGGCCTTTGGAGATGGAGGCCTGCATTTCAAGAGGGGAGTCCATGATAGCTAACGATTTGGAGTCATCCTTGTAGAAATGATAGTTGAAGTATTAATAAGAATTGATGAGTTTTTCCAGAAGAGAAAGTATTCGTAGTTGAGAGGAGGGGCAAAGGTTGCAATCTTGTGAAAAACCTCTGGTGGGGGGAAAGGATTGGTAAGACCAGACACCAAAGAGACAGCAGGACGACTGTCCGATAATGCTGCTTTATCCCAGAGGCTGACAGAGTATTACTTCAAGAGGAAACATGTCGAAAGCCGCAGGAGAAAGGGGGCTGAAACCAGGGCCTTTGAGGATAGCGAGAAGGAGCTGATTTGTGGTTCTGGGGAATGCAGGTTCAGTAAGGCTGAACCAGGCTGTGTTAACATACACACACTATTGTATATAAGATAGATATCCATCAAGGACCTAGTGTAGAGCGCAGGGAACTCTACTCAATATTCTGTGATAACCTATATGAGAAAAGAATCTGAAAAAGAATGATTATATGTATATGTATAACAATCACTTTGCTGTACACCTGAAACTAACACAACATTGTAAATCAACTATACTCCAATTAAAAAAAAAAAAAGAGATGGGCAGGTAGTGAGAATTGAAAACAATAGAAATTTGAAAAGTTTAAGTGTGAAATCTTTATAGTGAAAAAAAAAATGATCCAGTGTAGTTTTTGTGCTTTGTCCAAAGAATCTAATACAATTCATATTATCCTGCTAAGAAATAAAAGCCACGTTCTACTTTCCCGATGCCTTTAATTGCTCTTCCAGCAATGTTGGCAGAATGCTCTAGGGGATTATCTGAAATCTGATTCCTATTAGATACAGCATTTAGTCATCATCATGGTACAGAGAGTAAGACATGGCAGAGCAAAATCAGACACAGGTCAGGCTCAGTGCTGGCCCAGAAGACAGACCTGCTGGACATTGCTCCTCCGTGGCCTTTGTCAGCCACCGGTTCTTCTCACTGTCCAGTGGGAATGTTGAATGGAATGTGGATGTGTTAATTGTGGAGATCACGGTTTTATTGTACAAATTTTGGGGGGAACTCTTTAAGGAGTGACCTGGTGGCATCCAGCATTGAAGACCGGAAGGCAAGGATTTCAACAAGAAGATCAACATGAATAAGCTCATTGTAAGCTAACTACAAAAATGAAGACTTCATGAATTTCATGGCTTTCTGCCACCTCCAACTTACTACCTTTTTGAAGGCTTTTTATTTAAATATATGAATATAAATTTATGTATAATACACATTGGTATGTATGCATAAATATGAGTATATATATAGTTTTAGAATTGAGGTATATCTATATCTGTATCTGTTTATCGGTATTTAGTTTTGTGTTAGTTTTCCATTTAGTAATAAATCATGACCATTTCCCCATGAAAACTATTCTAACAGCTAATAATTCCTTATGTGAATAACTCATAATTCATTTTCTCGATTGTTGTAAAATTTATAGAAGATTTCATTAAGGATATTTTCACTTTCTGATATTTGTTACAAATATTTTCATAGTTTATGAGTTGTCTTTTAATTTAATCTTTGGTGTTGGAAGCTTTAATTTTTATTTAGTTTATTGGCTCTATTATGATTTTGTTCTTGCTTTTTAACCTATAAAATCTTTCTCTGAAATTCAGTTATTTATTCAGCTTTGGAAAGCTGAAATTTAATTAGGCTGGTGATTGCCCTTACTAAATCCTAGACTTAGGCAAATTATTATTAATAAGAATAATATAATAGTCCCAGTCAGAAGGATATAACTTTAGTGAAGAGGAGAAAATATGACCAAAATAATAAAGTACGAAGTCTTGCTAGTAAGACTTTTCCCTTTATGTTTTCTTCTTTGTCAATACACCTGTGAATGCCTTCCCTACTCTAAAATTTTGTAACTGTTTCTAAACTTTCTTCTAGTTCTTTTATAGTGTCATCTCTTCCATTTAAATTTTCTCCATTTGGGGTGTTTAACTTGCTATATGCTGAGATCTAATTTTTTTTTTGTCTTAAAAGGAGCCTGAGTCTCAATACTACATATTAGGACATTATCTTTTTCTGTACTGACCTGGAATGGTAGTTGCTAATATTCTGGTAACATTCGGTTGGTTAGGATTCCCTTCTAGCCCCGCACCCCGTGTTTATAACCAAAATTGTGCAGCTTTCTCTTTACACCTTTGTCTCTTATATTTTGTTAAATTTTTGATATTAGGAATATATTGGTTTCATTAAGTATCTAAAAAAATGTCATTCCACATTTTAAAATACTCTAAAATCCTTCATAGAGCATGAAAAATATTTGTTGCCTGACACTTGAAAGATCTCATTTATACAACTGTTGGATTATAGAGCCTTCCTTGAAGACAGTTCTTCAAATTTGAAAAATAATGTCCATAGCTATGGACCTATTATTTTATTCCTATTGAGTCATCTTGATCATTTATATTTTATTATAAACTGTCCATTAAATAAAATATTTAGAATTTTTATATTTTAAAAAATATTTATATAAAAATTTGTATAGAATACTTGTACAAAGTATTCCCTCATAATTTGAAATGTTCCTGTTTCTTTATTATATGTGCTTTCTCATTAATTATGTTTGTGTTTCTTCCCTCCTGCTAAACTTTTCAAAGTGAACTTTTTTTTTTACAAGGAACCAACTCGAAATTTTAAAAGCAATTTCTATTATTGTCAAATTTATTTATTTTTATTTATTTATTTATTTTTAACATCTTTATTGGAGTATAATTGCTTTACAATGGTGTGTTAGTTTCTGCTTTATAGCAAAGTGAATCAGCTATACATATACATATATCCCCATATCTCTTCCCTCTTGCGCCTCCCTCCCTCCCACCCTCCCTATCCCACCCCCTAGGTGGTCAAAGAGCACTGAGCTGATCCCCCTGTGCTATGCAGCTGCTTCCCACTAGCTATCTATTTTACATTTGGTAGTGTATCTATGTCCATGCCACTCTCTCACTTCGCCCAGTTTACCCTCCCCCCTCCCCTTGTCCTCAAGTCCATTCTCTAGTAGGTCTGCATCTTTATTCCTGTCCTGCCCCTATTTAGTTATTTTAATTATTCAAAATTTTCTTTCTTCCAGCCTTCCTTAGGTTCTGTGTTGGTCTTCTTCTGACTTTTTAGGTTTAAATAAAACCTTGAGGACTGTCTTCCTAAATAAATTTGGTCATTTTTTCAAAGTTTCTATTTTTATTCTCATCCTTATTATTTTCTAAATCAGTGTCTTGCAAGCGATATGTCTTGACTCATTGAAAAATGTTGATAAACCTGTATCACAAGAATTGTGTTGGCTTCAGAAAATTTATTGAAAGGCTTTTTATTCTTTTTTTTTTTTAAATGTAGTAAAGTAATATGAGTAATGTGAGAATTAGCTGATCTTTATAACTTGGATACTTGAAAGGTTTCACTGGTAAACTGTTTGGACCTAAGTTGTTTTTAAAAAGCGACTTTTTAAACTTATTTTTGTCAGTTTGTAAGGAGTTTATAATTGAATTTAAAATTATCTAAGATTCCTCGTCTTTAAAATGGAAGCTTCAACTTTCTTATTTTCATAAATGATATGTTTGATGTTTTCTGTCTTATGTTAAGTTTTGTTTTTGTTTTGTTTTTCCCTTATTTGCTTTTTTAATGCACCCATTCTCTTGTCTGGTTTTTATGATTTTGAACTTTCTTTGACACTATTGTAAATTTTAAAATTCAATGATTTTGAAGATTTACATGTGTTTTACATTTGACTTCTGGCTATACTTATATTTATTCAAAAATGTACCCCGAGTTTTCTTTTCTAATCATCAGAATTTAATGCAATTGCATCTTTTGAGTCATTCTTTCCCAGTGTTAGGTGAGGAATTCAGCATGGTTTTAATCATCTTCCCTTTTAATATAATTTGTGTTTCATTCTCTCATTGTTGTAATATCATTATTTTTTATATTATACATCTCTTTTCTTTTGGGAATTTTTTTCTTGTTCAGTTTTATCTTATTTTTAACAATCATTCAAACACAATTCTATTTTAATTGGTTTCAGTATCAACTGTTAATCTTTTCTTCCTCTTCCCTTCCTCCCTTCCTTCCTTCCTTCCTCCCTTTCTTCCTCCCTCCCTCTCTCTATATTTCTTTGACCTTCTTACCATGACCTTCTTTTTTTTTTTTAACTCTTGTGTCAATTTTTAAGGCATTTCCAGGTGATATCTTGATAATATAGATTGAAATTAATCATTTAATAGCCTCAGAAGAGAGCATGATTTACTGGGTTTTTTTTTTTTTTTAAATAGATTTATTTATTTATTTTTTTGGCTGTGTTGGGTCTTCATTTCTGTGCGAGGGCTTTCTCTAGTTGTGGCAAGCGGGGGCCACTCTTCATCGCGGTGTGCAGGCCTCTCACTGTCACGGCCTCTCTTGTTGCGGAGCACAGGCTCCAGACGCGCAGGCTCAGTAGTTGTGGCGCACGGGCCTAGTTGCTCCGCGGCATGTGGGATCTTCCCAGACCAGGGCTCGAACCCGTGTCCCCTGCATTGGCAGGCAGATTCTCAACCACTGCGCCACCAGGGAAGCCCTTACCATGACCTTCTTATTCATGATTTTTAAATTTGGATTTATCTCCTGTCATAGCATATCTTCAAGTAATTTTTTTCCAAATTGTGGATGATGCATTTTT
The DNA here is from genome assembly GCF_028564815.1 of Eubalaena glacialis. Taxonomy (NCBI): domain Eukaryota; kingdom Metazoa; phylum Chordata; class Mammalia; order Artiodactyla; family Balaenidae; genus Eubalaena; species Eubalaena glacialis. The sequence continues at coordinate 103,815,991 of NC_083727.1, read as the reverse complement.
CTCAATATGTCTGTATTTTATAATAACTTTCTATTTCCTTCATGCCTGAGTGGCAAGTTGGCTTAACATAACCTCTTTAGCTCACCAACATTTTTCCTTCAATATTCTGTGGTTTATATTTTCGTTGCCTCTTAGCATTTCGCATTGCAAAAGAATAGTTTGAAGCCAACCCAATTTTGATTTCTCTGTTAGTGACATGTGTTTTCTGGAGGATTTCTTGTTAGATGGTTCTGTTTATTCCTGTAAGTCTGATATTTTGTCACTCTTGGGTTCTTTTCAATATTTTACTCTAGGACCCTGTCAACCTAAGGGTCATCTTTGGCAATTGTGTCCATATTTATCTTATCCCAAATTCCTGCTGATTTTTTACCTCCTAATCATTTCTGGAATCTTTCTCACTCTCCTCTGCTACCCTCCAAGGTCAAGCCACTGTCATCTCTTACTTGGACTCTCATCTCATTTAAGAGCCTCTGACTTGCTTCTTTATAAACCTACACACTCTAGCCAGAGAAACTGTTTTCCCCCCAAATTCAAATTTTGTTCACTTCACACATCTGCTTAAATTACCTCAGTGGCTTTAGATAAAGAGCAAAATCTCTAACATGGATTTACCATAGAATTTTTCAAACAGCAGGTGGGGATCCATTGATGAGTCATGAAATCAATGTGTTAGGTTATAAAAGCATTAAAAATCATTATATACATGAACTATATATATGTGATGGTGTGTATATACACACACACACACGTATAAAACATATACAATGTGCATAAATCTAAACAAAAGATTTCACGAACTGTCGCCTACTCTTACAGTGAGAAAACCACTCTGATAGGTCCTATTGTATTCTGTTCTATTTCATGGTTTTTAAAAACTCTTTCATGATCTAGCAAATTGAGTTCTATATATGTACATATGGGTATGTGTACTGGAATGTGAGGTACAAAGTATTTCTTACTGAAGGTCATGGTGAAAAAAAATGGTTGGAGTCTGACCTACAGAGCCCTGGGTGGTCTAGCCCCTATGTACCGCCTCCTCATACATGTTCCTCTTATCTTTCTCTGCCCCCGTCTCACTGACTTTCCTTTAGATCCTCAACCATGCTGTGCTCACTTTTACTAAAGCGCTTTGCATATGCTATTCTCCCTGCCTGGGACTCTCCAGTTCCCTGGTTAATTCCCACTGTCTCTCAGACCTTGTATGGAACAGATCTTCCTCAGGAAAACCTTCTGTGACCTCCTGACTAGGTCAAATCCCTCATCACATGCTCTTGTAACACCATCTACTCTTGTTCTGGTTGTGATTTCATATTATTCATGTGATTATTTGTCTGTTTCTCCAATCCCCCATAAACGCAAGGAGATGGCAGATGTCCCTTTCTGTTTCATTTATACGTGTCTCATTTATGTGTACTTTACAGAATGAGCCCCCAATAATGACTCGTATATGATAAATAAATGTCTATTCACACATTGTTTTGGTTTAGTCTGTGAAGACTGTTTTTCACTGTACTTTTTGTTACTGCCTTGTTTCTAACTTCTTGTTTCTTCCCACTCTCTTGTATATTCCTTATGAACATCTAGACTTCTTACAGTGGATACATTTTTTTCTTTCCATCTTGATCAATATTTTAATATTTACTCTTCCCCTCTGCATTCTGAAATAGCTTCTCATCAATTACGGAATTTAAACTGCGTAAATTCTGCTTTTTTCCCACCTCTGCTTTTTTATTTACTGCATATTGTTTTCTTACTTGAACCTGATATGTTCTTACCTTACTCTGTTGTTATCTTTAAATCCCAGTCTATTCTCCTTATTCCTTTCTGCTCCTTTATCGCATAAACCATATCTCTTTTCATCTGATTGAGGACTCCAAGCAGTTTTGTAAAAATTTCTTCTGTTTTTTTTGTTATAACATAGTTTCCAAAGTTTATTTATTTTAGGACTCGGGAGGATGAGATTGCATTAATCTGAGCTTCAAGGATCTCCCTCTCTTTTCTTTTCCTCCTTCTCCTTCTCTCTCTTCCTCTTTCTCTTCTTCATCTTTTTTGCCGACACACTGGGTGTGCTACTCACTGTGCACTGGGGAGTTGTAGGTTCTCAGATCTCCAGATAGAGGACATGCAAGGCGCCTTGCCCAAGAGCAGTTCATTAATGAGGCTCTGTTGGCATGAGATGGAATCTTCTTCTGTTTTAGAGTCTATTTCTCTGATGCACATTATAATATCTAATTATTTTTATAGATTTACTGGACGGGAGTGTGGAGAGGGATGGGAATTCATATTCTGGCTGATCCTGAAATCTGGCCTGAACATTGATGTGAAGCTCTGATCACTTCTCAGGTTGATGGAGAATGTGCCTCTCTGAGCTGAGGGACAGAAAATGGTATGTGTCAAAGTCTCTTTTCTGCCTGCTTCCAAGTTGGCAGGTTCATTCTGTTTAATGAAGTAAAACATGGATTGACAAGTGCTTGTTTCTGAACTTAGCTCCACTGTCTTTGCAATTAGTTAAACTTCCTCTTATATGAAGGCAACAGGTAAACCAGCAATCTTAGTTTTTACTGTCTGTGTGTGTTTTTTATGTTTTCATATATATTATATGATGAGATTAAAATCATGACTTTGGATTTTCACGGACTGACTATTCTTTCACAAAAAGTTTGTAGATTGACTATTCTTAAACTTGAGAAGATAAAGGAATTCACTTTTTGGTATCAGGCAAGAAATTATACTCAGAGCCTCTTTAGGATTAGTTGTATAAATCAACTTGGGAATACTTCACTTAGTCTTCTTAAGCAGATGCTAAACATGTCTATATCAAAAGACCTTTTCTTGATACATGCACCCCAGTGTTCATCGCAGCACTATTTATAATAGCCAAGACATGGATGCAACCTAAATTTCCATCGACAGATAAATGGATAAAGAAAATATGGTACATATATACAATGGGATATTACTCAGCCATTAAAAAAGAATGAAATAATGCCATTTGCAGCAACAGGGATGGACCTAGAGATTACCATACTAAGTGAAGAAAGTCAGAGAGAGAAAGACAAATATCATATGATATCACTTATATGAGGAATCGAAATAATTGATACAAATGAACTTATTTATAAAACAGAAACAAACTCACAGACTTAGAAAACAAACTTATGGTTACCAAAGGAGAAAGGTGAGGGGGGAGAGGGATAAATTAGGAGTTTGGGATTAACACATATACACTACTATATATAAAATAGATAATCCACAAGGACCTACTGTATAGCACAGGGAACTATACTCAGTATTCTGTAATAACCTAAATGGGAAAAGAATCTGAAAAATAATGGATATATGTATATGTATAACTGAATCACTTTGCTGTACACCTGAAACTAATGTAACATTGTAAATAACTATACTCCAATATAAAATAAAAATTAAAAAAATTTTAAAAATAAATTAAAAAAGATCTATTCTTGGGGATATCTTTATTTATGAAGTCGCTCATATATTATAGATGTACATCTCCCCCCCCTCCTTAATGGTGGGGGTTTCTGGAATCTACAAAATATAAACAATTTGTCCTGTACTGTGAAGCCATACAGATACTAACAGTCCCCTTAGCACATTTATTTACCTGAATTCCCCAAGGTAATTAAATTTTTGGTGTTTAAAATTACCAAGTTTGCAGGAGGGAGCTTTTGGAGGTGATGGATATGTTTATTACCTTGATTATGGTGATGGTTTCATGGATGTATGCATATTTCAAACCCATCAAATAGTATACATCAAATATATGCACTTTTTGTATATCAATTACACCTCAGTAAAGCTGTTAAAAATAAATAAAACTGCCAGGTTGGCATGTTTCTCCTAACAGTCTTTGGAATATTTGAAATAATGAGAGATTTTCATTGTTATATGTTCATTTATACATAGGCCATATAGGTTCATCACTTAGCTAATAATGGCTGAGCATAAGGGAAATTTACTGTTTGGTTTTCTTATCGCTTCTCATGTTTGTCATCTTTGTACTCAGGCTGTGATATCCCACTGTTGTCTAGTTTACAATGGATATTTATGCTTCTATCAGTCTTTTTCAAAAATCTTACCATGGGCAATAATTTCCCTAGTATTTTTACTTATTGTTGTCACTACTGAGCCTTTTTTTAAGATTTATCTTTTAGAAATAGATCTTTATTTTATGAGTCATTGGGTAAAAATGAATTTAATAGCTTTAGGGGAGAAGCTTAAGGGAATAGGGGAGATTGTGTTTTTCCCTAAAAGTATTGTTAAATCAAGACACAGAGTAGTCAATCTGGTTTCCCTAAATAGATATGGTCAAGATTGGTTATAGCCTATCCTGTATCTGATGTGTTTTTTAAAAAAAATCCTTTCTCCCCACAACAGGCAATTTTGAACAAACTGCTGTCAATTCTTTCCTTTGTTATTAATCTTTAGTGGTAGAAATTGTCATTCCACCCTAACCAGCTTATGTCTGTTCTATTGCTCTAATAAATATGTGGTGATTTCAGCAGCATTGATGAAGTTGTGATTAAGTTTTAGAAGGAAATCATTTCACAGTTTAGCACTTACAGGTGAGGATACTGCAATAGACTGATTTTGAACATTTAATAATACTGACTCCTTAAAAAATATATGTGAAATTATATTTAGATTTGTCACAGAGATTGCATTTGTGAAGTTACAATGATGAATGAATTTAACAACCTATGTTCCTTTTTCATCCAACTCTGCAGAGAAAGACCTAGAGAGATGTGCAGAGTGATCTAAAAAATTTAGATTTCTTAAAGATGAAAACTTGGATGAACCATGGACATAGTTTGCATTTCCTATGAGCAGTGTGGCATTATATAATAAATATTCAGATAACATAATCTTTAGTTATCTATTAAATGGATTCCCCACAAAAAGGAATTGTATCTTATCAGTCAGCATATACACAGTGAGACTTATTACATTAATGTCTTCTGGAAATTGGATTGAGAAGTATACAGTCTTATTATATTGATTCAATAGCTCAAAAGCTTCCTTTGTGAGGTTAGCTGAACCTTGGTGTGTACCAAATTATTACTTTTCCATTAGCTTGGAATTTAAAGGGGTCTAAGAGATTGAACATAAAAGAACTGTTTTCATGGACATTTTTCATTTACTTGCAATACTGCCATATCCTGAGAAACAATATTGAGTCAATGAAAAATGTGATCAAGAATACAATCAGGCTCAAAGAATATTCATTTATTTACTTCTTGGGGCTGGGATTATAAAGCCCTACATTATTGATTGGGTCATTACTGTTTCTAGAATTTTCCAGGCCCCTTTGATTTGGGCTAAGATAAAGCATCATAGCACAGTTATTTTATTGGGGGAATTAGTGGGCTTCATAGTTCACTGCATCTAAGCAACAGACAAATTTGAAAAGTGGTTAACTGATCCATCAATTAATTATCATCTATATTTGGGAGAAAGATGTTTAATGCAAGTCTATGTGAAGTAGAGAATGACCAACCAGAAAAACTCAATTAAAAAAATATATGGAGGAATAGATTGTCTTTGAAGTTCTGTCTCATCAGAGTACATAAATGCAGCAAAAGTCCCAATCCAATGTGTGCTCAAGTAAAATTGGACAGGATAATATAGTGACTAGTAGAAACTTCAGGGAGCAATACCATTATTGCTTACATCAGTTTTCTGACTTAGATGCTACATATTGGTCAGTTTTGTAAGGCTTTTATTTATTATTTAAGGATCTATTTATGTATTTATGGAATATTATTCTTAGAAAGACATAAAAGAGATTCAGGATATACTTTTCTATAATATCCTTTATAAAAAGTAGGGCCTCGAAGAAAGGATTTGAATTTTGGGGGAACCTCATAAAGAGTCTGTAAGTATAACCAGATATTGGTTTCACAGCCAATGGTGGACTCTTTCAGATGGAGACTGGGATTACTCCACGGATTTAGAACAGACTTCATCCTAAAGACCACACCAAAATTCTAGTCAATTCTAGGCAATATCTTCTTTTATTTACAGGAGAATAAAGAGGAGAAAAGTAAGGAGTTCAGAGAGTAAGAAAAGTAAGGAGTTCAGAGAGTAAGAGATTTCTTTAGAAGTGCTATTGTGCTGCAAGCTAAGCACATTTTTTTCAGGTTTTTCCCCAAAAGCTGATGATTGGGAGAAGAATTCTAGTAATAGAAGTAAAGATCCTATATTATGCCTCATCCCAAGTCTCATAGATTTAGGACCACTGTTTATTTCCCTTTTCTGAGATCAGATTTGTCAGCCATAACCCCGTGGGGTACACTTAGCCATGCTTCCTACCCATTTCCTTCTGGTTGAATGAGGAGGCTTAGTGATATAAAAAAGGCTTGTGTCACTGAGAGGCAAATGAACTTGATATCTGGGCCAAAAACAGCCAAAATGCGAAGGAGATTATGTAGCTGATGCCCTAATGTGATTTGAGAAATTAATAGGAACCTCCCAAAAGGCACAAAGGGTAGAATTTCTCAACAAATAGAATGTTAGTGTCTAGATTACAGGCTAGACAACCCATAGGCAGGAAGACATAGGTCAGAGCACTGGAGTTTTTCTTCCCCTTTAAACAAAATGTACCTGAGCTTTGAACCAAAGTCCAGAGGCTTCTTCATTTTCCACCTTAAGGAAGCCAGACCCACTTACCATGAACAGACCCAGATGCTATCACCTATCCTCTTGCAAATTTCTATTTCTTTGCTCCTCAAAAAATTTTGAGAATCATCCCCTCTCAAGTCAGCTCAGGGCACTGAATATTATAGATTTATGTTTTTCAGTACATCAGATGACTTCGGCCGAGGAACAAAAAGTCTTTTGGCTGGTGGTACAACTGAGATTTTTTTTCCTACTCAGGAAATAAAAAGTTAAGTCTCCTCTCCGATCAGCTTCATTCTTCAACTAATCTCTCTTGGCTGATGAGCACAGCAGAGGCATGTCAGCCAGGGAATTTCATCGTTATGGGTTTTAGCAAACATACAAGTGAAACACACAAAATACACTAGCACTACCGGTGCTTGGGTCCGTAATTGCAGTGTAAAGGAAGAAAAGGGAACACTATGGCTTCTCATGTCAGAGGTGGGACCCACTGATTGTTTACGGTTTTCCTCTTTTGACGTAGCATTTGTACATAGTGAAATGCACAAGTCTTAAGTGAACATTCATGAGATTTGACAAATGCATGTACTTGTGTAACCCAAACCTCTTTATCATCACCCCAGAAACTTCTAGTTTGTCCCTTCCCAATTAGTTAATGCCCTAGTTCATCCTTCAGAGGCAACTACTGTTCTGATTTTTTTTTTCTCCATAAAATAGTTTTGCCTGTTTAGAATTCCATACATAATTGGAATAATATTATATGTATTCTTTTGTGTAAGACTTCTGTATTAGTTTGCTAGAGCTGCCATAAAAATTACCACAGACTAATGGTGTAAACAACAGAAATGCATTTTCTCACAGTTCTGGAGGCTAAAAGTCCAAGATCAAGATGTTGGCAGATTTGGTTTCTTCTGAGGCCTCTTTCTTTGGCTGGCAAATGACTACATTCTTGCTGTGTCCTCACATGATTGTCCCTTTGTCTCTGTGTTGTCTGTGTCCTAATTTCCTCTTCTTATAAAGAACCAGCATATTGCATTGAGGCCCACCCATATAATCTCATTTTACTTAAATTACTTCCTGAAATGTCCTATATCCAAACACAGTCATATACCAAGGTATTACTATAAACAGGACTTCAATATATACATTTTGGGGGTGGAGGGACACAAGTCAGCCCATAACAGCTTTTTTTAATCATCAAAATGTTTTTGAGATTTATTCATGTTGTTTGTATCAGTAGGTTGTCCTTTTTTATTTCTGAGTACCATTTCATTATATGAATATACCATAGTTTACTTACTCTATTAATGGATACCTGGGCTGCTTCCAGTTTGGGGCTATTATGAATGAAGCAACTTGAACATTATTGTACAAGTCTTTTTGCAAACTTATATTTTAATTTATCTTGACTCAAGATCTAGGAGTGAAATTGCTGGTTATAGGAATAGATGTATGTTTAATTTTATTCAAAACTTCCAGAAATTTTTCTAGAGGTGGTACCACTTTACATTCCTACTATCAATTTCTGAGAATTCTTGTTGCTACAAATCCTTATTAACATTTGGTGTTGTTGGTATTTTAATATACTTATTGGTTTTAGTCATTCAGGTAGGTGTGTAGTGGTATCTCATTGTGGTTTTAATTTGCATTTCTCCCAATGATGTAGAATACTTTTGCATGTGCTAGACTATTTTAACTTATAAATGGAGAGCACCTGGAGATCTCCAGGAAATACTTATGTGAAGCAAAGGTTCTCAATGTGTCCGTCATCAAAATCCTCTAAAAACTTAGTTCTGATATTGTACCTGATGTTTCTGACTTCTCTGATCATCCCAAGAGTGACTTGAATGTAAGTAGGTATAAATTATCTAAGGGTATGGCGTTGGCCTTGAAGAATCAGAAGGATGGGGTGTGTGTATGACTCTATATTTCTATGTTTCTCGGTGTTCCATGAAAAAACAACAATGTGCGAAGAAGGAGAGAAGAAGGAGAAGGAAAAAAAAAGAGAGAGAGAGACAAGTTCTTTTTTCTGTAATTAAAATTGGCCTAGATAACAACTGGACAGGCAGTTGGAAAACTGTGATGTTAGATCTCTATCTCACTCCACTCACCAATATAAATTCTAGATGGAGAAAAAAATCTATTTTAATCATTTAAAATCAAACATATACTCATATTTATAAAGTCAAGTATTTCTTCAGTGTTTATAATGGAAATATTAGTCCTTTATTCCTCCTCTCTTTTGCCCTCCTCAAGTCCTCTTTCCCCAGGCATCCACCTTCAAGAATTTCAGCTATGCTTAGACCTTACTTCTTTATATTAATTTTTAAATTTAATTTTTCAGTTTATGGAGACATAATTGATATAACATTGTATTTATGTAAGGTGTACAACATAATAAGTTAATATATGGATATATTATGAAATGATCACCACAATTAGTTAACATCTATCACTTCACATAGTTACAATTTTTCTTGTGATGAGAACTTTTAATATTCACTCTCTTAGCAACTTTCACATATGCAATACAGTATTGGTAACTACAGTCACCATACTGCACATTACATCCCCAGGGCTTCTTTATTTTATAACTGGAAGTTTGTACCTCTTGACCCTTTTCACCCATTTTGCCCTCCCCTGACCCTCTCCTGCCTCTGGCAACCACCATCTGTTCTCTGTTCCTATCAGTTTGGTTTTTTTTTCTTTTTTTAGATTCCACATATAAGTGAAATCATACAGTATTGTCTTTCTCTGTCTGACTTATTTCACTTAGTGTAACGCCCTGAAGATCCATCCATGTTGTCCCAAATAGCAGGATTTCCTTTTTCATGGATGAAAAATATTACATTTTATATATCACATTGTCTTTATCCATTTATTGCTCGTGGACACTTAGGTTGTTTTCGTGTCTTGGCTATTATAAATAATGTTGAAATGAACATGGGGGTGCAGATATCTCTTCGATACAGTGATTTCACTTCCTTCAGAAGTACCTAGAAATGGAATTACTGGATCATATGGTGGTTCTATTTTTAATTTTTTGAGGAATGTCCATGCTGTTTTCCATAGTGGCTGCACCAATTTCATTCATTCCCACCAACAATGCACAGGATCCTCTTTTCTCCACAACCTCACCAAAGCTTGTTATCTCTTGTCACTTTGATGATAGCCATTCTAACAGGTATAAGGTGAAATCTCATTGTGGTCTTGATTTGCATTTCCCTAATGTTTAGTAATGTTTACCACCTTTTTAACATACCTGTTGGCTATTTGTATATCTTCTTTGAAAAAATGTCTATTCAGTTCCTCTGCCCTTTATAAAATCAGATTGTTTTTTGGCTATCTAGTTGTATGATTTTTTAAAAACATTTTAGATATACATTTTAATGTATTTTAGATATTAGTCCCTTATCAGATATGATTTACAAGTATTTTCTCCCATGTCATAGGTTGCCTTTTCATTTTGTTGATGGTTTCCTTTGTTAAGCAGATACATTTTAGTTTCATGTAGTCCCACTTGTTTCTGTTTTTGTTGCCTTTGCTTTTGGTGTCAAATTCAAAAAAATCATTGCCAAGGCCAATGTTAAAGAATTTATACCCCTCTGTTTTCTTCTAGGAGTTTTATGGCTTCAGGTTTTATGTTCAAGTCTTTAATCCATTTTGAGTTGATGTTTGTGTATCGTATGAGATAGTGGTCCAGTTTTCCTAACACCATTTATTGAAGAGACTGTCCTTTCCCCATTGTATATTCTTGGCACCTTTGTCATAAATTAATTGACCATATAAGCATGCATTTATTTATGGGCTCGCTATTCTGTTCCATTGATCTATGTGTCTGTTTTAATGTTAATACCACACTGTTTGATAACTATGGCTTTGTAATATAGTTTGAAATCAGGAAGTATGATGCCTTCAGCTTTGTTCTTTCTTAAGATTGCTTTGGCTATTTGGGTCTTTTGTGGGTCCATACAAATTTACGGATTGTTTGTTCTATTTTTGTGAAAAATGCCATTGGAATTTTGACAGGGATTTTATTGAATCTGTAAATTACTTTAGGTAGTAAGGACATTTTAATAATATTAATTATTCCAATCTATGAAGAGCCTATCTTTCCATTTATTGTGTCCTCCTCAATTTCTTTGATCAATGTCTTTCAGTTTTCAGTGTACAGGCCTTCTACTTCCTTGTTTAGATTTATCATTAGATAATTTATTCTTTTTTTTTTTTTTTTTTTGGAGGGGGCACCCGGATTTGAACCAGGTTACTCTTTTTTAATGTAATTGTAAATGGGATTGTTTTCTTAATTTCTCTTTCAAATTGGTCATTATTAGTGTATAGAAATGCAACTGATTTTTATTTTTAATTTTTTTTACAACTATATAGGTCATTTCTATTTAATTAAGACATTCGTAATTTAAAAGAGACAATGACAACCTAGAACACATCCACAGGAAGACAGGATAGTGAAACTTCTAGAAACTACCTTCAAAAAAACAGTTGAAGAATTCAATTAAATATTTATCGAAATGCAGAATAAAATGAACTATTTAACCTGAAAATACAATAAACAACTTCAAATATTCAGAGGGCTGTCACACAAAAAATGAAAGACTTGTTCAGTATTTCTCCAAAGGGCAAAACTTGACCCAAGGGCTAAATATAAGCAACCAATAGGCTGCAGGACAGTCGTACAAAGTGTATCACTTAATAGCTTCTTTCCCAAACAATGCATTCCACACTTACGTTTCCCTTCTTCTGAAAGGAAATATTACAACTTAATACTTCTCATGAATGTCTTTAATAAGTCGCATTTTCATGGCAAGCCCTCCACTGCCAGCAATGGATGTACTCACACTCTCAGAAAAAAATCTAAAGTTAACAAGCTGGTTTACTAGGGAGATGGTCTTTGTTCCTCAGCTCTATCTCAGCATTTTATATTTGTGATTCTCAGGAGGGGAGAGAAAAAGAGCATATTCTCCAAAGGCGGTGAATCAGAGTCCCCAGCACTTCAGATACTGCCCCTGGGGACAGTCCTCCTCAAACCCCAGATGCATCACTGCAACTATCAACCTGTGGTAGAGATGGGAGTGTGCTGTGAGCCGGGGCAGAAGAAAACAGCTGACAACCACTGTTCTACACGAGGCAGGAGAGCTGTATTTTATGAGTCACTAGGAAATATAAACTGACTGCCTAATACTGACGGGCTCCATCCAAACTGTCAAATATTACAAAATGAGAACTGTTTCAACAACCATTCAGCATGTTTAAGGACAAAATATATATAATATACTTTATATTAGATACGTGTTTTATCACATACTCAGTAAGGAATGCTGAGGTGCTTAATCCAGCCAATAAAATTGAAAATAAAAATTTTACATTTTTCTGTCAGTATTCAGGATTCTGAAGGTGGATCTTTTTTTTTTTTTTTTTTAAATCCTGTCCTCTTATCCACTATATTTTAAATTTATTTATTTATTTATTTATTTTTGGCTGTGTTGGGTCTTCGTTTCTGTGCGAGGGCTTTCTCTAGCTGCGGCGAGCGGGGGCCACTCTTCATCGCGGTGCGCGGGCCTCTCACTGTCGCGGCCTCTCTTGTTGCGGAGCACAGGCTCCAGACGCGCAGGCTCAGTAGTTGTGGCTCACGGGCCTAGTTGCTCCGCGGCATGTGGGATCTTCCCAGACCAGGGCTCGAACCCGTGTCCCCTGCATTAGCAGGCAGACTCTCAACCACTGCGCCACCAGGGAAGCCCCTGAAGGTGGATCTTGAACTCAGAATGATAAGTCAGTTTTCGAGGAAAGCCACATAATCGGTGAGTCTGGCTAACTGCTGTTCATTGGGGATGGGTGGAATGGGGGCAGGCTCTGAAAAGGGAATAAACCTGTTAAAGGAAACATCCAGGGCCCCTGCAACTGGCTTTTTGGGCATGACCATCCTTGTGGTGGAGTCGGCCTGCCATCCTTGTTCTAGGATACCTTTCACAGCCTCTTCCACGGGAAGTCCAACAAAGGCTGCGAAATCGTCGGCGATGATGGAGGTACATGCCTGAGAGACCAGGGCGAAGGCTCGCCTCCGGGTGGCATCTCTAAGTGCCTCCATGATTGGCTGGACCGTCTCAGACCACGGGTGAGCGCTGATGGTGGTATAGATCCTGGGGAAATCTCTCTGCCAGATTCTTTGTCCTACCGACCAATTTCCCCCAAGTTCAGAATTTGCAGATTTTATAGCAGGTGGTATCCTTTTCCAAAGATATCTTGCATTATTCATGTCATTGTAAAGCAAATATAAAGCTAGAAGCTGATCATACACTGGGGGTGTAGCAATTCCTCCTGGAGCCTCGAGCTCCTGGTTCTCGCACTGATCCAGCAACTTTCTGAAACTAAAGGAACTTTCCGCCATCACCGCCACTGGCATTTTCCCGGCCGGTCCTGCCACCAAACCTCCCCGCCGAGCCGGACCTCACACTGTCCCTCGGGGAGTTGCACCCGCCTGATTTTTTAATATTGATTTTGTATCTTGCAATTTTATTGAATTTATTTTCTAACAGATTTTTTGGTGGAGTCTTTAGGATCTTCTATATGTAACATCATGCCATCTGCAAATAGAGACAGTTTTACTTTTCCCCTTTCCTATTTGAATGCCTTTTATTTCTTTTTCTTGACTAATTGTTCTGGCTAGGGTTTCCTATACTGTGTTGAATTAAAGTGGTAAGAGAGAGCATCCTTGCTTTGTGCTTGATCTTAGAGAAAAATCTTTCAGCTTTTCACCATTGAGTATGTTAGCTGTGGGTTTCTCATATATAGTCTTTATCATGTTCAGGTGGATTCCCTCTATACCGACTTTGTGGAGAGTTTTATCATGAATGAGTGTTGAACTTTGTCAAATGTTTTTTCTGCGTCTATTGAGATGATCATATGATTTTATCCTTTATTTTGCTTAGGTGGTATATCACGCTTCTTGATGGGGAATGGTACGCTTCTAGAACAGCATGTGGAATGTAGAATTAAATGCGGTCAATTTGGAGACTACAGTCTTCTACAGTGTTTCTGTTTCTTATGTTTCATAGAGGAAAGGGAAAGGAGAGAGCAAGGCCTGGTGAGAGAGAAGTCTAGAGAGGTAAGCAGTCATCAGATTATGACTGGTCATTTAGACCTAAGAGTGTTAGACTATATCATGAAGGCAGCGTGTCCTTTTGAAGGAGGGGTGACACAATCAAAATAAAGTTTTATCAAAATTACGTGGGCTCTGGAGTGGAAGAAGCAACAGTGGAAGCAGGAACAACAGTTAGGAGGCTGGTTTATTAAATCAGTCAAGAAGTGATGTTGGCCTAAACTACAGAATTTGGAGAGTGGTGCAAGACAGCTTTGAGAACTTTAGGAGGTAGAATCATTAGTACTTGGAGACTGACTGGGGCCAGGAGTGATAGGAAGCGTTCTGTCTTATGTGACAGGGCACATTGGGGGGTGGTTCCATTTACCAAGATGAGGGACACAGGAGGAGGAGCAGATATGGAAATAGGTGGAGAGTAAAAGATAGTTTAGTTTTATGCATGTTAAGTGGGGACTAACTGTGGTGTTACCTGTTGAGATATCTTATTGTTCATTCAAAAAAAATGTGGAGCCCAGCAATAAAATAAAGTTTGACAGTCATTAGCCTATAAATCTTAATGAAAGGAATACAAGTGGTTGAGGTCACTTAAAGTTTGTGAAAAGTAAAAGGAGAAGGATTCTAGGATAGGACCCCAAGAAACAAAATAATTTAAAGAAAATTACAGCCACCTGAATCTAAAACTGCACATATCTTCCAAAAACTATACAGATCAGGAGAGTAAGTAAAACCACACAGACCCATGCCCACGACATAACTAGGAGGTAAAGAATATCATAAATTCATTTACAGGGAAGAAGGGAAATAAATAACTAGTTGTAAAGGCACCTCTGGAGCACATATCAAAGTAGAGAGTCAGATAGAGTCCTCATGAAAAAGAGAAGGCAGTGTTAGTCTAGTGGTGATGGAAAATAGAGTTTTTAAAAGATATCACCTCCTTGTGTATGAGAATACTAACTCCTGAAAGTCAAAAGAAAGTGTCTCAAAAGTGCAGGGGACCTAAGATGGAAATCTTGAGAGGGTCCCACTTGTGCAGAATTGAAAAAACTTGGTGGTGAGGCAAAAAAAGGGGAAAAAACCAGTGGAAAACAAATATCTAAATAAATAAAAGAGAATCACAAATAAAAAGACAAACTACTTCTTCTCATCACAAAAGTTGCCATTTTAAAAGAAATTTCAGTTTATTATACCAACAGAAGAGAGTGCTCTTGAACTAAGAAAACTAGGAAGCTACCAAATGCCCAACACCTGTCTACATAGAATTATTTCTTTTTGCTAATCCAATAAAATATAAGATATTGGAAAATAGGTAACAACAACCATAAAAACTATAAGAAGACAAAAAATAGAAAACATTTCTGTTGATGAAAATTCTTCTGAAAACCATGAAGAGTGGAAAAACTAAATTATAATGTCATTAAATAAACAGTTGCATATATTACAAAAACACCACCCCAGTCAGAAACTTCAAAAATTCAGAAGGGCAGGGGCAGGACTATGAGAACTAAGCAAACTCCAGAAAGAAACAGAAGAGAAAGAAAATCATCTCATAAATGAAGATTAAACTACAAGGTGACCAAGAGAGAACAGAATTAATGAAAAATATAACAAGGGGTATTGAGGAAATGAATTAAAATAGTCAAGAGCATGAATATAAAATAGAAAAACAATCAGAGAAAGTGATAGCTATATAAGATGGGCAAAGATGATCTTACATACATATAATTGGAGTCCTTGAATAAGAAAAAGTGATACAATAGAATTGTTATTTAAAGTTATAATTCAAAAAACTTCCCAGATGGTCAACTCAGAGACATATCCTGTGAAACAGACTTTATTCATAAAGACAAAAATGTCTCTGGGCCTTCAGGCAAAAAGACCAAATAACTTACACAGGAACAAAATCAAGTTGAAACCAGAGTTTGTGAAAGCAAGATAGAAAGCAAGACAACTTTGGACCAAACTTTTTTTTAAAGAAAGAACAGAAAGTGTAAATCAAAGATTTCATATCTAGACAAGTTGTCC
Organism: Eubalaena glacialis; assembly: GCF_028564815.1. NCBI lineage: Eukaryota > Metazoa > Chordata > Mammalia > Artiodactyla > Balaenidae > Eubalaena > Eubalaena glacialis. Next base: position 103,800,216 of record NC_083727.1, on the reverse strand, counting down.
TTCAAGTACTAAGGCTATATGGAAACAGTTTCAAAAATGTGAGCACTCAAGGAGTACTGTATTCACAAATATAACTAGAGGGTGAGCTTTATACAACCTAAAGAAGACTGGAGAAACCCTGGCACATGGACTGATGGTACACATTGAATATATTTCAATGTAGATCTAAGATTAAAACTTAAGGGCAGAGGGAGAGTGTATAAGCATTGTATGCTCTGATGAAATAGAAATAAACCAACCCCTCACAAAAAAAGTAGAAAGTAGAACAAACTCACTGCTGTACAGGTAATATGTGCAGTCAAAATATATCAGAGTTGACAAGCCAAATGGTAGAAGCTGCAGAAAGAGAAAAGTGAAGGTTTTTTTGTTTTTAGTTTTTACAAAAGATGTTAGAAAAATTATAACCTAGAAGAAAAGCAAAGCCTTTCTAAACACCAAAAGAAACAGTAAGAAAAAAAAAAAAAGAGCAGAAAGATATCAGATATAGAAAGAAAAATGGTAACTGTAACTAATATTGATAGTATATATAACATAAAATGATACTACAGACTTGAACCAGGATGTATTGTTAAGTGGAAAAATCAGGTTACAAGAAGTGTATATAATATGGTAGCATTTGTGAATAAATATGGGTGAAAAAAGAATAGACATATGTAATTTTTACAAAAAAGAAATATCAGAACCTAATAAAAATGGTTACCCATCAGAGATGGGTGGGAATGGGATGGGATGGATGGGGGGGCGGGCAGTGAGACTTCTTTGAGTTTACCTTTTAATCTGAACCGTTTAAAAGTTTGTACCTATACAAAAAGTAAAATAAAATTTTAAAAAATAAAAAAAAACCCTACAATTGAATACAAGCCAAAATAAATTATTCTTTCTGTCAAAGTGATAATATTACCATACACACACAAAAACTCGATTTAAGTCAGTACTTTGAACTCAGTACTATGTACACTTTCAACTAGATACATTCTAAAGACAAAAAGAGTTGCAAAGAAATATTAAACTTCACATGGTAAGTTTGCTGTTGGTGAGATTGCAGTCATCTAAAACAGTTTGTATGTATTGTAAGATAAAGTAAATGATTAAGTACATTGCTACTGCAGTTAGGAATCAGAATTCTCTCCATATACAGTTGACCCTTGAACAATGCAGCAGTTGGAGGTACCTACCTCCACCCAGTTGAAAATCTGAGTATAATTTATAGTCAGCCCTCCACAGTTCCTCTAATTCATGGTCCCACATCCATGATTCAACCACCCTCTGACTTTGTCGTGCTGTCCCATTTACTATTGAAAAACATGTGTGTATAAATGGACCTGTACAGTTCAAACCTGGGTTCTTCAAGGGTCAACTGTATATATAATGGAGAAAGGCAAAGAAGAACCCTGTGGTGTTGGATTAAATTGGAAAGGAACATGAGGTCAATGAAGAAAAAAAATTTTTTTAATTGTGAAAGGCTTGAGTATATTTAATGCTGGTGGAAAGGAACAAGTGATAGGGAAAGACTGAAATAAAAGAGAAAGGGAATAATGGATAGAGCAAGTTCCTGAGGGTATGAGAACAGGATCATGCATTCAGGTGGAGGCTTTAGTCTTAAATGGGAAAATGGATATTAATGTATTTAATGTATTTTAATGTATTTCAACATTCAGGAGGGAATGTTGAAACGACGGGGAAAAATATAAATAAATGTGTAGGTTTGGAGCAGGAAGCTCAAGCACTTCTTGAGTGCTGGCTCCCGTTTTCTCTGTGAAGCAGGAGATGAGCCCATCTGCTAAGCGTGACAGGGGTGATGTAGGAGGTTTTAGGAGAGCAGTGAGGATTTGAAATCTACTATGGAGAATGGGAGAGAGACTTGATTGGAAGAGCATGGAAGGATTGCCAGGTAGCACTGTGGATCTGGTTGGGGTTGAAGAGCATTAATTTGTATTGGCACCAATAGATATGTTTTCATAATTTTCTTCAGCCTTAGAATATAGGTACGTAGACATGTGGATTGGTCCAGGACTGGGGTTTTGCTAGTCCAGAGAAGTTGGAAGAACAGTGGGTTAATGTTATTGAGAATATTGGCAAGAAAATGTTGATGCAATGAATTATGGATTCTTAGATGGTTAGGGGAGGGAGCGAAGACAGAAATGTGCATATAGGGAGAAAGAGTCATCGAGTGGTTAGAGAACTCAATGAACAGAAAGAACACGTACTGAGGAATCACTAAGGGAGGGAGTTGGAGAAAGAGGATAAGAAGTTGTGGTCAGGAAATGAGAGAGTTGGATTCAGATTTGCAGAGGTAGAGCAGTGATACTACAGTACAGGTCTGTCATGACAGAGGTGGCTGAAATAGAGTGGAGAAGAAGGTAACAACATGAGAAGGTCAAGAAATTGTGGAACTTGGATATTGTATAGGCAGGTTGTCACCCAGAATGATGGCAGAAAATGGTACGGAGAGGAAGACCACAGTTAGGTGCAAAATTGTTTACTGAGTATGGGATAATTATCCATGGAACCCACAGGACCTCTGAGTCCAAGGGAGGGTGGAATGTGATACGGCTGGAACTTTTGGACCTGCAAGGAGAGGGAGATTTTGCTCAAGGTTTGGTGTGAAGCAGCACTGGATGCGGAGGACCTGAGCTCTGCTTCCTCATTCTGAGATGCCAAGGGTGGAGAGAGCCACATTCTCCACTTGAGGAGACTTCTGGGGAAGTAGTGAGTGTCCCGGGGTAGATTGAGGCTTTAATTAAGGAAAGAAGGTGGAGTGATTCATGGCAGGGTCAGCAATTGAGGGCTCTGTGAAGTCTAACAAAAGCATTACGAATGGGAGGATGGACAGAAGTTGGGGTCATAGGACACTATCATAATGAATGCACATCTCTGATTGTTTCAGAGGGGAATCATGATAGGCTAGTTTATCTTCACCACACATAGCTACTTAATGACTGTTATAGAAGGAAAGGCAGACTAAAGCCTCTAAGACTTAACAGTAGCAATGTTCAGCCATACATATACCTGCATCATTTAAAAAAAAATTATTTATTTAGTTTTGGCTGCGTTGGATCTTCGTTGCTGCCCACAGGCTTTCTCCAGTTGTGGCGAGCGGGGGCTACTCTTCATTGCGGTGCGCAGGCTTCTCATTGTGGTGGCTTCTCTTGTCGTGGAGCACGGGCTCTAGGTGCATGGGCTTCAGTAGTTGTGGCACGTGGGCTCAGTACTTGTGGCTCACGGGCTCCAGAGCTCAGGCTCAGTAGTTGTGGCACACGGGCTTAGTTGCTCCATGGCATGTGGGATCTTCCCGGACCATGTCCCCTGCATTGGCAGGCGTATTCTTAACCATTGCACCACCAGAGAAGTCCCTACCTGCATCATTTTATGTGAAGTTTACTACAAAATAAAATTTTATTTTCCCACTAAAAGTGCACTTAGAGGAAGCAAATACTATAAAATCCAATGTGAACATTAAAATGGAATTCAATGTAAATCCAAGCTGATAATATAGTTTCTAAAGTACCATCTATGGACATATAGAGTTTATTTCAAAATTATCATGGCCGGTGAAATTAAGTGGACTCTGGGTTGAGAAAATTGATTTCCAGAAAGTGAGTCATAAAGTTGGAACTCAATCTCATAGTAACAAAAGGTCCCAGAACTCCTAGCAATCTATAAAGCTGTAACTAGGAAACTCAGAAGTAAATAAATTTCTTAGAGAATGTAGCTGTAGAGTTTAAAAAAACTGAAAAGCAATGAAGGCACTGAGAGAAAAATCTGAGGCAAAATAAACATTCAAATGATTTGCTGTATGGCGCAGGTCAGGTTGGAAAACAGGATAAATTGTACTCTGTGATATATACAAATATAACATAGTGTTATATCTAAGCATAACATATAGTTATATCTAAGCATATACATATGCACATATATATACACATGTATATAATATGTATATCCTACATATAAAAATTGTGTGTATATATCCACTTGCTGTTTTAGAAAAGCCAAACTTGGGTGGGGCTAATGGCGGACTCTGGGAGGGCTCACGCCAAGGAGTGCTTCCCAGAACTTCTGCTGCCAGTGTCCTTGTCCTCAAGGTGAGACACAGCCACCCCCTGCCTCTGCAGGAGACCCTCCAACACTAGCAGGTTGCCTCTGCCAGAGCAGACCTTCATGGGCTATTGGACAATTGGTCAGTCAAGAAATGGAATGCAAAAACTATTGTGTCCAGCAGAAACTCATCATATAGATGTAAAGGGTCCACCACTTCTAAACATACAGGAGTATCCAATAGAAAGACATGAAGGAAGATCCCAAACCTTTACTGAAGAATGTGCCTCCTGAAAGTTACCATTGGATGAAATTAACTTAATCTGCGACATCACTACATCACATGAAAATGAGGAAAGTACTCTCTATGTAGTTGCATGCAATCCCGTTTCCTTATACTTTATGAATATGACTGGGAAAAGCGGCTACTTTGTGGACCTTTTTGCCATCTTCCCAAGAATGGCCAGTGGAGTCTGGCACCCATTTGTGACAGTGGCACCGCTGGGAAATCCCCTCAAGGGTCAAGTGATTCTCCAGGAGCAGCAGAGCAATGTCATCCTGTTGTTGGATACCACTAGCCAAGCCCTTCATCGTCTCATCCTACCTTCAGAAGAGTCTACACTTAAGAAAACTTCCTGGTGGAACAAGGAGGAAGCAGAAACTTACAAAATGTGTAAAGAATTTGCGCACAAAAACTGGCTAGTATTCTACAAAGAAAAAGGGAACACCCTGGCTGTGCTGGATGTTCTAGAAGGGTGAACTCACACCATCTCACTTCCCATCAACCTCCAGACAGTTTTTCTCATAGCAGAAGACAAATGGCTTCTGGTGCAGAGCAAAACACATCAGAAATATCTTTTAACTAAGCCTGCACACATCGAATCTGAGGACGGTAGGGTTTGCCAGTTGTATGTGCTGAAAGAGGAGCTGCCTAGCACAGGGTTTGGAGTCACACAAGAAACAGACTTCAGCATACCTCATAAAATTTCAAGTCATCAACTATCATCTGAAAATCTGAGTTCAGCTGTGGGACAAAAGATTGCCTCTCCTAACCGAATTCTCTCAGATGAGAATAGTTATACTACAGTCGTTGTTGGTTTCCCAGATCTCATGTCACCTAGTGAAGTTTATTCTTGGAAAAGGCCAACATCTTTGCATAAATCAAGGGTCACTGATACATTCTATGGAGGGAAGAAGAAAATTGGAACTCCAAAGCAGAGCAATTGTGTGACTCTTTTGGATACTAATCAGATAGGATTTTGCCCCCAGGAGAAATCCCTCCAAAAGATGTTATCCCTCCACAAATAGCTGGTTATATAGAAGTCACTGATCTCCAATCAAAGAGACTCCGATACATCCCTATTCCTGGATCAGACTTTCTCTCACCATATACCACGTGGCTATCTACTACCTCGGACACAGATGCACTGCTGGCTGAGTGGGGCAAAGGTGGCGTTGTCACTGTTGATATGGGAGGTCGCATACAGCTTTGGGAAACTGGACTGGAACATCTGCAGTGGCCACTCATGGAATGGAGAAACATGATTGGATGAGAAGGTGACAGACTTATGCAGATAACAATCAACAGAGAGAGCGGTGAAGACGTGAGTTCCCCCAAACACGGCAAGGAGGACCCAGACAACATGCCGCATGTGGACGGCAATACTTGGGCTGGCGGCACAGGGGGAAGAGACACTGCAGGTCTGGGCGGCAAAGGAGGTCCTTACCGGCTGGATGCAGGCCATGCAGTGTACCAGGTCTCTAAGGCTGAGAAAGATGCGGTTCCTGAGGAGGTGAAGTGAGCTGCGAGAGAGATGGGCCAGAGAGCGTTTCAACAGAGGCTAAAGGAGATCCAAATGAGGGAATATGATGCCGCAACCTATGAAAGGTTTTCAGGGGCTGTTCGAAGGCAGGTGCACTCCCTCCGAATTATCCTGGATAATTCACAGGCTAAAGGTAAAGAAAGACAGTGGCTAAGACACCAAGCTACTGGGGAACTAGATGATGCCAAGATCATTGATGGGCTGACTTGAGAAAAAGCCATCTACAAATGCTGGGGTGAGCTGGAGCCACAACTGGGCAGCCCCCAACAGAAGCCCAAGCGCCTGCGCCTGGTGGTGGACGTGCCCGGCAGCATGTACCGCTTTAATGGGGTGGCTGGCTGGCTTGAGCGCTCGATGGAAGCCGTGTGTATGGTCATGGAGGCCTTTGAGAACTATGAGGAGAAGTTCAAGTATGACATCGCTGGACACTCTGGAGATGGCTACAACATTGCTCTAGTTCCAATTAACAAAATCCCCAAGGACAATAAGCAAAGACTAGAAATTCTCAAGACAATGCACGCCCACGCTCAGTTCTCCATGAGTGGGGACCACACATTAGAGGGGACAGAACACGCCATCAAGGAAATCGTCAAAGAAGAAGCTGACGAGTACTTTGTCATTGTCTTAAGTGATGCCAACCTGTCACGCTATGGAATACATCCTGCCAAGTTTGCTCAGATCCTGACAAGCAACCCTCAAGTAAAGGCTTTTGCCATTTTTATTGGATCTTTAGGTGATCAAGCAGCCAGGCTTCAGAGAACTCTACCAGCTGGCCGGTCTTTCGTTGCCATGGATACCAAGGACATCCCTCAGATTTCACAACAGATTTTCACCTCCACCATGTTGTCCAGTGTTTAAGAAGTGTCCTTTATCATCCCGATGACCCTGGGATTTGAAATAAGCTAGGAAGAAAGAGTATTCTGAAGAAAAGAAGAGGTCTATAAAGTGCCCCCGAGTGATGACTAGATAATTCTGGCATTCCCGGGCCTTCCTGCACTTGCTAAGTATTCAGAGTTCAGAGAAGCAGCCAGAGCGAGGCCCGTGCACGGAAATCTACAACCATTGATGGGTTTACAAGTCATTAGAGGAAGCGAGTTGACCTGCATTATACAAAAGGTCTGGGTTAAGGGAAGGTGGTTTGAGAACTACGGTGCGTGGTCTGTTCCCAAAAACCTGACGGAAAGAGTACCTTGCTTTTGCCTTAACACAGCACCTGGTCACCTAGGATAACAAAAGTGACCCCAGCAAACTAAGCCTTTGATGCCACATTCTGACACTGGAATACAAGTCTGTGCAAACCCACCCAACCAACTACTCTTCAATAATTATTTTTATTTTCTCCTCCACTCTGTATTGCCCAACAAACAATGATGTTACAGTATTTAACCCACTGAAAAGTCCTTTCAATGGCAATATTCTATAAAAGGTTGGGTTTTCTCAATAATTTCATTTTCTTAGCCAAAACCAAAAGGAATCAAAAGATCCTTGGATTGCTTCCTTTCCCACGTGACTTTTTTTTTTTTTTAAACTAACTCATCTGTTTCTGTTTCACTACTTTTTTTTTTTTTAATTATTATTTATTTATTTTTGGCTGTGTTGGGTCTTCGTTTCTGTGCGAGGGCTTTCTCCAGTTGCGGCAAGCGGGGGCCACTCTTCATCGCGGTGCGCAGGCCTCTCACTGTCGCAGCCTCTCTTTGTTGCGGAGCACAGGCTCCAGATGTGCAGGCTCAGTAGTTGTGGCTCACGGGCCCAGTTGCTCTGCGGCATGTGGGATCTTCCCAGACCAGGGCTCGAACCTGGGTCCCCTGCATCGGCAGGCAGATTCTCAACCACTGCGCCACCAGGGAAGCCCCCACGTGAGTCTTAAAAGGCTTTTTAAATAATAAGGAGCAAATGTCCTATTCTCCGTGCTGCTGGGATTGGAGGGATGTCTTGCCTTGAGTTTCCTGTTTCTTCTCCTTCTTTAGTGCTCCTCAAAAGTTTCACACTCCTCCGTTTTGGTGTCCAAAATGTAATGCTCAAAATAACAAATGCTTATGTTTTTACATAACGCAAAGTAAAAACAAGGCAGTATGTTTGAACTGAATGGTAATGAGATTTCTATAGCTATAAATAAATACATATATATATATATATTTTTTTTTTTTTAAAAAGCCAAACTTTGGCAGAGCACATGGTGGTGGCAGCCAAGAATCTTCTCAGAGATTAGTCAAAACCCAGCTCCTATTCTCTGGTAGAAGGGTTTATTCAAAAGCTCCTTATGAACATTTACCTTTAGTAACATCTCTGCGTTATAGGAGTATCAAACAATTGGCATTTTGAAAGCCAAAGCTTTTATTTATAATGCCGTAGTACTCCAGGGAGCCTTTGTGCTCTTGAAAGTGGTTTCCTTAGAGAGATAAATATCATTATACCATAGGAACCCTATAAAGTGTTTATGAATTTAATAAGCACATATAAAGATATAGAAGGTCCTTTAATTCTGAATATTTTTGTAATTTAGCATAAACAGAATCTCTTATCAAACACATTATTAGTACATGTACTCTTTTTTCTACTTCCTTCATTCAACAAAGGGTTTTCAAGCGCCTACTCTGTACCAGACACTGTTCTAAGCTCTAGATGGGAACCCACCGTGAATGCTGGTAGTACAAGAAGGTGGTACAAGGCCTTTGTGGAAGATCTCACCTGAGTTCCAGACCCACATACAATGGTCCACATAGACATGCCCACTTGGAAGTTCCCAGGCACCTCAGACTCACTCTGTCTAAAAATGAGCTCAGCGTCCTGAAATCCACGCTCCACTCTACCGGTGAAGACTGATTCTCTCCTCATGTTCCTCCCTCCTTGTGAAAAAGCTTTCCGATGTAAACTTGAACACAATGCTATTGAAACTCTCCATGGCTCTCATGCCTAGAGCAATATTTCACAAAAATCTTTTTGAAAGCCCTAAAAAAATGAGTGAAGATGGGTAAGCCTGGAAGAAAGGGAGCATAGCCTAAAATGACCACAAGCATGAGAAGATTGGGATTGACACATACACACTACTATATATAAAATAGATAACTAATAAGGACCTACTGTATAGCACAGGGAACTCTACTCAATACTCTGTAATGGCCTATATGGGAAACGAATCTAAAAAGGAGTGGGTATATGTATATGTATAACTGATTCACTTTGCTGTACACCTGAAACTAACACAACATTGTAAATCAATTATTCCCCAATAAAAATTTTTAAAAAACCTCATGATTTACACCTTTATAATTCACAAAAATTTGCATATTAACCCACAATATGTTTTTATTTCTTTTTCTTAGAAGATGTTTTAAAATTTGTCCCTTTTAACATCTTCTCACCTATCTGAGAATGTTCCCTCCCAGACCTTTGAGTACAATTGATTTACTAGGCAAATGACCACATATATCTTCTGGCTTCATGTACTTTTGAACACATGCCCTAGTTAGAGATGCACAGACCTAGAGGACAGAGCTCAAACCCTCCTGTACAATATGAGGGGACAGTAGGTCCCATGATTGGGACAATGGCTCTGGAATTTAGTTGTTTATTTGAATCCTGATTCTGTTGTTTGCTAGTTGTGTGATCTTGGGCAAGTTATTTAATCCTTCTGAGTTTATCAAATAGGGATTATAATAGTACCTACTTTGGGATTGTTATTAGGATTATGAAATGGTACAAGTAAAGGGCTCATCCTGGAGTCTGGCCCAGAGTAAATGCTCTATACATGGCCCTTCATCTCCTGTTATAGCTCCAAGAAACAACTTGCACTCTCTTGTACATGCCATGATATTTCATGCTGACCTGCTTTCAGTCTAGAATATCTACTCCTATAATATTGTATCACCAGGGAAGGAATAGAGGTAGAAACATATTTTCCCCTAAAGGGAAAAAAAGTTCCTGTATTTGTTGAAAACATGACAGATTTTTTTTTTAATGTCATAGGTTAAAAGTCACCTATTCTTTAAAAAAATTGTTTTATTACTTTTTAATTTTTTTAAACATCTTTATTGGAGTATAACTGCTTTACAATGGTGTGTTAGTTTCTGCTGTATAACAAAGTGAATCAGCTATACATATACATATATCCCCATATCTCCTCCCTCTTGCATCTCCCTCCCACCCTCCCTATCCCACCCCTCTAGGTGGACACAAAGCACCAAGCTGATCTCCCTGTGCTATGCAGCTACCTATCTATTTTACATTTGGTAGGGTATATATGTTGATGCTACTCTCTCACTTCATCCCAGCTTAACGCTCCCCCTCCCCGTGTCCTCAAGTCTACTCTCTACATCTGTGTCTTTATTCCTGTGCTACCCCTAGGTTCAACAGAACCTTTTTTTTTTTTAGATTCCATATATATGTGTTAGCATACGGTATTTGTTTTTCTCTTTCTGGCTTACTTCACTCTGTATGACAGACTCTAGGTCCATCCACCTCACTACAAATAACTCAATTTCATTTCTTTTTATGGCTGAGTAACATTCCATTGTATATATGTGCCACATCTTCTTTATCCATTCATCTGTTGGATGGACGCTTAGGTTGCTACTACGTCCTGGCTATTGTAAATAGTACTGCAATGAACATTGTGGTACATGATTCTTTTTGAATTATGGTTTTCTCAGGGTATATGCCCAGTAGTGGGATTGCTGGGTCATATGGTAGCTCTATTTTTTAGTTTTTTAAGGAACCTCCATACTGTTCTCCATAGTGGCTGTGTCAATTCACATTCCCAACAACAGTGCAAGAGGGTTCCCTTTTCTCCACACCCTCTCCAGCATTGTTTGTAGATTTTTTGATGATGGCCATTCTGACCGGTGTGAGGTGATACCTCATTGTAGTTTTGATTTGCATTTCTCTAATGATTAGTGATGTTGAGCACCCTTTCATGTGTTTGTTGGCAATCTGTATATCTTCTTTGCAGAAATGTCTATTTAGGTCTTCTGCCCATTTTTGGATTGGGTTTTTTTGTTTTGATATTGAGCTGCATGAACTGATTGTAAATTTTGGAGATTAATCCTTTGTCAGTTGCTTCGTTTGCAAATATTTTCTCCCATTCTGAGAGCTGTCTTTTTGTCTTGTTTACAGTTTCCTTTGCTGTGCAAAACTTTTAAGTTTCATTAGGTCCCACTTGTTTATTTTTGTTTTTATTTCCATTTCTCTAGTAAGTGGGTCAAAAAGGATGTTGCTGTGATTTATGTCATAGAGTGTTCTGCCTATGTTTTCCTCTAAGAGTTTTATAATGTCTGGCCTTACATTTAGGTCTTTAATCCATTTTGAGTTTATTTTTGTGTATGGTGTTAGGGAGTGTTCTAATTTCATTTTTTTACATGTAGCTGTCCAGTTTTCCCAGCACCACTTATTGAAGAGGCTGTCTTTTCTCCATTGTATATTCTTGCCTCCTTTATCAAAGATAAGGTGACCATACATGCAAGGGTTTATCTCTGGGCTTTCTATCCTGTTCCATTGATCTATATTTCTGTTTATGTGCCAGTACCATACTATCTTGATTACTGTAGCTTTGTAGTATAGTCTGAAGTCAGGGAGCCTGATTCCTCCAGCGCTGTTTTTCTTTAAAGTCACCTATTCTTTTTTTTTTTTTAAAGATTTATTTATTGATTGATTGATTGCTATGTTGGGTCTTCGTTTCTGTGCTAGGGCTTTCTCTAGTTGCGGCAAGCGGGGGCCACTCTTCATCGCGGTGCGCAGGCCTCTCACTATCGTGGCCTCTCTTGTTGCGGAGCACAGGCTCCAGACACGCAGGCTCAGTAGTTGTGGCTCACGGGCCTAGTTGCTCCGCGGCATGTGGGATCTTCCCAGACCAGGGCTCGAACCCGTGTCCCCTGCATTAGCAGGCAGATTCTCAACCACTGCGCCACCAGGGACGCCCTAAAGTCACCTATTCTTTATCAAAAATGAAAATCAAACAAGTGTCAGCAGTATTGCAGTATTCTATAGAACTGAGGATGACAAATATCAGCTCATAGGCCCACACACTGCCTGTGTCCTTCCCTACCTCCTCCAACCATATTCAGCTGTTGAATTTCTGCTTTGTTCTCCGTTTTCCATCTGTTTTCCATCTTTTTACTATTGAATACCTACGTTGCTTTTTTTTTTTTTTTTTTTTTTAATGCCACTCAACCATTCATGCATCACCTGCTTTCCTGGAGCTTTCACTGGCAATGCAAGATAATGTTACATTGAAATAAATCACCCATTAGAACCCTTCAGCCTGAGAAAAGTTCTTCTTAGCTAAATAATGTTGATGTTCCCAAACTGTGAAACTCAGCAGTCACGCTCATTTACGCATTCCCATTATAGAGCCTGTATTCCAAATGCACTCTAAACGCTGGGGCGCCATGTGGGTCAGTCTCTGTAAAGAATCACACATAAAGAAGCCTGGCCTGGCTGGCCCAAAATGATTTCATAATATATTCTAACTTTTTCTCTCTCAACCAAACAACAAAGGAGATTCAACTCCTACCTCAGAACAACTGTTCTCAGAATTATTTTCTCCATTCTTCTGTTTTCTTACCCTCCACATGATAAACTCTTATATTCCAGAGTTGCTTACATACCAGCCTCCAAAATGCTCTCTTCAGCTTTAGTTCCCTGTGACTTTTCTCTTTATCTCCCTGCTTCATCCTTTCTCTTTCAGCTGTCTGATTTAGCCTCTTTATTCCCTCATCCCCTGCTACCATTTCCTTTCCTGTTTCTTCTTTCTCCTTATTTTTCTAATTTGTATCTCAAAAGGTTAGGCAATCAAGTTAGCAAATACTCTCTTTTAGTTCTAAGGAAGACACATGTGACTCGAGCAATTGTGAGTCAAAGGGGGATGAAAAATCTGGTCCCCCTCGGCATGTTTACTTAATTGTTTGTCCCTTCACTGGACTGGGAGCTTCTTGAGAAGGTGTCATATTTACCTTTGTGCCTGCAGCACCCAACATAGGGCCTGGCACGGAATGGCGCTCAATAACTGTTAACTTACTGATGAATGTTATTATTTTCTAACTAATTTTAAGGATTTCCTAAATAGAAACTCATGAAAAAATGAACTTGCTTTAATCTATAACATAACCAAGAATGTAAATAAAGTTTAAGAGGCCTGTGGAGAGTCTAAGTCTCCTAATCCATAGATTATTTGTTGTGATATTAATTGGTCAGGGGGGCCTTACCACTTAGACAGTCTCTTTCTTCATCTCGGTCTAGATACCTATGTCTGTGGTATGTCAGATCACAGGTCACCACATGAAGACATAAAAGAAGCATTTAGTGGATGACTTGCCCAAACTTTGTGAAAAGTTTGAATTATGAGTTCAACTTTAGCTTCTTTGGATTCTAAGGTTGGTCAAGTTCAAAAAGTAGAAAAATCCTGTGTGAACAAGTTACCACCTCACACTGGTCAGAATGGCCATCATTAAAAAGTCTACAACTAACAAATGCTGGAGAGGGTGTGGAGAAAAGGGAACCCTCCTACACTGTTGATGTGAATGTAAGTTGGTGCAGTCACTATGGAAAACAGTATGGAGGTTCTCAGAAAGCTAAAAATAGAACTACCATATGGTCCAGCAATCCCACTCCTGGGCATATATCCAGAGAAAACCATAATTTGAAAAGATACATGCACCCCAATGTTCATAGCAGCACTGTTCATCAATACAATAGTTGAGACATGGAAGCAACCTAAATGTCCATCGACAGAGGAGTGGATAAAGAAGATGTGGTAAATATATACAATGGAACACTACTCAGCCATAAATAAGAACAAAATAATGCCATTTGAAGCACCATGGATGGACCTAGAGATTGTCATACTAAGTGAAGTCAGAAAGAGAAAGATAAATACCATATGATACCACTTATATGCGGAATCTAAAATATGACACAAATGAACCTATCTATGAAACAGAAACATAATCAGAGACATAGAAAACAGAGGAGGTTGGGGGAGGGATGGAGTGGGAGGCTGGGGTTAGCAGATGTAAGCTTTTATATACAGAATGGATAAACAACAAGGTCCTACTCTATAATGCAGAGAACTACATTCAATATCCTATGATAAACCATAATGGAAAAGAACATTAAAAAGAATGTATATATGTGTATAACTGAGTCACTTTGCTGTACAGCAGAAAGTAGCACAACATTATAAATCAACTATACATCAATTAAAAAAAAAAAAAAAACCCTGTGTGATGTAGAGCCATCCAAAGCTGTCCTTTACTATAGACATAGATGCAGAAGGACATGATCAATTCCTGCTGGCCACGTTCCCCAGGCTCTTCCTTCACCTCCTGTACTGCCTGGATAGACCTTTCCCTTCCTGTCCTCTGCCATCTTTGGGGCCACAGTTCCTTGAATATTTGCTATTGGAAACCTTTGAGAGGAAACAAGCATGTGATGTTGTATGGGGAGAGCATGACAGAAACGTTTGCTTATTTAATGAGGCATTATCTAGTGATTTAGTTTAATCCACCAAAATGTATAGACAGTGCATATGATGAAGTAGGAAAAAAGTGGGTTCCTTGAGAAGTGAGACTCTATTTGATTTTTCTTTGTATCTTCAACCAACAGTCTTGTGCCTGGCCTATAGCTGCCACTCAATAAATGCTTGTTGAATGAAAGAGTAATTTACCCTCATGGAGCAGATAATACATTACCGAACACACTGGACTTGGTATATGCAGTAATAGAGGTGGAGATGGGAGTGTGATGGGAGCAAAGAGGAGGAGATTAATGGTTGGCATGAAAAATGTTCTTTAACCTCCCATATTATATATCCAAGTTCAACAGCAGCACTCATAAAAGGAAAAGCCCTGTAATATATTTATCTGCCAAAATTGTGATTGCAGGTTGCTGTTCACAGAGGGAAACTAAAATTAGAAAAAAGAAACTGCATGGGTTTTGATATGAAGGAAGAATATAGTTTTTACAACATACTTATGGGAAAAACCAAACCCAAAATACAGAAGCGACCTCCGTTCCCCGAAGGCACTGGGCGGAGGATGTTGAACTAAGTGAGGTTCTCAAGCAGATTATAATGGAGTAGAGAAAAAAAGAACACAGCAGGGTCAAGTGAGATGACATATGCAAGGAAGAAAAATGATCAAAACGGACAACTCTTTTGTCCAGAAGACATGCCTTTATGTTTCACTTGAAGGCCTGCAAATTACCTTCTCAGAAGGCATTTAACCCATATTTAATGCAGTGAAACAGACAAAAGAGGTTCTACTGTCTCAGACTCTTTTTTGGTTTAAAACCCATTCCTTGAACCATTCCTTCCTTCCTTCCTTCATTTAGGTCCTTTGGTGGGTGAAGCCTTATCTTGGTGAGTTCACATAGGGGAGAAGCCTGGACCTTAGAACAGGTCTCTGAAAGATGTGTGAATCATCCTGATCTGTTGCTGAATTGAAGCAGGTTTTTCCCTAGGTCTTACTATCCAATTGCTTTTGGTATTGGAAACACTGTTTCACACTTCTATGGCCTTGACATAACCCATGATGAATCATATTGACAGAGTATTATGATTTTCACATCTCTTCACCGTAGTCAACTCTTTATAGTCAGAGTGGCAACAGCAGGTGAGATGTATTTGGCTACTTATAACAGACCTGTACAATTAACCATGCAAGATAAAGCATTAACCTTAGGCTTGAGACAACATTTTTTTAGATTAGTGAGAACAAAGTATAATGAGATTTTTAATGACTCTTGAAAACGTCTTAAGGCGGAGAATTAAAACTTCTCCCCAGGCTTAAATTAGGCTAGATGTTTTGGTTCTGGGAATGTACTGGTATCAGTTCTTCTTCCTCTAGCTTTTAGATATTGAAATCTGGATTGAGACTTGATGTGAAAAGGTTGCATCTCTATAACATGGTTCTCTAGTTCTTGGGCAAAATTCTCACCTTCAAGTTCACTGTTGAATTGAATAAGCTGTCTGGAATCTAGCAGGAAGGGGAAAGTGGGTCTTCTGACTTATTACATAGTCTGGTGAATAACCAAACACAACATACGCAGGTTGTCAAGTTTCAAGTAAATAGAATGTAACCTAAAATGTCTTTGATTCAGAGCTGTTGGGATTTTTCTGTGGTTACAGCTCAGGCTTATACCAGCTTTCACCAAACTGTCATCCCATGAACAAACCCTGCACTCTCATACTTTCCTTTGTATATGCTCTTCCGTTTGTCCAGAAATATCTTTTCCCTTCTTTCTGTTTAGAAGTGACCTCTTCTGTGAAGTCCTTGTTTCCCTCACCAGAATCCCTCCCAATCCAGCTAGTTGCTCTTTTATAGTACCATAACATTTTAAAAACTATTTTTATTGTGATAAAATATAGTTATAAATTTTATCATTTTAACCATTTTTCGATGCACAGTTGAGTGGCATTAAGCACACTCACACGTGTTGTGCCACCAACACCACCATCCATCTCCAGCAATTTTTCGTCCTCCTAAATGGAAACTTTATACCCATTAATCAATAACTCCCCATCTGTCCTTCTCCCAGCCCTTAGCAGTCACCACTCTACTTTCTGTCACTATGAATTTGACCACTCTAGGGATCACATACATGGCAGTTGTACAATATTTGTGCTTTTGTGACGGGCTTATTTCACGTGGCATAATGTCCTCAAGATTCATCCATGTTGTAGTATGAGTCAGCATTTTCTTCCTTTTCAAGGATGAATAACATTTCATTGTATGTTGATACGTACATTTTGTTTATTCATTCATCTATTGATAGACTCTTGCATTGCTTTTACCTTTTGGCTATTATGAATAGTGCTGCTATTAACATTGGTGTGCAAATGTCTGTTCAAGTCTTTGCTTTTGATTCTTTTGGATATATACCCAGAAATGAAATTTCTGGATCATGCAATAATTCCATTTTTAATTTTTTGTGGAACTGCCATACTGTTTTCCATACAGGCTGCATCATTTTACATTCCCACCAACAGTACACAAGGGTTCCAATTTCTCCATATCCTTGCCAACACTGGTTATGTTCTTTTTTTTTTTTAAATAATTGCCATTCTAATTTGTGTCAAGTGGTATCTCATTGTGAGTTTGATTTACATTTCCCTAATAATTAGTGGTGTTGAGTATCTTTTCATGTACTTATTGGCTATTTGTATATTTTCTTTGGATAAATGTCTGTTCAAGTCCTTTCCCTATGTTTTAAGTGGTTTTTTTTTTTTTTTCTTTCTTTCTTTTAGGTGTAGGAGTTTTTATATATTCTGGATATTAATCTCTTATCAGATACATGATTTGTAAATATTCTCTCCCATTCTGTGGATTGGCTTTTCACCCTGTTGATAGTATATTTTGATGCATGAAAGTTTTACATTTTGATGTAGTCAAATTTATCTATTTTTACTTTTGTTGCTTGTGCTTTTGGTGTCATATCCAAGAAGTCATTAACAAATCCAATGGCATGAAGCCTTTCCCCAATGTTTTCTTCTAAGAATTTTATCATTTTAGTTCTTATATTTAGATTTTTGATTCATATTACATTTTTTGCATATGGTGTAAGGTATGGGTCCAACTTTACTCTTTTGACATGGATATTCAGTGTTCCCAGCACTGTTTGTTGAAAATGCCCATAACATTTTGCACAGATCATGAGCAAAATACGTATAATTATGCATTTTCCTATCTGGAGTAATGTACTCATAAACTGACTCTCAGGCAGGAGTAGGAGGTGGGACAGAGAGAAGCCCTGATTTGGGACAGAGGCCTAGAATTATTTTCTTTGTATTTCTAGTACCTGACATATACTCAATACTCAATTTCACTTGTTATATTTCATTTGAGTGTCTTCTATGTGTCAGGCAGTTGTACTAGGTACTGAGTACATAATGATGGAAAAAGCATACATGGTCCCTAACTTCATGCATCTTACAATCTAGGGAAAAGAGAAATAATACGGCAATAAACCAGAAAATAACTAATAATTACCCATCATGATAAGTAAGATGAAGACAGTATACAGGGTACAGAGATGGAATTGCTTACACAGTCCCTCTAAAGAGAAGGAATTAGGGGGAAAAAAAGCAAGATGCTTCTATATGTGAAGAGAAGGAACTGATTATGCAAAGTGCCAGGGAAGAATGCTTTGGGCAGGGGAACAACACGTGCAAAGGCCTTGAGGCACGTGACCACGGTCTCTCAGAGGAGCTTTGTTGGGCTGCCCCCCACAGGCCTACAAGCCCTGTACTTGCCCAGCCTCAAGACTGAAGAAAAAGCCCGGCATCAGCGACAGAGGCATCAACAGTTTAATGGATGGGGGAGCGTACATGTTTTAAGCAAGGTCCTGGAGCGACACCCCACCGTGTGCAGTGGACGGCAGCAGGATGTGGCGGCAGGCTTTACTCCCGGGGGGAGGTGGAGGTTTCCAATTATAGGGAGAATTGACATCAGCTTGGCTCATCAGTTACCAGGGAAACCAGCAGAGGAGCACGCCCTTCGCCACCGCTTTGATAAACTATCCTGGGGGAGATGTTCTGATCTAAAGTCAGAACAGTCACTGGCTGGGGCAGGGGCAAGTATGTAGGAAGGTCAGTCATGTGCGTAGGGTGAAGCAGGCGCTGGTCCGGCAGGGGGTGTACAGAGAGCAAGAGAACCGCCATCTTGAGCGGCCTGACCATGAACTCCACCCCTACACATCCTGCACGACCCACCCTTACGATCTTGGTCCACCCCTCTTCGGCAATATCCCTGGGGTCAGGTATGTAGGGGGCACTGCCACCAGATACCACAAATACACTACAGACACCAGCAGCCGGAGAGCATCGTGAATAAGATGCCTAGTACGCTCAGAACAGTCATTTGCCAGGATGTGGGCAAATTCTGGAGCCAAGCACTTACCGGGTCAATGGAGAGAAGAGTCGGTGGCAACAGTGCCCCGTCCAGTCATAAGGAAGGTAAGGCCACCCCTGGCTTTCACAAACCCAGAGCCACCCCCCTGGGGAGGGGAAGGCCTGACTCTAAAAGAAACAGCCTGGTGGCCTAGCATTCAAGTTGACCTTCGCCTCTGCTGTTAGCTCAGCCTCTGTGGCCTTTCTTAATATACAAGGCAACAGTCAGCCCACAGCTGTGGCCACCAGCTTATTACTGAACTTTTTTTTCCCACGGTAGCGGCGGCCAATATCTCAACAGCCTTGGGGTGTCTATATGAGTTCTGTGGCCTCTCTTGGCGGCCCCCATTCATCATCCACCCCAGGGCCCCATACACTAGTGGACGGCCACCCCCGGATCACCCCTGGAACTTCGGGGATTACCTCCCACAACTTTCAGGTCCCACATCAGTGGACGGCCACCCCAGGATCACACCCACAGCTTTCAGGCCCCACGTGTTATCATGGTCGGGCCCCTGCAACTTTCCATCCCCTGGCCTGATTTCCCCGACAGCTTGGCGCTCACGGGAGTTTCCTGGGTCTCCAGGCTGCTCCAACAAGTGCTGGGCCGTACCACAGCAGGCCAGCAAGGCCTGTGCTTGCCCATCCTCAAGACCAAGGAAAGAGCCTGGAGTCAGTGACAAGACATCAAAGGCTTCACGGATGGGGGGAGCTTACCTGTCTGAAGCAAGGTCCTGGAGTAACACCCCACCGTGTGCAGCAGACAGAGAACAGGACATGACGGCAGGCTTCGCTCCTTGGGGGAGGGGGAGGTAGCCAATTATGGGGGAATTGACATCAGGTTGGCTTATTGGTTACCAGGGAAACCAGCAGAGGAGCCCCTTATCATCCCTTTGATAAGCTAAGGGGTGGAGATATTCTGATTTAAAGTTAGAACAATCACCAGCTGGGGCAGGGGCAAGTATGTAGGAAGGTCAGTCATGTGAGCAGGTGTAGGTGAAGCAGGTGCTGGTCAGGCAGGGGATGTACAGAGAGCAAGAGAACAGCCATCTCAGGTGATCTGACCATACACGGAGGCCACGTCGCTGAGGAGGGGAAGCAGGGAGAGTGGCCCATGATGTGAGGTTGGAGAGGTTGGCGGGGGCTACATCATACATGGCCTCGGAGGCCACTGTTGGGCACTGGGAATTTATTCAAAGTGTAATGAAAAGTCACTTAAGGATTCTAAGTAGAAAGCAGGCATAAATGGATTTTTAAAAGTGAATTTTTCTGGGGACTTCCCGGGTGGCGCAGTGGTTAAGAATCCACCTGCCAATGCAAGGGACACGGGTTCTATCCCTGGTCTGGGAAGATCCCACATGTCGCGGAGCAACTAAGCCCGTGTGCCACAACTACTGAGCCCGTGTGCCACAACTACTGAAGCCTGCACGCCTAGAGCCCGTGCTCTGCAACAAGACAAGCCACCACAATAAGAAGCCCACGCACCACAACGGAGAGTAGCCCCTGCTCGCTGCAACTAGAGAAAGCCTGCGTGCAGCAACGAAGACCCAACGCAGCCAAAAATAAATAAATAAAATAAAATAAATAAATTTATTTTTTAAAAAAGTGAATTTTTCTGGAAGTGTGGATTAGTTGAGTGGATTAGTGAAAGCTATTGCTGAAGTGGGAGCAGAGAGGCTTTTGAAGGGCTGTAGGTGAGATTTAGCTGTGAGAGGAGAGAGAGAGAGAGAAGTGGGCAGATTTGAGACTTTATTTTGAAGGTAAAACAGAGGAACTTTATGATGGATTAGATTTCAGAAAATTAGGGGGTCAAAGTGCCCTTTAGTCGTAACTTTGGGAAAAGAAAGTTGGAAAAACAAGTAGTTCATCCTTTATAGAAGCTGTGTTCCCAGCCCTGAGGTAGGCGCTATAACTTATATTGTAGAATCTAAAAACAATGACACAAATGAACTTATTTACAAAATAGACTCACAGACATAGAAAACAAGTTTATGGTTACCAAAGGGGAAGAGGGGGGGAGGGATAAATTAGGAGTTTGGGATTAAAATATACATAGGACTATATATAAAGCAGATAATCAACAAGGACCTACTGTATAGCACAGGGAACTATATTCAATATCTTGCAATAACCTATAATGGAAGAGAATGTAAAAAAAAGAATTTATATATATAGTTTTATATATATATATAAAACAATCACTTTGCTGTACATATGAAACCAACAACATTGTAAATCAACCATACTTCAATAAAAATTAAAAAGAAATAAAAGAGGTAAATGATGTAATATTAATACATAGAAATTCACACTCTAGTGGCTCCAAGACTTGCAAATTGTAATAATCAGAGTACACCAAGTCATAAACTAATGCTCTTTTTGAGGTTGAGGGTATAAGTGTGAACAGAATTCTGAAAACAAAGATTTGGGTGGGTTGATTAGGGATGAAAGTTTCTTGGGGGAATAAAGTCTCTGAAGGAAGCACAAGGCTCAGATGGGCAGACAGGAAAAGCCACAGGCCCTTACAAGTATGAGCAACCAGAAAACAACAGACTCTGGAGGAAGGCAACTGTAGGGTCGCTGGCTGGAGATTACTGGAGAGTCAATGGGATTGGCATTAGTATCATCAGAGTTTTGGGTGCTCAATGATTTACAAAATCCTTTCCCTTGATTTAATTAATTCAGTCCTCATCATGAAATAGGCAAGGCAACAGTGTTATTCCCTTATTTTACAGACTGAAGATGGAGGCTTTAAATGGGGAGGTGTTTCACCCAAGTTTACATGGCCAGAGGTTGAATTAGAACTAGAACCCAAATCTTTTTACCCTCTTAGCTCTTCTCTTTTCACTACAAAACTTGTTTTGCTGAGGCAGAAGCAAGATTAGTGGTTTGGGTATATATTTTGTTTTTGAGGGGAGAGGGTCATGGATATTGTTGAAAAAGGACTATAATGATTTCACTTAAAATTGAAAGCCATGTCAGGTTGGGGTACAGGGTATTGATCACATTTACTTTCAGAGCTATGGACAATATGTCATTTTTCCCCCAGCACTATTTGGACACCAAGAAGCCAGAGGCCAGATTTTCTAAATTAAGAAGGCTTTAACATCCTGACCCAGTGCTTTAAGTTATTTACAAATAACATCCTGACCGAGTGCTTTAAGTTATTTACAAAACCACTGCTAAGGAAATAAAACAAACCTTGCAGTAGAGATTTCCTTCTGAATTAATTGCATGATTTGATAAAGCTAAAAAAAGCCCCTGGTTATGTTCAGCTTCAGTAGACTTCACCAGAATGACTGAATGGCCAAACTATGATTTTTTTATATGACTTCCTAATTAGCTCAATTCTCTTCTCTCATTTTGACTACACGGTGGTTTTCATACAGATTCTGAAAGCATTTTTCAGATGGGAGTCTTTTCTAGAAGGTGGTGGTTAAAACCAAATTTTGAAGACTGAAAATACACTTTACATGGTAACCATGTCCCCGTTAGATTTGAATCTCTGTACTTTCTCTATAGAGTCTTAGTGTATGGGTATCACCTATTTTTTAAGAATTCTGAATTTCTTAATCTATTATAAAATAGTGTTGTTTATGTGTAGCTCATATGTGTGCATGTATGTGTGTCTATATATACAAGAATCATGCTTTGCTTCTTTTAAATTCAACAAACATATATTAAAAGATTACTAGGAACAAGCCGTATAAGCATGGACACAAAACTCTTAACCCAGCACAGGATGTGATGAATATAGTAAGCATGAGAGATAGAGAGCCATGGAAAATCGAAGACGTGAGGAAACCCCTGTGGTTGAAAGGAAATACTTTACACATTCAAGCGGCATCTAGAAGAATGGGTAGGATTTTGTCAGGTAGAGATGGAGGTAGGGCATGCCCAGCAGGAAACAGCAAAGACTAAGGCCCAGGAGTGAGAGAGGGATAAATGTATTAAAAAACCCAGGAATAATCAAAGTTTACAGATTCTCTGGGGACAGGTTGGATGGTGAAAGGAAATACTGGAAACATGTTTAAGTCACTTTTTTTTTTAAAAATATTTTTTATGTATTTATTTATTTATTTTTGGCTGTGTTTGGGTCTTCGTTTCTGTGCGAGGGCTTTCTCTAGTTGTGGCAAGGGGGGGCCACTCTTCATCGCGGTGCGCGGGCCTCTCACTATCGCAGCCTCTCTTGTTGCGGAGCACAGGCTCCAGACGCGCAGGCTCAGTAGTTGTGGCTCACGGGCCTAGTTGCTCCGCGGCATGGGGGATCTTCCCAGACCAGGGCTCGAACCCGTGTCCCCTGCATTGGCAGGCAGATTCTTAACCACTGCGCCACCAGGGAAGCCCCTAAGTCACTTTTTTTTAAGTGAATTTAATTCACAGTAGGTGATATGGAACTATTGAAATATACAGAATAGCAGAGTTGACAAAAATCGTGGTGGCTTTGATATTTAAAAGGGATTGGAGGGACTTCCCTGGCCGTCCAGTGGTTAGGAATCCGCACTTCCTCTGCAGGGGGCACAGGCTCTCTCCCTGGTTGGGGAACTAAGCTCCCATGTGCAGCCTAAATAAATAAATAAAGGGATTGGCGCAGGGAAAATCAGTTGCTATGGGATTGATTAAGAGAGAACTCTTAAGGATCCGAGTTAGCAATAACAAGGCCTGATGGAGGATAAAGGCAGCTAAGGGGGAAGACGGACTGGGTGTGATAGATTAATTTTGATGACAGTGAGGTACCGTTGTTGACACAAGCTCAGCTATGGTTACTTCATCCCCAAGCATGTTTAGTCAGGCATTTCTACCTTTTATCAGTGCAACATGTTTTCTCGAGTGTACTTTTCTAACCTGGCTGCCATCCTGTATGAGATCAAAATTGTGAGAAGCAGAGGCAAAACCGCTTCAGTATTATCCTCCACTCACTGGGCTAATTCTGCTGAGCATTTGCTTCCATTTTGACTTCTGAGGTTCTTCTGAAGATGGGGAAAGGAACGATCTTAACCAGTAAACCATCCTTCAGTTAAGATTATATAAATAGAAAAGGATAAATTTGTATAGAAAGGAAAGCCCTGAGGCCAGGGCAGGAAATTCTGATGAACAACTTGAGATCAGAGAAACATCCAGAAATCAATTCCAAGCCTCTACCTATCCCTCCTCTGCAAGTCTGCTGTCTCTAAACCTACCTCAAGGCCCAGCATACCCTTTTCCTGATGGTCATGAACCATTTAGACCAATACTCGTGGTTCAGCACGGAGTCAACAGTAACCCAGTATGGACCCCAGCTCAGCTTGGCAACCTGCTCCTACCTTGATCTTTGTTTTCAAGGTTCTATTCTAGGAAACTTTCTGGTACCTCCTTTTCCCTTGGCCCTGAACCCTGCTTTATTCTTATCTGTTCTCTGAGTCCCTGACTTTGAATGTGAGTCCGGGCTCCTGACACATCACCTGATGAGTAATCTACCTGGATAGCCAGTATCACCCACCCTGCTTTTCCTGAAACTCTTCTTTTGCCACCCGCTTAAGATGCACTGCTGTCACCCTCTCACCCTGCTTCTCCCGATGCTTGGGCTATGAATAAAAATACCATATTCTCCAGGTCACCATGTGGGTACCTCTAACCACACATGGTCGCTCTGCCTACCATAGGGTGGGTTTTCTGAAATCTGAGCCACTCCAAGGACACCTCTGATTTTACTGGCTTTGCCTGATGATTCCTGGGTTGAAATAGGGAAAAGAAAGTTTCAAGAAGTCAGGCACAAGCAAGGAGCTATGGAGGCGATGTGGTGCTATGTGAGAGAGACGGGAAATACGCAAGCTGTGCCAGCTTTTTCACTTGGTCATTTTTCTTAACACTGGAAGCTCAACCTTCAGTCACTTCTCTAGATATGAATGGATTTCAAATAATTTTTGATGTGTTTGTTTTACTTTATTAAAAATAGAATAGGGATGTATTTTCATAGCAATATAATTTGTAGCACAGTATTCAGTCTGAAACTCAATATATCTTCTCAACTTAGGACTGAAAAAAAGACACTGTTTCACCAAAATGATGGGGAGAGGCATGGGGAGTGGTGGAGGATACCGTTTGTGTGGATGTGATGTGGTTATGAGTCTATGCATACCCAACTCCATTCTTCTCGGTCAGACAGGTACGCAAGAGAGTTTCCATCACTGATACTAGTTATGCAAACTGCACTATGTAAAAAGGTAATGACTGTGAGTGATGTGTGTGTACGTGTGTGTGCACTAGTGTTATTTTTTTTAATTTATTTATTTTTGGCTGTGTTGGGTCTTCGTTGCTGTGCGTGGGCTTTGTCTAGTTGTGGTGAGCGGGGGCTACTCTTCGTTGCAGTGTGTGGGCTTCTCATTGCAGTGGCTTCTCTTGTTATGGAGCATGGGCTCTAGGAGCACGGGCTTCAGTAGTTGTGGTTCATGGGCTCAGTAGTTGTGGCTCGTGGGCTGTCGAGCACAGGCTCAGTAGATCTGGCGCACAGGCTTAGATGCTCCGTGGCACGTGGGATTTTCCCGGATCAGGGCTCGAACCCGTGTCCCCTGCATTGGCAGGTGGATTCTTAACCACTGCACCACCAGGGAAGCCTGCTGGACTACAGCTATTTTTAAGGAGAAATATTTAACTATTTGGAGCAGACTGATCAAATACTACTTGCCACCCTCTTCCTTTTAAAAGGAGGAAGAAACCATTCATTTCTAAGTGTGGTACTGAACTAGAACATCCCTCAGATACTCTTCTAGTTATTTTTATTTTTTCCAAACGCTGTCCAGGTGAATATGTGTACAAATATCTTTTCTCATTGGTTTTTTCTTTGAGGAATACAGAAACCCAACCGTGTTTCTATTATGGGAGACAGGAAGCACTTTTATGTAGTTGCAAAGTAACCTATTGCAAGGAGACTAGCTGTTACTGAAATTCAAAGATGCAAATCTGAAAACACTATGCAACAGACTAGGAATTATTTATTCAGGACAATACCTAAGAGGGAAAAAGTTCTTGATCTGCAGTAGGCAAAGTTATAAATATTGACAGTAGCAATGACTGCTATAGAAAGAATAGTAATTTCCCCCCTGGGTTATTATGATGTTAACAGATCTGAAAATGTTTAGCATTCTTGTTAGAGATATTAATATTAACATCACATTAACCACTATGTCAAGGACTTTAATTACATTTTAAATGTTACTCAATATTCCAAATTTTTTTATTCAATAAATATTTATTGAGCATCTACTGTGTGTCAGGTATGATATTAGTGCTGGGGATACAATGGTGGACAGGACAAGTTCTCTTGTCTCATGAATTTCCCTGCAATGACAGTAACCACTTAGGCACATGTGGTCTTTAATTATTATAGAATAATGTTCTATACATTAGAACAAAAATAAACAAATGGGACCTAATTAAAAGCTTTTTCACAGCAAGGGAAACCATAAACAAAACAAAAAGACAACCTACAGAATGGGAGAAAATATTTGCAAATAATGTGACTGACAGGGGATTAATCTCCAAAACATACAAACAGCTCACATAGCTCAATATAAAAACAAAAAACAAACAAACAAAAAAACCAAACAACCCAATCAAAAAATGGACAGAAGATCTAAACAGACATTTCTCCAAAGAAAACATATAGATGGCCAAAAGACACATGAAAAGATGCTCAACATCGCTAATTATTAGAAAAATGCACATCAAAACGGCAATGAGGTCCCACCTCACACCAGTCAGAACAGCCAACATCAAAAAGTCTACAAACAATAAATGCTGGAGAGGATGTGGAGGAAAAGGAATCCTCCTACACTGTTGGTGGGAATATAAATTGGTGCAGCCACTGTGGAGAACAGTATGGTGGTTCCTTAAAAAACTAAAAATAGAACTACAATATGATCCTACAATCCCACTCCTGGGCATATATCCAGAGGAAAACATAGTTCAAAAAGATACATGCATCTCAATATTCATAGCAGCACTATTACAGTAGTGAAGACATGGAAGTAACCTAAATTTCCATCGACAGAAGAATAGATAAAGAAGATGTACTACATGTATACAATGGAATATTACTCAGCCGTAAAAAAGAATGAAATAATGCCATTTGCAGCAACATGGATGGACCTAGAGATTATCATATAAAGTGAAGTTAGCCAGAGAGAGAAAGACAAATGTCATTTGTTATTGCTTATATGTGGAATCTAAAAAAATGATACAAATGGACTTATTTACAAAACAGAAATAGACTCACAGACACAGAAAACAAATTTATGATTACCGAAGGGGAAAGGTAGGGGGGATAAATTAGAAGTTTGGGATTAAAAGATACACACTACTATATATAAAATAGATAATCAACAAGGACCTACTGTATAGCACAGGGAAATACATTCAATACCCTGTAATAACATCATGACAGAGAATCTAAGAAAAGAATATATATTCTTTTTATATATATATATTTATTCTTTTTATAATTTTTTAAAAAATTTTATTTATTTATTTATTTATTTATTTATGGCTGTGTTGGGTCTTCATTTCTGTGTGAGGGCTTTCTCTAGTTGCGGCAAGTGGGGGCCACTCTTCATCGCGGTGCGTGGGCCTCTTATTATCGCGGTCTCTCTTGTTGCGGAGCACAGACTCCAGATGCGCAGGCTCAGTAATTGTGGCTCAGGGGCCTAGTCGCTCCGTGGCATGTGGGATCTTCCCAGACCAGGGCTCGAACCCGTGTCCCCTGCATTGGCAGGCAGATTCTCAACCACTTCGCCACCAGGGAAGCCCATTTATTCTTTTTTTTTTTTTTTTTTTTTTTTTAAAGAGGGAGCTTTTTTTTTTTTTTTTTTCCCCTTTTTAAATTTTATTTATTTATTTATTTATTTATTTATGGCTGTGTTGGGTCTTCGTTTCTGTTCGAGGGCTTTCTCCAATTGCGGCAAGCGGGGGCCACTCTTCATCGCGGTGCGCGGGCCTCTCACTATCGCGGCCTCTCTTGTTGCGGAGCACAGGCTCCAGACGCGCAGGCTCAGTAATTGTGGCTCACGGGCCTAGTTGCTCTGCGGCATGTGGGATCTTCCCAGACCAGGGCTCGAACCCGTGTCTCCTGCACTGGCAGGCAGATTCTCAACCACTGCGCCACCAGGGAAGCCCCCATTTATTCTTTTTAATTTATGTTTAGCTGAATCACTTTGCTGTACACCTGACACTAACACATTGTAAATCAACTATATTGCAATAAAATTTTCTTTTAAATTTAAAAAAATTAAAAATTTAAAAATAAATTTAAAAAAGAATAAAGTTATAAGAGCTTAATGTATTCATTAATTAGGCAAAGGATTATTAACAGGCAGGCAGTATACTGAGGACACAGCATGAATGGAATGAACAGAGTCCCTGCCCTCAGCAAGCAGACTGCCCATTAGTAGAGACAGACAAGGGAGTGGACTCTTAGAAGACATTGTTGTGTCACTTGAGGAAGCAGCTGGGGTGTGGGGGAAACATGAGAAGCCCCCAACCATGCCTTTAGGACTCAGCAAAGGTTTCCCAGAAAAAGAAAGGTCCAAGCTGAGACCCCACCCCCCAATATACAGGGATTAGTTGGAGCTTTGGGTACAGAGCAGCTTGTGTAAAGGCCTGAGAACAAGATCATTGAAAGAAATGCAACATGACCAGCACAGAGAATGTTCAGGAAGGGTGCTAGGAGTGACTGGCGAGGCAGGAGAAGCTGAGCCATCAGCACTTTGCATGCGATTCTGAAACACTGGACTCGATTATATGGTGTAATGGGAAACAACTGATGCATTTTAAACACGGAAAGAGACATGTTTAGGAACAGGTCTGTGTAAGGAATATACTTACATTCCCACTCCATCTCTGAATGCTTTGTAACCCCAAAGTATGGTTTTTATGTATGTTTTAATTTGGCATGGGACTCGGGCTCAGATGTTTCAACTTATCTGAAGTCAAATGTCAATTTAAAATTACTGTTTACAGAGTAAACTGCCTTTTTAGTTGGGATGTTTTTCCTTGCTGCCATGCCCTAGGAAGCACCATAATCTCGGGTCTCTATTTAGACGTTCCGTAGTGGACGCCCTCCTAGTTTAGAATGTGAGCACAGAGGTTCAAGTGATCCCACAAAAGGCAAGTGCTTGGAATGTTTGTTCCTGTCACAAAATGTATTCCGGAGATGTGCAATTTCTGTCCAGAAATGTTCCTTATTTTCTTCTGTTAACATCTGCATGAGATCCTCACCTAAATACTGTGGACTAAAGTATTGCTTGCCATATCACTAAACAAAGGATGTTGGAGCCATCGAGCCATCACATTACAGCCACCCTGCGGTGAACCCTGAGGGAACTCAGGGTAGAGGCAGGATGCCCCCCCCATCTAGCAGTCAGCTGCTGCAGCCACCCCGACGGTGCACCCTGAGGAGACTCAGGATGAGAAAGCACAGGATACTGGCCCCAGATAGCTGAGGTGCATATCAAAGGAATGATTTCAGAGACCCCAGTCTCTTGCATCTTCCCATATATAGAAAAGTGCTAAATTCCTTAACTTGAGATATCTGGTTTTCCTTTATTAACAGTAATCTTTTGATATTCTGACTACCTGGTCTTTTGTTGCAAAAACTCCTATATATCCAGGCTCCCCCCCTTGTCTCTTCCGAGCAGTCTCTCAGAATTATCTGAGATGCTGTGTCCTGGGCTTAAGTCCTCAGATTTGTCCACTGAATAAAACATAACTCTCAACTTTTAGCTTGTGCTTTTTTTTTCAGTTGACAATACTAACATGCCTGTAACATGGCTGGTCCTCATTTTAACAGAGAAGGTGGGCCCTAGATTCAGTCTGTCTGCAGGCAACCACTGAGGGAGGAGGGGAGCACGGGAAGCCTTCCAGGACCTGAATCCTGAACTGGAAAAATTGGGAAGTGACAAAATGAGGAAATCTGGTCATTAAAGTTTTGTTTATCACAAGGGAGTTAGAAGCCCTTTGTCTGTTCCACTTGTGTCCTAGGGATTCAGCTCTCCTCTGGGTCTCTTGCTTAAGGTGATTTATAGCAGTGCCTCTGTGGTAAGAGAAAGTTTCTGGTTTTCCTGAGATTCGAGATATATTTCTAGGCTCATCTACAATAAAGTCTTGTCTTGAGTGTATCTGATGGATCACTGGACTTCCAGTATGTGATTCTGGTGTGGAATGATGTTCTTATCTTCAGTGGTGTTTATATTTGCCTTCATAAGAAATCTTCTCTTGGCAGAAAAATGTACCACATGTAAACCAAGATTGTACTAATGTGCCCTCCCCTGGTTCCTTTTTCCTTTTCACAATGACCTACAGAATGCTTCTCCTGGGTGCCATGCAGGGAGGCTCGGAGCTGACTCCAGGATCTGAATTGGAGGTGCTTTAAAACAACAACAGTCTGGCTCATGGTTTTAAAGAACAAATGTACGTTTCTCAAGGATTATATGGCTGACCTAATACAGACAATGGAAACTTTTAAAAACTGAAGCTTGAATTACACAACAAATGGCAAAAAGAGACACATAAAGAAAAAGCTGCTGTAATCTCTATGTACATCTCCAAGGCTGAGAATATACCTGTGCATTGATAAGTGTTTAGTTTCCAGAACATACTCTTTTTCTTTTAAATTCCGTCTCATCTTCAGAAATGTTAGATTTTAGAATTAATTAATAAATGGATATATATATATATATATATATATATATATATATATATATATATATATATATTTTCCTGTGTAAATACTCTGAGCCTAGCACGGTCATTAATATAGCCCTTGATTGACACTTGTCTTTAATCTAGTGAATTCCTCTAAGGCGCTCGTGGTTTGGAAGGATTACAAGTTATACATACACACTATGCCTGGAAAATAACTACCAAGCCATAGCTGAACTATACAAATACATGGACCCCCTGCTAAATATCAGGATGATTTGCAAAGGAAATTAATGTTTAAATGGTAACTATAGATTCTCTCCACTAATAGTATGACTAGGTTATTTCTATGTGCACAGAATGCCCTCTGATTTTGGCAACAAAGCACAGATTATCTGAGTTTGCGCAATAATTAAAGATGTATTTAAATCTATATGCACCTTATGGATGGCTGTAAATCTGTCTTTGTGGATTCTAACCAGTGATGTGCTGGTAAATGTAAAACAGCTTGGTCGCCAAGAAAGGAAGAAAGAGAGAGAGAGAGAGAGAGAGAGAAAGAAGGAGGAGGAGGAGGGGGGAGGGAAGGGGGGAGAAGGATGAGAAGGAGGAGGAGGAAGAGGGAGAGGAGGGGGAGGGAGGAAGGGAAGGAAGGAAGGAATAAAGGGAGGAAGGGAGGAAGGAAGGGAGGAAAGAAAAGAATAAAAGAAATGAAGAAAGAAAGAGAATGAAAGAGAAGAACTAAAGAGATGAGAATGAGAAAGCCCTGATTTTCAGTTTGCCGATTCCCATGGTATAAATGCTCCCATTATGGCCTGTTTCAAACTGCTGATGAGACTTCATTGTATGCAGAGTTGGGAAGGAGATGTACATCATTGGCTCTTGCAATAGTACAGTCTAGCTCAGGATACCACTGGCTACAACAATTTCTCATACCTCCAAGTCCAGTTGTGTAGCTCAGTGCTACAGGCCTGGGTTTGTAGACCTAAATATATTTGAGATAATTTTAGAAAGTCTCTCTCTCTCTCTCTCTCTCACAGCTACAGACTTAAATTATTTTTTTAAATTTTGATCATGGTAAAATACAAATAATATAAAATTTACCATCTTAATCATTTTTTTTTGCTTTTGAATTTTATCTTATTTATTTTTTTATACAGCAGGTTCTTATTAGTCACCCATTTTATCCCCATCAATGTATACATGTCAATCCCAATTGCCCAATTCATCCCACCCCCACCCCCCACACCGCTTTCCTCCCTTGGTGTCCATACGTTTGTTCTGTACATCTGTGTCTCAATTTCTATCCTGCAAACCGGTTCATCGGTACCACTTTTCTACATTCCACATATATGCGTTAATATACGATATTTGTTTTTCTCTTTCTGACACTTCACTCTGTATGACAGTCTCTAGATTCATCCATGTCTCTACAAATGACCCAATTTCGTTCCTTTTTTTGGCTGAGTAATATTCCATTGTATATATGTACCACATCTTCTTTATCCATTCGTTGGTTGATGAGCATCTAGGTTGCTTCCATGACCTGGCTATCGTAAATAGTGCTGCAATGAACACTGGGGTGCATGTGTCTTTTTGAATTATGGTTTTCTCCAGGTATATGCGCAGTAGTGGGATTGCTGGGTCATATGGTAATTCTATTTTTACTTTTTTAAGGAACCTCCATACTGTTCTCCATAGTGGCTGTATCAATTGACATTCCTACCAATAATGCAAGAGGGTTCCCTTTTCTCCACACCCTCTCCAGCATTTGTTATTTGTAGATTTTCTGATGATGCCCATTCTAGCTGGTGTGAGGTGATACCTCATGGTAGTTTTGTT
This sequence comes from Eubalaena glacialis, assembly GCF_028564815.1. Classification (NCBI taxonomy): domain Eukaryota; kingdom Metazoa; phylum Chordata; class Mammalia; order Artiodactyla; family Balaenidae; genus Eubalaena; species Eubalaena glacialis. The sequence goes on along the minus strand of NC_083727.1, from coordinate 103,767,963 downwards.
TGCATTTCTCTAATAATTAGTGATGCTGAGCAGCTTTTCATGTGCTTCTTGGCCATCTGTATGTCTTCTTTGGAGAAATGTCTATTTAGGTCTTCTGCCCATTTTTGGATTGGGTTGTTTGTTTTTTTAATATTGAGCTGCATGAGCTGTTTATATATTTTGGAGATTAATCCTTTGTCCGTTGATTCATTTGCAAATATTTTTTCCCATTCTGAGGGTTGTCTTTTCGTCTTGTTTGTAGTTTCCTTTGCTTTGCAAAAGCTTTTAAGTTTCAGTAGGTCCCATTTGTTTATTTTTGTTTTTATTTCCATTACTCTAGAAGGTGTAACAAAAAAGATCTTGCTGTGATTTATGTCAAAGTGTGTTCTTCCTATGTCTTCCTCTAAGAGTTTTATAGTGTCTGGTCTTACATTTAGGTCTCTAATCCATTTTGAGTTTATTTTTGTGTATGGTGTTAGGGAGTGTTCTAATTTCATTCTTTTACATGTAGCTGTCCAGTTTTCCCAGCACCACTTATTGAAGAGACTGTCTTTTCTCCATTGTATATTCTTGCTTCTTTTATCAAAAATAAGGTGACCATATGTGTGTGGGTTTATTTCTGGGCTTTCTATCCTGTTCCATTGACCTATATCTCTCTTGTTGTGCCAGAACCATATTGTCTTGATTACTGTAGCTTTGTAGTATAGTCTGAAGTCAGGGAGTTTGATTCCTCCAGCTTCATTTTTTTCCCTCAAGCCTGCTTTGGCTATTTGGGGTCTTTTGTGTCTCCATAAAAATTTTAAGATTTCTTGTTCTAGTTCTGTAAAAAATGCCATTGGTAGTTTGATAGGGATTGCATTGAATCTGTAGATTGCTTTGGGTAGTATAGTCATTTTCACAGTATTGATTCTTCCAGTCCAAGAACATGGTATTTCTCTCCATCTGTTGGTATCATCTTTAATTTCTTTCATCAGTGTCTTATAGATTTCTGCATACAGGTGTTTTGTCTCCCTAAGTAGGTTTATTCCTAGGTATTTTATTCTTTTTGTTGCAATGGTAAATGGGAGTGTTTCCTTAATTTCTCTTTCAGATTTTTCATCATTAGTGTATAGGAATGCAAGAGATTTCTTTGCATTAATTTTGTATCCTGCAACTTTACCAAATTCATTGATTAGCTCTAGTAGTTTTCTGGTGGCATCTTTAGGATTCTCTATGTATAGTATCATGTCATCTGCAAACAGTGACAGTTTTAATTCTTCTTTTCCAATTTGTATTCCTTTTATTTCTTTTTCTTCTCTGATTGCCGTGGCTAGGACTTCCAAAACTATGTTGAATAATAGTGGTGAGAGTGGACATCCTTGTCTTATTCCTGATCTTAGAGTAAATGGTTTCAGTTTTTCACCATTGAGAATATGTTTGCTGTGGGTTTGTCGTATATGGCCTTTATTATGTTGAGGTAGGTTCCCTCTCCACTTTCTGGAGAGTTTTTATCATAAATGGGTGTTGAATTTTGTCAAAAGCTTTTTCTGCGTCTATTGAGATGATCATATGGTTTTTCTCCTTCAATTTGTTAATATGGTGTATCACACTGATTGATTTGCGTATATGGAAGAATCCTTGCATCCCTGGGATAAATCCCACTTGATCATGGTGTATGATCCTTTTAATGTGTTGTTGGATTCTGTTTGCTAGTATTTTGTTGAGGATTTTTGCATCTATATTCATCAGTGATATTGGTCTGTAATTTTCTTTTTTTGTAGTATCTTTGTCTGGTTTTGGTATCAGGGTGATGGTGGCCTCATAGAATGAGTTTGGGAGTGTTCCTTCCTCTGCAAGTTTTTGGAAGAGTTTGAGAAGGATGGGTGTTAGCTCTTCTCTAAATGTTTGATAGAATTCACCTGTGAAGCCATCTGGTCCTGGACTTTTGTTTGTTGGAAGATTTTTAATCACAGTTTCAATTTCATTACTTGTGATTGGTCTGTTCATATTTTCTGTTTCTTCCTGGGTCAGTCTTGGAAGGTTATACCTTTCTAAGAATGTGTCCATTTCTTCCAGGTTGTACACTTTATTGGGATAGAGTTGCTTGTAGTATTCTCTTAGGATGCTTTGTATTTCTGCAGTGTCCATTGTAACTTCTCCTTTCTCATTTCTAATTTTATTGATTTGAGTCCTCTCCCTCTTTTTCTTGATGAGTCTGGCTAATGGTTTATGAATTTCGTTTATCTTCTCAAAGAACCAGCTTTTAGTTTTATTGATCTTTGCTATTGTTTTCTTTGTTTCTATTTCATTTGTTTCTGCTCTGATCTTTATGATTTCTTTCCTTCCACTAACTGTGGGTTTTGTTTGTTCTTCTTTCTCTAGTTCCTTTTGGTGTAAGGTTAGATTGTTTATTTGAGATTTTTCTTGTTTCTTGAGGTAGGCTTGTATTGCTATAAACTTCCCTCTTAGAACTGCTTTTGCTGCATCCCATAGGTTTTGGATCGTCGTGTTTTCATTGTCATTTGTCTCTAGGTATTTTGATTTTTTCAGTGATCTCTTGGTTATTTAGTAACGTATTGCTTAGCCTCCATGTGTTATTGTTTTTTACGTTTTTTCCCCTGTAATTGATTTCTAATCTCATAGCGTTGTGGTCAGAAAAGATGCTTGATATGATTTCAATTTTCTTAAATTTATTGAGGCTTGATTTGTGACCCAAGATGTGATCTATCCTGGAGAATGTTCTGTGGGCACTTGAGAAGAAAGTGTAATCTGCTGTTTTTGGATGGAATATCCTATAAATATCAATTAAATCTATCTGGTCTATTGTGTCATGTAAAGCTTGTGTTTCCTTAGTAATTTTCTCTTTGGATGATCTGTCCATTGGTGTAAGTGAGGTGTTAAAGTCCCCCACTATTATTGTGTTACTGTTGATTTCCTCTTTTATAGCTGTTAGCAGTTGCCTTATGTATTGAGGTGCTCCTATGTTGGGAGCAAGTATATTTATAATTGTTATATCTTCTTCTTGGATTGATCCCTTGATCATTATGTAGTGTCCTTCCTTGTCTCTTGTAACTTTCTTTATTTTAACGTCTATTTTATCTGATATGAGTATTGCTACTCCAGCTTTCTTTTGATTTCCATTTGCATGGAATATCTTCTTCCATCCCCTCACGTTCAGCCTGTATGTGTCCCTAGGTCTGAAGTGGGTCTCTTGTAGACAGCATATATGTGGGTCTTGTTTTTGCATCCATTCCGCGAGCCTGTGTCTTTTGGTTGGAGCATTTAGTCCATTCACGTTTAAGGTAATTTTTGACATGTATGTTCCTATTACCATTTTCTTAATTGTTTTGGGTTTGTTTTGTAGGTCCTTTTCTTCTCTTGTGTTTCCCACTTAGAGAAGTTCCTTTAGCATTTGTTGTAGAGTTGGTTTGGTGGTGCTGAATTCTCTTAGCTTTTGCTTGTCTGTAAAGCCTTTGATTTCTCCATTGAATCTGAATGAGATCCTTGCTGGTAGAGTAATCTTGGTTGCAGGTTCTTCCCTTTCATCACTTTAAATATGTCATTCCACTCCCTTCTGCTTTGTAGTTTCTGCTGAGAAATCAGCTGAACCTTATGGGAGTTCCCTTGTATATTATTTGTCATTTTTCCCTTGCTGCTTTCAATAATTTTTCTTTGTCTTTAAATTTTGCCACTTTGATTACTGTATGTCTTGGTGTGTTTCTCCTTGGATTTATCCTGTATGGGACTCTCTGCACTTCCTGGACTTGAGTGGCTATTTCCTTTCCCGTGTTAGGGAAGTTTTTGACTATAACCTCTTCAAATATTTTCTCGGTCCCTTTCTCTCTCTCTTCTCCTTCTGGGACCCCTATAATGCGAATGTTGGTACATTTAGTGTTGTCCCAGAGGTCTCTTAGGCTGTCTTCATTTCTTTCCTTCTTTTTTCTTTATTCTGTTCCACAGCAGTGAATTACACCATTCTGTCTTCCAGGTCACTTATCCTTTCTTCTGCCTCAGTTATTCTACTGATTCCTTCTAGTGTATTTTTCATTTCAATTATTGTATTGTTTATCTCTGTTTGTTTGTTCTTTAATTCCTCTAGGTCTTTGTTACACATTTCTTGCATCTTCTCGATCTTTGCCTCCATTCTTTTTCCAAGGTCCTGGATCATCTTCACTATCATTATTCTGAATTCTTTTTCTGGAAGGTTGCCTACCTCCACTTCATTTAGTTGTTTTTCTGGGGTTTTATCTTGTTCCTTCATCTGGTACATAGCCCTCTGCCTTTTCATCTTGTCTATCTTTCTGTGAATGTGGTTTTTGTTCCACAGGCTGCAGGATTGTAGTTCTTGCTTCTGCTGTCTGCCCTCTGGTGGATGAGGCTATCTAAGAGGCTTGAGCAAGTTTCCTGATGAGAGGGACTGGTGGTTGGTAGGGCTGGCTGTTGCTCTGGTGGGCAGAGCTCAGTAAAACTTTAATCCATTTGTCTGCTGATGGGTGTGGCTGGGTTCTCCCTCTTTTGGTTGTTTGGCTTGAGGCGACCCAACACTGGAGCCCACCTGGGCTCTTTGGTGGGGCTAATGGCTGACTCTGGGAGGGCTCATGCCAAGAAGTACTTCCTAGAACTTCTGCTTCTAGTGTCCCTGTCCCTTGGTGAGCCACAGCTGCCCCCCCGCCTCTGCAGGAGACCCTCCAACACTAGCAGATAGGTCTGGTTCAGTCTCCCCCGGGGTCACTGCTCCTTCCCCTGGGTCCTGATGCACACACTACTTTGTGTGTGCCCTCCAAGAGTGGAGTCTCTGTTTCCCCCAGTCCTGTCGAAGTCCTGGAATCAAATTCCACTAGCCTTCAAAGTCTGATTCTCTAGGAATTCCTCCTTCCGTTGCTGGGCCCCCAGGTTGGGAAGCCTGACATGGGGCTCAGAACCTTCACTCCAGTGGGTGGACTTCTGTGGTATAAGTGTTCTCCAGTTTGTGAGTCACCCACCCAGCAGTTACGGGATTTGATTTTATTGTGATTGCGCCCCTCCTACCATCTCATTGTGGCTTCCCCTTTATCTTTGGATGTGGGGTATCTTTTTTGGTGATTTCCAGTGTCTTCCTGTTGATGATTGTTCACCAGTTAGTTGTGATTCCAGTGCTCTTGCAAGAGGGAGTTAGACCACATCCTTCTACTCTGCCATCTTGAACCAATCTCCCAGACTTCAAGTTAAATTAACACTATATAGTGCATTCAAGGACAGGACATTCTATTAGGTATTATGGAAAATAAAAAAAGCTAAAGATTGTGCTTGCCATTAAAGAACTTACAGACTGGTTTGTGATACTGAACATAAATCTTTGACATCATAAACCACAAAAATTGAAATAATAGTGTAACTAATAGTTTATGAAAATACAGATAGATAGCAGATAGTCAATAAAGAATTAACTATCAAATGATATATGTAGTCAATAATTATGTGATGAGAAAAGAGTGAGAAAATTCTTACAGAAGGTTTTATGAGGAGGTATATCAGAGAGCCTTCATGTATGAGTGGCACTTGGAAGAGGGGCATCCTCTGAGAAGGATGGAGATGAGGCAGAAGACACCTTAGCATACAATGAGTTAACAGTTAGGCAGGAGCAGACATTTGTATAGATATAGTTTCATAACAACGGCTGACAGTTGCTGGGCAGTTACTCTGTGCCAGACATTGCACAGTTATATAGATCAGCTCATTTGATCTTCTTCATAGAAACACTATGAGTCAGGTTGTTTGGAGTATTAAGTGAACCATACACATTTCATAAACAAGAGAATGAAGGCTTACAGACATTATATAAGTGACCGAGGTCTCTCTGTCTGTAGATGGTGGAGCTGGTCCAGGAATTCAGGTCTGTCTGGTCCCAAAGCCCATGACCTTAAGCACACTGCTAAACTGGGAATCAAATCTAGACATGTAATTCTAGGATAAAGTTATAAAAAATGAATATAGAGAATAAGGAGTTTGAATTTTGTCCTGCAAGGTAATATTACATAGAAAACCAATAACCAAACCCTTGAAAACTTGACCAAAAGTGAAATGTCTAAACACCTTTTCCTTTCCTCCTTTAATTTTTTTTTTCTTTTGATTTTGGAGTCCATTTATGACTAACTGGGACGTAATGTGTGCAGAGGCTGTAAATTACAAAAGTTTGAGATCATGCCTTATGAGTTACATGAGTCTGTAGTCAACTTTCAAAACTTGGTGTTACTTCAACAGATGAATGGATAAATAAGATGTGGTATATATACACAATGGAATATTACTCAGCCATAAAAAAGAATGAAATAATGCCATTTGTGGTAACATGGATGGACTTAGAGATTACCATAAAAAGTGAAGTAAGTCAGAAAGAGAAAGAAAATTATGTGGTAGTACTTATATGTGGAATCTAAAATATGATACAAATGAACTTATTTACAAAACAGAAACAGACTCACAGACATAGAAAACAAACTTATGGTTACGAAAGGGGAAAGGGGGAGAGAGATAAATTAGGAGCTTGGGATTAACATACATACACTACTATATATAAAATAGATAATCAACAAGGACCTACAGTATAGCACAGAGAACTATACTCAATATTTTGCAATAACCTGTAAGGGAAAAGAATCTGAAAAAGAATATAGATGTGTGTGTGTATATATATATATATATATGTATAATTTGAAAAAGAATATATGTATATATATATACATATATGTATATATACACATATATGTATAACTGAATCACTCTGCTGTACACCAGAAACTAACACAACATTGTAAATCAACTATGTTTCAATAAAAAAAAAAACAACTTGATGATACTTAACCAGAATACACATAAAGACAAGGCTTCAATACTGGCAGTCTATGGCTTCTTCAAAATTTCACTTGAATTGTGTTTACATAATGTTAGTAAAACAAGTTGACACAAATTGTCAAAGAACCATGTGTTACTTTCATCTGCATGATACATATTGACAACCATTGAGCATTACTTTCATCTGCATGATACATATTGACAACAATTGAGCATTAATTCCTCATTGTGTTGACAAGTTATTTTCCATTGCACAGAGAACTTTGGACTGTCCATCAGCTTTGTGAAAACTTTTTTTTTGTACCCCCTAGTTACAAAGCTTTTGATACACAGAAGTCTGGAGAAGAAGAAAAATACATTTTTTGGATAAAAAAATATTCTGGCTTTTGCTCATTTCTCCTGGACAGTAAAGAAGAGAAGCTATTCAATTTTTTATGAGATTGTTTGGAAATGAAAGACTGCTTATTTGTTTAAGTAAAGAAAGTGCATGCTGTTTAAAGGTTACTATTTAGTATTCAAACCATTAAACATATTGCCAAATAATCTTATATAAGGTAATTATAGTGGCTATGAATACCTTTAAAATGCAGAGAGAGTTTTTTTTCTCTCTCTGAAAGATAATTAAAAAAGTAAAACTGCTTTGTAATTTATGGATAACGAAATTGGGCAGTATATATGTGTTTTTGTTTTTAATTTTTTTATTGAAGTATAGTTGATTTACAATGTTTCAGGTGTATAGCAAAGTGATTCAGTTATAGCTCACCTCCTCTCATGAGCACACCAAGATCACCACTATCTGTAGAACAACCATCGATGAAAAAGACTGGAACCTACCAGAAAATATCTTCTACAATAAAGACATAAAAAAGGAATTACAATGAGACAGGCGGGAGGGGCGAACTCGTGATATAATCTAATCAAGTCCTATAGCCCACAGGTGGGCAACCCAGAAAGTGGAGAATAATTATATTGCAGAGGTTCTCCTACAGGAGAACCTCTGAGCCCCACGTCAGGCTCCCCAGCCTGGGGGTCTGGGATGGGGAGGATGAGCCCCCAGAGCCTTTGGCTTTGAAGGCCAGCAGGGCTTAACTGCAGGAGCCCCACAGGACTGAGGGAAACAGAGATTTCACTCTTAAAGGCCCACACGAAATCTCATGCCAAAGCAGTAATATGATAGGAGCCCGGGCTAGACCTACCTGCTGGTTTTGGAGAGTCTCCTGGAGAGGCAGGGGGTGGCCTGCAGCTCACCCTAGGGTCATAGACACTGGTGTCAGACATATTGGGGAATATTCAACCTCATGAACACTCCTGAAGGCTGCCATCTTGGTTATTAGCACCAATACTTGGCCCCATCCAAGAGTCTGCAGGCACCAGTGCTGGGATGCCTCAGGCCAAACAACTAAGTGGGTGGAGACACAGCCCTACCCGTCAGCAGACAGGCTGCCTAAAGACTAAAGAGCCCACATCCACCTCCAGACACGCCCCTAGACATGACCCTGTCCACCAGAGGGCCAAGACCCAGCTGCATCCACCAGTGGGCAGGCTCTAGGCCCTCCCGCCAGGAAGCCTGCACAAGCCTTTAGACCAGCCTCCCTCACCAGGGGGCAGACACCAGAAGCAAGAAAACCACAATCCGGCAATGCAGGCCAGACCCTACCCTGGGACCAGCTGGGTCCTGGCCCTGCTCACTAGCAGGCCAATGTAACCTTTGGGACACCCGGACCCCATACCCAACTGTGTCAGGAACTCCTCCCCACCCCACCCCACAAGATCTGAAGTGAGCTCTGGGATCCCTGGGCCCTGCAGCCAGACTCCAGGAACCAGCTCTGTCTGCCAGTAGTCCGGCACTAACCCCAGGATCTGGCCTCACCTGTCAGTAGGTGCGCAACAGGCCCAGAATCTTCAGAACCCTAACTCCGCCCACCAGTGAGGCAGCACAAGCCCTGGGGCCCCCTAGGGTTCCGCATCCAGCCGCCTGTGACCAGGCCCCACTAAACAGCAGCCAGCAGCCTCTGCACAAGGCAGGGCCTGGCAACCAACCAGACTGGGGGCCAACCAAGCCTACCAGACCACCTACATAGACACCACAACGGAAGGACCCATGCAGCCCTCTTAGGAGGAACCCCTAGAACATACTGCTTGGGTGATGAGAGAGGAATGCACTTCTGGGACACAAAGGACACCTAATACAGGAGGCCACTTCTCCAAGTTCGAGAAGCATAATTAACCTACCACAGACATAAAAATACAGATGTTTTGGTTTTTAAATAAATCCTCTAAGGTTCTAAAACCACTCTTATTAGTTTATGATCATCTTTATTAGGTTCTTCTTTCCTTTTCTCTGTACAGCATGGATGATGAAAAGGAATTTGCATTTTGCAATGAGTGCACAGACCAAATATTACAAAAGTTTGAGATAATGCCTTACCAGTTGTAAGTACAACAACTTCGGGTTGGAAGAACCATTAAAAAAAAGCAATGCAGGGGACTTCCCTGGCAGTCCAGTGGTTAAGATTCCGCACTCCCAATGCAGGGGGAATGGGTTCGCTCCCTGGTCAGGGAACTAAGATCTCACATGCTTCTTGGCCAAAAAACCAAAACATAAAACAGAAGCAATACTGTAACAAATTCAATAAAGACTTAAAAAAAATTGGTCCACATCAAAAAAAAAAAAATCTTACAAAAAGAAAGAAAAGAAAAAAAGAAAAGCATTACTGGTTACTAAAAAAGACTTGAATTGCATAAAATATATCCTTTGGGTCAGTGGTTTTAAAGCTTTCTTATATATGTCATGGACCCATTTGAGATTTGGATGGAAGATATCTTCATATAGGTACACAAGTTTTCATACAATTTTACAGGATATGCTAACTCTGAAATCCATCTATGGATCTTGTAGGGTCCAATCAGAATATGTTTACGTGACACACCATTTTATAGCTAATTGATGTTACTTTAATATCTAATATTTATCTATATTTAATTTCTAATTTATACCAAAATAATTCAACCAGACTTCATATCAGTATTTCAAATAAGTTTTTCTCTTTGTTTCAATCTAGGTTCTTGAAACATTTCATTAAGAATATTTAAAAAATGTTTTCTACAGGATGAAAGTGTTTATAGAAACATGATTTCTTCATTGCTATTACCCCATAATTCATATTGACTGATTCTAGGATTATTTGAAACTTAATTTTAATTTTGAGCTATCTAAAATTTTATAATAGTTTCTCATTCATGGGAAAGAGATAACTTTTATTTTAATGTGTTTGGTCATCACATTTCATGATGTTTCTGGTCAGCTTTCCACTGGATCCTGGAAGAATGATGTGGGGCTAACATTTTACAGAGTGTAGGACAGAAGGGAGACAAGAAAACCTTCAGAGTGGTCTCCAGGCATTAAGGTTTAAAAAGCTGAACAATTAAAGGATTTTCTCAAAATGGATGTCTTAATCATAAACGCCAACAGCTACAAGCTCTAGGGCTTAAATCAAGCAAACAAAATCTCTTTTGATTATACTTGGCAGCCAGATTAGCTTTAGTAAAACAGTGTTACAATTGCAGCTCCTTTTGATTTACTTTTATTCGCGTACTATCTAGTGACTAGAACAAGTGTGGCTTTGATAGGTGCCACCCAGTGTCCACTGTATGCACCAAGGGTCCTGGTATGTGAATTCATCCTGTGTTCTGCCACCTAGTGTATACACTTCTCCATTCAATCATCTGTAGGGACACCTGAAACTAATATAACATTGTCAATCAACTATACTTTAGTTAAAAAAAAAGAAAAAGAGATTTGAAAAGACACAAAAACAAAGATATACAAATGACAACTAAGTACATCAAAAATACATAACTACATTAGTGCACAGGAAAATGCAAATTTAAACCACATTAAGAGACCACTACAAATCCATTAGAACGGCTGAAAGTAAAAACACTAGAGCAGGTGGAAATCTCAAACAATGCTGGTGGGCCAGTAAAATGGTGCAACTACTTTGTAAAGCAGTTTGGCAGATTCTTATAAAGTTAAACATATACCTGTTATATGACCCAACAATCCCAAGAGTGAGTGAATTATATGTCTATCCTACAAGAATAGCCGTAGCAGATTTATCCATAATAGCCAAAAAAAAAAAAGCAGCTAACAACACAACTATCCATCAATAAGTGAATGGATAAGCAAATTGTGATACAACTAGTCAATGGACTACTAGTGAACATTAAAAAGAAAGAGATTATTTTATTCTTATTATATGCAATGTCATGGATAAATTTCAAGAACATTTTACTGAGAAAAGGAGACACTCCATTTATAGAGAATTCTAAAACAAGCAAAACGAATCTACGATGACAGAAAACTGATCAGTGTTTGCCCAGGGTGGTGGCTGGTAGGGGTGATTGCAAAGTGGCATGAGGGAACTTCTTTTGGGTGGTGGAAATATTCTATATCTTAATTGTGGTTGTGGTTATATAGATGTATATATTTGTCAGGACTCATTGAACTTTATACTTAGAATGGGTGTATTTTATTATATGTAAATCATATCTCAATAAAGGTGTGAAAAACAGAAAAAAATCTGTAGAGATAAGTAATTCATGGTTGTATGTGTGTGTGTGTGTGTGTGTGTTTGACTCACAGGCATGTGGACCAGGACCAGGAGATGACCTATTTTGGTGTAGTCATCCCTTGCCCACCCTATTCAAACTCTTCTACCAAATCTCTCTCTTTTCCTTCTCCCCCTGCCCCACACACCTGGGGTACCCACAGTTATAAGTGAGTCATTTGAAGGAAAGATGAAGGCAGAGTCTAGCACGGCCTTTAACAGATGAGTCTCCCCAGGCTTTTTCTCCGAGTGTCACAATGCATCACTGCTCTCAGTGGTAACAGATAATAGATTACAGTCCTACTGGTTTGCCACCTCCTTCATGCTCAAGACAATGAAGACTGTCAAAGAAAAGACAGTTACTTGGGCAATTAGGTGGTTAGGCATTGCTAACAATCTTTAATTTTTAGGCTAATGACTGTACTGGTAAGTTTGTGAAAGGGAATGAATAACTTTGGGTCTCCCCAGCATTTTACACCAATGCAAGAGTATTTGAAGCTGTTGATAACTGTTCAGTTTCAAAGCTATGTATCTTCAGTTGTGCATAATTAGTTACGTGCTTTTTTTGAATTGGCTCCCGCTCTGCATATTTCTTACATGTGGCTTTCTTAGATATGTGTGCTCCATATCCATGTTTTAACAGGACAACAAAACAATTTACCTTGAGACTGACTTTGCTGATAGGTTACAGGGTAATTTAGTTGGTAGAGAAATGCACACACATAAAAAGCTTTCTTCTAGGAGATACAGTATGCCAGTCTTACTTCTGTTATTAACCTGTTGGACGGCCTTGGGCAAAGCTCTTACACATTGTGTTTCTGTTTTATTCTTTGTGAAGAAAATATTAGGAAGACGACCTGCAGGTGAAAAGAATGTTACAGAATGGTCCTAAAGCACTCTGTAGACAACAGAAAAAGAGCGTCATTGACTGTCAATGATGCTGCTGGTTCCAGGGAATCCTTACGGTCAATTATCAGACAACCCCAATAGTTCACTGGATCATTCAAAGCATAATCATAATTTCTTGGGAGAATGAGATGACGGCTGAGTAACTAGGATATAGTAGGAATGGTATAAGTGTATGCAGGTTAAATCAATCTCACACACACAAAAACAAACCTTCCAAATCCTCTTAAAAACTTGGTATACATAAAAGGCAGATTTAAAAAATGTATTTACAGGGTACTACACCTAATTTATTCAAATCTTATTGGTCATGGGAATATGTGCTTGCCAGTGAGAAGACAATGGTTCAAATATATGATCTAATACAATTAAATATGTGGTAGGGACTCATAAACAGGTATCTTATTAAAATATACACTGGGATTTGTTGTTACACTTTTTAAAAATTGGATTTTAAATGTGTTAACACTCAGCAATACTAAGGTGTGAAGGGCAAAGTTTTCCAAGCGGTACCTCCTCCACACTGGTATTTGTACTCAGTGAGGCAAGCCGGGGGGAAATGTCTGTATTTACAAAGTAGGATTCTGTCAGATGAAGGCAGCCATTAATTCTCGCCATCTTGGCTCTCCCAGCGAGGGTGTCGCTTCTTGGTGTCTGAGGTGTAAATTTGGGAACTCTTTAACCATAACCTCAGAGCTGATTTCTAAAGTAACTAGAATCCAAAACACAGCCAGTTTTATAAATCAGAATCAACACCTTGAATTGTTCCTGGAAGCCACATGGAAGGCCTCGGCCCTTCTGGAGCCCAGTGCGTGTCACCCTGTGTCCAGTTTCCTGCACAGCTGCAGCTCCAGCATAATCACCACGTTCTCGCCAGTTCAAGTTTCCCTCTGATAGCCTTGCATTGTTATTGAGAGTGGCCACATGGAAGGCACTGAGCTGTAATCCAGCTGAGAGACTTGATGACAAGACATCACAGTGGTCCTTAGAAGCCAGTTGATTTCTCTGCAGCCAGACCAGGCCACCACTGAGGGCTCCATTCTCACGATTCTGGTCTCTTTCTGGAGAGGAGGAACATCCACATAGCCAATGGCATGCTCAAGTTCTCATTAGGTCAACCCTAACCCAAGTCAGCTTGACTGGCTGATAAGGTCACTGATTGGGCTTTAGGGTAAAGGTCGGAAGAAGCAGGGCAAGGTCCCAGAGAGAAGGAGGAGTTGTTTATTTTGAAATTCCTGGGGTTTGTCATCCTGACAGAATTTTTGTTTTTTTTTTTTGGCCATACCGCTCCACTTGGCATGCGGGATATTAGTGCCCCGACCGAGGATCGAACCCGTGCTCCTCCAGTGGAAGCACGGAGTCTTAGCCACTGGACCGCCAGGGCAGTCCCCTTACACATTTTTAGGGAAGGAAAACGGCCACTAACAGAGTGACAGGCAGATAAATTAAAGAGCCTTGGGGGGGGAAAAAAAAAGAGCCTTGGGCAAAAATAGTTTGAATATTTAGTGGTCTTTTTCCTGGATAATTAGGTACACCCCGTGTGTGTGTGTGTGTGTGTGTGTGTGTGTGTGTGTGTGTGTAAATGTGTGAACATAATAATCCAAGTAGCAAAATGGGTTAAGGGCACTGCACATTTATCTTCATCTCTTACGTGAGAAAATAGGAGGGGTACGCAAATGAAAGAGGTTTCAAGGAAGCCAGTTTGGCAGGGCCATATTCATGTTTAAGAACTGATTAACACAACATCCTGCTTTCAGTTTAGTCTACAGTTACTTGGAAAACTTTCAAAATGAACGAGTGATATAAAACAAATACTTCGCTGCATGCTCTTCGCCGCAGATTTCAAATTCACGTGATAGGACAACCTAAAAGGCGTACTCATCCTTGACGGATTTCCCAATTTTATCTTGAATTCCAAATTTAAGGAAATCATCATTAGTACCTAAGTTTTGTGGGGCTGTTGGCATGGATGTCACTTGCCAAGTGTAATCAGTGAATTCATTAGCTGAATCACAAATACGTGGTATTAACCATGTTCTTAAGATTCAAAAAGTGAAAGGAGATAAGGGACTTACTGTAAAGACTTTGTCATTCTCTTATGAAGTGAGAGCCAAAAAGGCACTTTTCTAGGAAGAAAAAAAAAACAAAACTTTGGAACTTAAACTTTTTGGCAGTATTTAGTCTTTTCCTGGATTCCTTCAATAGAGAAACTCTGTCACATGGCACTTTCTGTATATTGTTATGTTGTTTCTCAGGCATCTGCACTCACCCTTAGCTCTCAACGAGCTTTACTCAATAATTAGGTCTTTGGGGATAGCCAGACAGGAAGAGGGATAAACGTGAAGAAAATCGTGTTCACAAAATTACTGAAATAGTTTCACTTCTGACATGGCCAAACCCACATAAGATGAAGTCATTTGCATGCTGCCCAGGATATATATTTTCCATGACCCTTACCACTGACTTACTGTGTTTAGTCATAAACATTCTTTGAACCTCAATGTCCCTACTTGTAAAATAGGGATGAAAGTACTGTTCACATGGACAACGTTATGAGAAGAAACTGGTCTGAAAGGACTTTGCTCTTGTAAGTAAAATCCACATACTTATGTTCTTTATTTTACTAGTACAGTGTTTTATTATAAAGGAATTTGGACAAGGGGTAAGGGAGAAGACAGGAGAAAAAGGCGGAAGGAAGAAATGAGAGAGGAAATAATTTTGACACTGGGATGTCTGTATTGTGATTATCTCTTAAAAACTAGAGATAAGCATTTTGGTTCCCCATGTGAAAATTCAAACTAGTAAAACCATGAACTTGGGGTAATTTCTGTGGTTTAACTAAAGTATCTGGAGTTCTGTTGGTTGGTTGGTTGGTCGTTGCTTTCATTTAAGTGAAGATGATATTTCTAAATGAGAGAGAGATTAGAACATGAATAATACAATGAAGCTGATGATTCCTCAGTTGAAAATACCGAAAACTGGGGATGAAAAAAGAATCACATCATGAATGATTCTTTTCTTTGTACCTATATGAGTCAGGCTGTAAAATTTATTACATGTTGTATAGAGAGCCAAAAATAGTGTGTGTGTTTTTTGCAGACACCTCTTTGTGACTCATTCAACAAACATGACTCTCTTCCAAGTGCAAGGCCCTGTATCTAGTGCTACAGAAGAAACAGCAGGAGATGGTGGCAGAACAATGAGAGCTACCATTTCTATGAGCATGTGACGTGCCTGTTTCTTTCAGAAGTTATGTTTAAGTCTCACGAAACTCTTCAACATAGATAATTATAACGTTCACTTTCCTTCCAAGTACAAAAACTGAAGATTAGAAAAGTTCAGTAATATTCCAAAGTCAAACAGCCTATATGGGGCAGAACCGGTATTTAAACCAATGTTTTGATGGTGCCACACCCATGCTATTTTGACTAAGCCACCTTCAAGGTATTCACAACCTAGAAGAGATTTTCTCTTTCATTTGCTCAACTTCTTTCTCTCTCTCTCTCTCTCTCACACACACAGACACACACACACAAACACACACTCATCTAATATAAGAGAGAGAATGTGATCTATATAAATATCTAAAAGAGAGACAAAGACTCACACTTGAGTATCTAGATTCTGAGGGCTCTCTTGGATGCCTGGACATTTGTCAGCACTTCACACTGTAGTCTACACATTCAATGACATGCATGTACTGACAAGTGTCCATGTACTCTGAGTGCACATGCTAAGTACTAGAGACACACACATGCCTCAGATCTAGTCCTGCCTTCAAGGAGCTCCTAGTTTTGAGTGAGAGTTGACATGTCAAAAAAGTGTTATAGTATTGGCCAGTTTTCCAGTTCTTTTGAAAGTGTACCAGGTAGAAAAACAAAATGTCACATGCAACAGAATATAGAAGGCACAGTTATTGATTAAAGTGCTATAAACTTGGGCTGAAAGAAAAGTGGGGCTTAAGTAATGCAATGAGGCTTATTTGAGGAGCACTATTGACCATTTTCTTTTCCTCTTCCCCTCTTTCAAAATATTCCTTTTAGGCTCTATCTCCCTCATAAGGTTCATATTTTGCATCCCCTAAAAAAAAAAAAAATATATATATATATATATATATATTTCTCAGAGCTTACAGATGACATCTGAATGAAGGGTTATAGAGAAATAATTAGTTAAAGCTGCACAGAGTTCCTGGATCTTTGGAGAGAGGTCACTGCACGGTGACCCAGATCATGGACGGTGATTATACTACAATCAGGTAACTCAACACAGCAAACTATTGACCTTCATGTTCTAAATTTAGATCTAGCTGGGGGAATGTTCAATACTTTGTCAAATACTAAGAACAATCATATTTCATTTAAAACAAAATTAACAAGATATCTTATGATTTCAGGGATGTTAAAATGTGAAAATATGTACATCTTAGAACTGATAAAATAGGGTGTGTATTAGTCAAGGTTCTCCAGAGAAACAGAAAATCCAACAGGATATGTATACGTCATATATCTATATCTATCAATATCTATCTATCTATCTATCTATCTATCTATCTATCTATCTATCTATCTATCTATCTATCTATCTATCTATCGTCTATTGAGAGATTTTAAGAAATTGGCTCATACAATTGTAGAGGCTTAGAAAGTCCAAAATCTGAGTAGGATGGCAGACTGCAGACCCAGGGAAGAGTTACAAGAGTTACAGTTCAAGTTCAAAGGTGGTCTTCTGGCAGAATCCCCTCTCCTTCCAGGGTGGTCAGTCTTTTTCCTTACTGGAAAAAGAAGGTCACCCTTCAACTGACTGAATGAGTCCTACCACCACCCACATTATGAAGAGCAATCTGCTTTACTCGAAGTCTACTGAATTCAATGTTAATTTCATCTAAAAATTACCTTCACAGAAACATCTAGGCTAATATTTGACCAAATATATGGGCCCTGTAGCCTAGCCAAGATGGCACATAAAACTGACCATGGCAGAGGGACATTAGGAAGCGTGGGAAGATTCTGTTCATTGTGGGAAACCTTAGCACTAGAGCTCACCCTGTCACAGTGTGCAGACACAGGCAGAGCTGCGCTTGGCTCTACCTCTCTAGGCTTTTTTGTGGGTTGGGGTTTACCCTTTCTGATCTCTTCTGGCCCTTCCCTCTGAGGGAAACATCTGCAATACAATCAAACCCACCCCGCAGAGCACACCTCTGGTGAGCTGTGAATGGAAGAGGCTCTGTCCTTTTCTCCACATTACTAATGTTTACATTTCTGTTTTCCTGACTTGATAGAGGCCAGACCCCCGGGGGTGGGGTGGGAGATGGAGAGAAAATCAAATGTGCTCCCAATAGATGAAATACAGTATTTTTTCTAAGTTTACGTTCAGTTCTTCTCGTTGGGACTTGTGTCAGTGGACAGATGGGGGTGGAGGAGGTGGGGGAGAGGGAGAAAGTGTGGTCTCAACACTGCCTCCTTCTGCCCCGTCAGACCACACTCCACCCCTACCCACCTGCCCTCTCCCTCCACCAAGCTCCTGTCCAAGCTCCCCTGGACCCGCTGCTCTTATCCTCTCTAGAATGTTCCCAGGGCCTGTCTCTGCCAGCAGTAATCCCCTGTTAAATATTACCTACGGTCAGTTTCTTCCCTCCATCCTCTTGCACAATCTTGGAACCACTGACTCACTCTTGCTTTATCTGAAGTATTTGCATTTGGGTTACAATCATGGACTTTGGAGCCACGGAATGTCCCCCTTCGCCACTTGTGTGACTCTAGCTTCCATTCCCTCACCTGTAAAATTGAGAAAATGATAGTACTTACGTCACAGGTGAGTTGGCAAGAGCAAATGAAAGCAGTGGACAGAAAACTCTCAGGATAGTGCCTAGCAAGGCATGAGCCCTAGTGATCGTTAAATATTAACATTCCCGTTTGTCTGATGTGATTTCCCCATGAGATCACGATGCCTAGTATTTGCAAAAGGACTTGATACACAGAATACAAAGATAAAGCAGTATGGTCCTTGCTTTTGCCCCACTCCTGGGACAATTGGAGGGATACTATAATATGCTTCTCTTGGTTTCCATCCATGTTAACCATCTTCAGATGGTTTACTCCAGCTCTGTGGGAACAAGATCAACTGTCCACGTGGTGAGGATTAGAAGAATGGGTAAAGTGATAATCCTGGTGACCTCTTGGCTTAATATGGCCCAAAGATAGGTTTTGTCTGGCCCAGCAGGGAATTTGGTTTTGGTTTTGTTTTTGGTGAACTAGTGTGCCTTTAGACGGGGACCACACCTTCACCATCCACTCCCTATTGTTTTATAGCCGTCATGTCATACGTTCACACATGCTTACTTTTTGATCACCTCATTGTCCTTGAAGTTGTGATCCCTGCTATCCATTATAAGAGGACAGAAAACAGAGATTGGTGAAATGTTCCTCACTCTTAAAAACATCAAAGACACGGAAACAAACAGCATAGTGAAAAAAAAATCCTGTTTGGAAATGAAGTAAGAAGTGAAGCTCTGATTCTCTGATTATCCTAAAGAAACATTCTCAAATTTGCATATATGTACCTAATTGAAGGCACTGTGGAAAGTTCAAGGAAATCCAGCGTAAAAGTAATGGGAGCCCTCTGACAGCCTGAGTCAGAGTTCCATCTCACCCACATTGAGGGTGTCCACCCGGGTGCTGCTGGGAGTCCCCAGGAGTGAATCCCACATGCTCAGGCACAGAACCTGCCAGACGCACCTCAGCTTTTGCCATTTCCTACTCTCCTGCCCCAGTCCCCTTAAGCAAAAGCCCATGGCTAGCAAAGCGGCATGGAATTGCCTCCCCAGGGTCTCCCCACAGCCTTTTCTAAACATGATGACGCCAACTGGCGCCAGCATCTCTGTGGGCACCAACACCTGTGCAGGCATCACGGTCACTCCAATCACCCCAGTGCTGCTCTCTCATGCCAGGCACACGGCCTCCACCCGCACGCTTCCTCGACTGCAGCCTGAGCTGGGCCATCACGGCACTCACGTCATGCAGGCACCCAAACTCCATCATGTTCCCTGCAGAACTGGAGCGATCACTCCCCACCAACCACCTCTTTTGTGTCATATGCTGTCACTAGGGCGTCACTAAGCTTCAGTGCCTTACAGAGTCCTGAGTGAAGAGAGCCCTTCCAGTTTTTCTCAGAATACCTCTGCTCTCTAGCACTCAGCTGTTTGTGGGTGAGGTTGGACCTGAGAGATATGTGCCATACGGGATTCAGAACTGCCATGACCCTCGGACACCTGAGGCTTCGTTATTGGGTCAAGCTCATTTGTCTGATTCTCTTTCCCTCCAGGATGAGTTCTTCTTTCAGAGGGCTACTCCTTGATTTAATTGGAGTACTTGTGGGCCCATCCCAGCAGATGTCCAAAGGTGAGTGCACATGAGTATAAATAGAGTGTCCAGAAAAAATCAGATTTAAATTCTTTTGTGGGTTGGAAAATCATTTAAAATAAGTTCTCCTTCCCCATGTCTTGAATAAGAGGTGTCTATTCTCCTTTGGGTGGACTCCTTGGTCTGGGAAGAACCACTTGAATGGCATCTTTTTGTTACATGGAGGTGTGAAGCACGTACTCACCCCTGTTCTGGAAGAGAATACAATGGGACTTCTTGATTAGCAGAGCCCGGCTCTGGTTCTGTAGGTGGATGGAGTCCTCAAGCCCCTCCACGAAACCCAGGGCTCTATAGATCTTGGAGGTTATGGGGTACACATTCTAAGAAAGTGCTTGCTACACAGAGGCTCATGGGATGGAAACACTTATTTTTTTCTGGTTTTAAAATAATTTACGTCTTAGGTCTGTTTTAATTTCATGTCTCAGAGCATACGTTATTTAACCAAGAGTTGCTGGACAGAGATTGTAAAAAGGGAGGAAACATTTAGGATAAGAAACTGCCTCAATTCCATTAGAATTCGACCCTACCTTGTAAAGTCTTGCTAGGATAAGTTTCTATCATACTTCTTTAGTGCTTACAAAAAAACATTTACTTCTGAATTTCCGACATTGCAAATAAAAATTTTTATAATTAAGTATGCATTCAAGTTGACACACAAGAGCTCAGTTCTTTCACTCCGGGGTTCAAAGTTTTAAAAACACCTCCAAGGGACAGGTAGTAACCTTCACAGAGGTGAGATGGCAAGAAAAGACTAATGAGCTGCTCTGAAATTAAAGTCATTGAGAGGTAGTCGAGAGACATTGGAAGAAAGAGATCCAAACTGGCTCCTTAGATGGCACCCCAGGGCATGGATTGTTGGCAGGGAGAACTGGTTCTGGAATGTTCGACTGGTACTAGGATCACCTCTAACCCACCTAGGAGTGCTATCAGGTGCTTTGGGGGAAGTGGCTGCCTCTGAACAACGGGATACAGCTGACAGTACTGTACCTGTGACAGCCAGGTCAATTTTGAGTGTAAGCTTATCATTGGGGGAGGATGTGTTCTCCTTCCCCCTAGGAATTCTGTGTATTGGTGAAAAGTATCAGCAGCAACGGTGGTTAGAAATTTCAGTGGAGTGTCTTGGTTTTGGCAGTGATGCTGCACTTCAGCAGTGATAGAGTGGGATGGGGTACATTTCCCCCCAGTGACTCCAATACACATGTGCCGACGGCTTCCATGAAAGGTGCCTGCATTGTCCAGTTTAACAGCGAGGCAAGGGTAGCTTTCAATAGCTTTCCACTCAGTAACATAAAATAGTAAGCTGCTAGAGCAGCATTATTCACAATAGCCAAAAGGTGGAAACAGCCTAAATGTCCACTAACAGATAAGTGGATAAACAAAATGTGTTATATACAGACAACAGAGTATTATTCAGCCCTAAAAAATGAATGAAATTCTGAAACATGCTACGACACAGATGAACCTTGAAGATATTATACTAAGTGAAATGATCCAGTCATGAAAGGATAAATATTGTATGATTTCATTTATATGAGGTACTTAGTCAAATTCATAGCGACAGAAAGTAGAATGATGGTTACCAGGGGCTGGAGGAAGGGGCAAGAGGAAATTATTATTTAATGGATATAGAGGTTCTGTCTGAAGTGATGAAAATTCTGGAAATGGATAGTGGTCATGGTTTCACAACAATGTGAATGTATTAATACTTAATGCCATTGTATCATATACTTAAAAATGGCTAAAATGGTAAATTTAATGTTGACTATATTTTACAACAATAAAAAAAAATTTTAAAGAGTAAGGTGTTAGAGGCTGGGTTGGTGAATAACTGCATTTTTTTGCTCCTCTGATCACCAGGGAGCCAGAAATCTATGTAATTTGAGTATTTAAGCAAATCTGACCTGATTTTCACTTACTAAGCTAGTGATGTCAGGAGAATTCTGAATTACATTAAAAAAATCTGATACATAAAATTATAAGCAGAACTGGGGCATCTTTTAACTTGAGAGATTTTAAAAGCCTTTAAAGTATTTGTTTTAAATGGATCCGCATCCATTTACCTTGTTCAGCTATCCTCGGACCCAGGTAAGTTCAAAATCTAAAGATAACACTAGAAAGTGACGGAGAAGCAGCTCTTCTGAAACTGTTTTGTCAATTCTACTGTGTGGAACTGTTTTTTTTAGCACACTCAATCCACCTTCAACAAACACCAGCCCCATTGCTCCATCCTCACACTGTACTGAGAATTCTAATCAGCTGGGAATTTTGTTAAAATGCAGCTTGTGCTTCAACAGGACTGGGGAGGACCTCAGACTCTGCATTTCTAACCAACTCCCAGATGGGAATTCCTGTCTGAGAACCCTCTGAGCAGCGAGGCCCTCAGTCATGGTCCTTCTGGGTTTGATTTATGTGCTTTTTTTCTCCCACCAGAATGCAAGCTACCTGGAGGGCAGCAACTAGGACTCATAACTGTGTATCTCTCCCAGCACCTAGCATAATGCCTTGTGCAAATCTAGAAGCCCAAGTATACTGGTAACAATGATTAAACTCAAATTACAAAAAGTAAACCACAAATATAGAAGGAAAAGGGGAAGAAAATATTTATTAGAAAATAAAAATGGAAAACCTGTGAATAGTCTATGATATCCCAAGTGAATCAATTTTGCTAAGTAAAAGAAATGGTTTTACAATGTTTGAATGCACAGATGATCTTAAGGAAATAATACAACACCCAGGAAAATATTTAGGGAAAAGCAGAGATGATGATTTTCTTATGAGACTGACAAGTGACACCTCTTAAAGGAATTTCATCTTTCAAATTTCAAAGAGACGTATTTCACTGCACACGTGAAAATGGCTAAATTCATTTCTAAGGACTGTGTATGTGTAGGCATCATGTAATAATTTCACAATTTATTTAGCATATTGCTTTGTCCTTAAGCAACTATGAACAATTCCCAGGCATTGTTGTCTTTCTTTAGCATAAATCTATAAAGTAGGCCTCAAGAAATGAATCACATCTTCGAGTGTAAGAAAATAAGATAATACAGTAAAAAAATAGTCATGAGTAGAGCTGATCCTTGTTGATGTATGAAATAAATATTTTGCCAAATGGTAACAAGGTTGCCAGTGAAAAATAATATGTTGAAATGGTTGTGAATTTTAAGTTTGTACAAATTCTGGTTTTTAAGTATAAAAGCACACGTTCCATCCTGTGGTCTTCCCGTGATGCTAATTCTTCTGAGGTCACCACTTTTTCTTTTATTATTCAGTGGGCAGAGTTATTTCTCAACATGCGCTAGCCTACATTTCAATTGCTTAAAATTTCCCCGACACTGCTTTCTTCCATTTTCTGTAGTGCAGAAAATGAAGTATAATATTCATTTTTACTACAGCAGACGTCCTTCTGATAGACCTCTCTCTATAGGCACCACTGACAAAGGGAAGCAAAGTCAAGGTCTTTATTTATCTCTTGGCTCCCGTATGGAGGGCGTTCAGTGTAAACCATCTACCCAAAGCCCATCTGATGAGCAGTCAGCCTCCTTCCTTGACAGGTTATTATTGGTCTGTAAATTGGAGGCTATAATTCTGACAGCAGCATTACAGCCTCTGAATTGAATGTATAATTTAATTTATAAACTCATGTTCTCCATTTCAAGAACTGTAATAAACCGAGTGTGTGCTGATTTTCTAACATGGATTTGTTTTTCGGTAAGTTTGAGAGTTGATGTGGCTTGCGTCTTTAACTCATATGAATTCTTAAACACCGGTTTCTTTAATCTACTAGTTCTTATCTCTTTCCTCTACTCTTTGTATTGAGAAAGGCTCTGAAGTTTCTTATTCCAAATTACATGAAACATTGATTAACCCCATAGATTTAGCTAAGTGCTTTTGTTATTAGATATTTTTAAAATACTCAGAGAGGCAGAAGGGCAGAAATTCTGTAATTAATCAGGATTGCCGGGCTCTGCTGCTACAGTGGCAGTGAATTGGTTCCCAGTAGGAGAGTTAATAGAAAAACATCCAATTTCAAAATGGCCTGGATGCATCAAAGGGATTAAGCTGTAATGCTTTTAATCCCTGTAACTCAAACAAACAGAAAATTTTCCTGAGCAATGAATTGCATAATGTATTTGTGGGCCAGCAAATGATCAGAACGGAACATCAGTCAAACAGCCAACTCTGTAGCCCAGGATTTCACTGCGCACAGCTAGAGAGACAGCCCAGGGGATTTAGACACTTGTTTTTAAACTCGGGGGTTTGAGTGAAAGTAAAATGGGTACTGTTTTGGAAAGTTCCAGTCTCTGGAGCTCCCAAGCTGTCAGAGACCCTACTGATAAACCTTGAGTCAGGAATGGCAATTATGTGGCACACTGGCTGTACCTCCCCTACTCTCAAGGCCCATGATGACAGACCACGCTTTTTCACCATCACACGTCCTGTCAAGAATGCCTCCGAGTTCCATTCTATTTGCCATCCCTCTTCCAGGTCTTTTCATTTCCATGATCAAATTTCTCACAGTTTCCAAACATCTGCTAGAAGATGTCAAGTAGCATACAACTCAAAAAATATATATCTTTCTATACACTGCCAAATGTAAAATAGATAGCTGGTGGGAAGCAGCCGCATAGCACAGGGAGATCAGCACGTGCTTTGTGACCACCTAGAGGGGTGGGATAAGGAGGGTGGGAGGGAGGGAGACGCAAGAGGGAGGGGATATGGGGATATATGTATACGAATAGCTGATTCACTTTGTTATACAGCAAAACTAACGCACCATTGTAAAGCAATGATACTCCAATAAAGATGTTAAAAAATATATATATTTCAAATAACCTGTGTTTATTTTATTTGGAGGCTTCTGGGTATTATTTTTTTAATGAAGCTTTTTATTTTGAGAAAATTTTAGATTCACATGTAACTGTGAGAAATAATACCTAAATATCCATGTACCCATTTCCCGGTTTCTCCCAGGGGTAACATCTTGCAGAACTAGAGTACAATATCACAACCAGGGTGTTGACAGTGATACAGTCAAATACGGACATGCCCATCACCACAAGGATCTCTCCTGTCACCCTTGATAGCCACACCCACTTCTCACCTGTCCCCATCCTTCCTTTAACCCCTGGGAACCACAAATCTGTTCTCCATTTCTATAATGTTGTTGTTTCAAGAACATTATAAAAATGGAATCATGCAGTATGCAACTGTTTCTGACTGGCTTTTTCCGCAGAGCATAGCTCTCTGGAGAGTCACCCAAGCTGTTCTGTAGAGCAACAGTTTGTTTTATTGCTTCATGGTATGGATGTACCTCAGTTTGTTTAATCATTCACCTGTTGAAGGACTTCTGGGTTGTTTCGTGTTTGGAGCTTTCACAAACAAAGCTGCTATAAAAATATGTGTATAGGTTTTTATGTGAACATGCCTTTTTTCCCTGGGGAAAAAAAGATGTACCCAGAGTACAATTGCTGGGCCACATGGTAGCTGCGTGTTTAATTTTTTAAAGAAAACTCCAAAGTTTTGCAGAATGGTTGTAGGATTTTACATTCTCAGCAGCAATGAGAGAGATCCAGTTTCTCTGAATCCTCGTCAGCATTTGATATTGTCACTATTTTTAATTTTAGCTATTCTCAGAGCTGTGAAGTGATATCTTACTGTGGTTTTAGTTTGTATTTCTCTAATGGCTGATGATGTTGACCATTTTTTCATGTACTTATTTGCCATCTCTATATTCTTGATAAAATATCTCTTCACGTCCTTTGCCTACTTTCTAATAGGACTGTTTGAGTTTTTGTCGCTGTGTTTTGGGGCTTTGTTACCCCTGGAAAGACCGAACTCTCCATGATGTGTCCTCTGACACCACCCCAATGGGGAGGGAGCCCTTCATTCTGCTAGGTGAGGGCGGCAGTCCACACTTCCCACATGGTCTCCACGGACACTGTATGGGCCGAATGGCTTATTACCACCAGGTGGGGATGAAAACTCCATTCCATATTTAGCCTTCTCTGACAACATCCTGGTGAGGGTTTTGAGGTGCCCTGTTACAGCTTCATGAGGGTGGAAGTCTAGGCTCCCACTGAGCCTTTGCTGGCATGCGTAGCTGGTGCTACAGGTTTTCTCTCATGTTTGGCTTGGATAGAGCACGTGTATAAATGTGTTCCCTCCTGCCCTCCTTCTCCTTTCCTTCCTTCCTTCCTTCCTTCCTTCCTTCTTTCCTTCCTTTCTTTCTTCCCTTTTATGACCCTTTGGCTAGGGAGAGAGCAAACTTTTGGGGGGCTTTTTAATCTGAACCCATTGGCATTTTGTTGTTTTTGACTTTTCCAGCTTTCGGTTTGGGATATAGGAAGCAAAAAGAAAATCCAGAGAACTCACTGCTGTGTTGTTCCTTGGGTCCTGATTTCCATAGCCAATCTGTCATCTTCTCTCCGCCTTTCAGAGTCTTCTTCTGTTTGTTTTATATATAACATCCATGGTTTTTAGTTGTACTTAGTAGGAGGAATGGAGAAAGACATGTCTACTCCATCTTCCCAGAAATGGATGTCCAGGTCTATCTTTTTATTCAGTAGGAAAGTTTAGAAAATACCCCAGCGTGTTTTATTGTAAGCAAATTAATTATTAGGCATAGACTGTGAGAATGTTGAAAATGCCTAGAGGCCACAGATAACATCTGGAAATAATCCAGATATCAAAATTGCATTAAGAAAGTTACTGCTATGTTAGAAAACAGAAACATCTAGCTCCCCCTTAAAACAGAAGATGTACCATCACCCCTTTTATGCTGGTCAGTCTGCAAACTTGTTCACTGGTTTTGAGACGAATCCGAGATACCTATTGGATTTTTTCAGTCTGGTTTTTGCTGAGACCCACTGTGTATTCAAACACTGCAAACGCTTTCTCTGGCTCATAGGCACTGTGGGTTTTAATAAAACTATTTACACAAAGTTGTTCATGACTTCATATGTTACTCTTCAGTAATGTTTGCATTTTAGAAGAGGGATACCACTGCTGAGGCAGTCTTCAGCAAAAGAGTGGACTGTATACAATATGCTTTCCAACATCAGTATGTCATATTTTCTGAGAAGGGAGAAAAGACTTACCAGAATTCTTCAAATTGCAAGAAATTGGTAATCACGTTATCACTTTACGTTGAGACAAGCCCTACAGCGATGTACACTTTTCCCACAGATGTGACAGTTAGTAAATATCTTTACTTTCTGTATACATCCATGAGGACTTTCTCTGTGAAAAGTATACGTGTAGGGGTGTGAGTACAATATATTCTGCTTGATCAAAAAAATCTGGCTTATGGCACAAGAAGAGAGAGATTGGTCTTGTAGGGGATCATACTGGCCAGGCTGTCCTGACTCTAAAGTGTTTCTTCTCCCCATGGAAGCCCAGCACAGCCATTAAGAGTGTGGCTCTGGGTTCAGTGAGGCCTGGTCACTGCCTTTTACTGGGGGTATTGTTTCAATGACTTTCTAAACCCAAGTTTTCTGATCTCATAAGGTAGATATAATAATATTATCTATCTTGTATAAGACAATTCATGTAAAGTGCATCGCATACATAGTTCCACATGGCACAGACTCAGTGAGTGTTAGGTATTAGGAGTTAAAATCTTTGAATTAATAAGGTAGCCTCCCCTTAACAGGCACAGATGTGTCACCCTGAGGACTGGGCATCAGTGTTGTACTGTCTTCCTGAAAAATTCTCTGCAAGAATGAGAGGCTAGGAAACTTAGGTGATGTCAAAGAAGGCTGTGGTCACATGAGGGCCAAGTCCACCTGCCTGTGTACCTGTTACCTCTTAACTTCTCTATAGGTTGGACTAGAATATACACACCCTTGATACCTTTGAAAACTCTGGAACTTCCATAGATAATATGTCTTGCATCTCTTTTCTGATCACACCGTCATCGTTTTAAGCCATTTCAAAACAAGAGATGTGTACTGAGCATTAATCAAAACACATTGGGGGGCCAGTGGAAAAGATACCTGGATGGCAAGAATTTTCCTTGAGCTGGTAATTTTGTAAGCATGAGCCAATTTGCCAAAATGCTAGTTGTGTCTGGAAATAAAGTAGGTTTATTGCTTTAGCCACGCCCTATGGTCACAGGAAAAGATGTGCCTACCTTTTAATGCCTCCATTGCCAAATCCTTGATATCAGATAAACTTCATCATGGCCTCAGCAAACTGAGTTAATCTGGGCTTCAAAGGCAGCAATGTGGCTGTTTCATTCGAATCTAGAATTGTGATCAAACCAAAAAAGAACTGAGCATGTGCAGAACTCTGGAAGGCCTACGAGTGAAGGCTGACTTACAGCATTCCCCCTGGACCTCGGGTTAAAAGCGAGGAGTGAAGTGAGACCCATCTACGAGAAGCCCTCCAACCACACTTAGCCTGGCCTGAGTCTCTCAGAATTTATTAGGCGTCCAGGAACACCACGGTTGCGCACTTTGTAACTTTAGGTAGCTAAGCCCAGCACAGCATATACAATTTAAAAGACACTGAAGAGGTGTTGAGTTGAATTTAGTGTAGTTGAGCGAAATGGAAGAGAAACCAAGGCTTGAAAGCTCATTTTCTCTGGAAGAAGGAGGACCAGAGGGAATCAGCACTTTAGGGGGGATTATCCTTTGCCCAGAGGAAGGGAGCGGTACATAGTTGTCAGGATAACGTGTTACGGTAAAGAAGAGAGGCAGACGAGGAATTTATTCTTGTCATCACCCCAAGCCTGGACCACTTAGTTAGAGAATTAGCATGACTCCAGCAACGTGATTCTTTTACCCTTTTGAGGGGAGCAGCCAGATACAGGAGGCAGAGCTGTGCAAGGTGGAAACTAGCCTTCAACTCCTATATGGGCAACACCATGCTCATCAGTTTACGCAGATTCTCATTTCATTTCCTCAACCCCTCTCAAGTCAAGCTTTGAAGTGCTGTGATACCCCATAGTACCGCAGCCCTAGAGAGTATCAATGTCTACTAGAATAATATGCTATTTTTCCAAAGAATATGCATTTGAATAGTGACCAAAGAAGTGGAGTAAAGGTGTGAGGCCACAAACTCTTACTGAGTAATGTCTCACCTATCTATCTATTTATCTATCTATCTATCATCTATTTATCTAGAGAGAAGTAGAGAGAGAGAGAGAGAGAGAGAACTCAGGGTGCTGGAGTGTCCTCACTCAGTGGGCCTTAATGCCATCTACCCACATTGGTGACCTTACCATCTTCCCCTGTGGGTACTGCCGGAAAATGGTATGTAATGAAAAACAATTGTGATATATTGTACTGACTTGAAGTAGATGTTGGTTATATGTACAGTACTTAACTTTATCTTCCTTTATCATTCTGCCCACTTTTTTTCCTTTTTCTCTTCCCATGCCCACAGTTATTTTTATGAGGCTGATGCTGGCAAAGCCTACCCTCCTTATGCTAGTCAAAGGTCAAAAAAAATTAGGGCTTTGTTTTCCCTTTTGTCCTCATGCAGATGCTCTTATTGGGATGGCAGGCAGGCACTTTGGTGAGTGTAAACTGTATGAGCATCTAGCAGAGTTTATATTTACGGCAGTATATATTATTTTCAACTTTTCACAAGGCCATCAGCCCTGACATGACTAAGTTGGTTATTTATATGTTGACAATCCTGAGGGCTCAGAGGGAGATCTCGATTAAGGTTCCAGGCCTACAAGCTCACCCTCCTGGACCTGGGGAGCCCTCCCTCCGGCGGGGCCTTGGCCCCTCAGTCTTCACCTGTGTGGTTGCTAATACATTGCAGAGGGAGGTTCTGAGGTCTGGTGCATCTTTTCCTAGACCTCTTCTCCTAGAATTACCTAAGTCAAGTCCTGCCAGTCTGGGCGGGTTCCCCTTCTGTTGGTTTCCTTCCCATCACCCTTTTTGTATAGTATCAGTATCCTCCAGAGGATGAGAACTCCTTGTTTGCCAGACCATGTTTTATTCTTCTTGGTCTCCCCAGCACCTAGCATAGGCCTGGCTCACACTAGATGCTTAATAAAATGAATGCATGAATGAATGAATGAGAGCAGGGATGTCATAAATTCCTTTTTTTTTTTTAAACTTTGGGTTTATTATTTATTTATTTATTTATTTATGGCCGTGTTGGGTCTTCGTTTCTGTGCGAGGGCTTTCTCTAGTTGCGGCAAGTGGGGGCCACTCTTCATCGCGGTGCACGGGCCTCTCATTATCGCGGCCTCTCTTGTTGCGGAGCACAGGCTCCAGACACGCAGGCTCAGTAATTGTGGCTCACGGGCCTAGTTGCTGTGTGGCATGTGGGATCTTCCCAGACCAGGGCTCGAACCCGTGTCCCCTGCATTGGCAGGCAGACTCTCAACCACTGTGCCACCAGGGAAGCCCCATAAATTCCTTTTATGAACTATAGGATAATCTTTTATTTTAGACACGGCCATTAGCTCCATAAGGCAACCCTTTCATCTTAGAATTATTATAACATTCCTAATTTGGAGGCATATTTGGCCGCCTTATAATCTGGACCATTTCCCACCTTGTTTTACTCTTTTGAAACAACAGAGACATGGAAGCCTCTCATATGCTAATGAAGTCACCTGACCCAATTCACCTTTTTGCAGGCTAACCATTAACTTTTCCTCATAGAATGTGGTGTTCAGACCCTTTCTCAGCCCCAGTTCTCTTTTTCTAGAAGTTCTCTGATTTATCACCTTCTCTACTTAATACGTGGCACTTAACCCTGAATACATTCCTTTGACCTAGCCTGATCAATGACTTTGGTATTCTCATTTTCTGCATCTGTCTGCTGTGCTGCTGCCTACTGAGCTCAAGATACCCAGAAAATGCAGCTGGAGGTCATCTCGGCCACATGCACTTTCTTCCTTCTGTGATCATGCTTCTGTCCTGGATCCCTCCTTAACTTTCCTACTATGATAAGCTAGTTAGGAGGAAACTTGAGCATGCCCTTTCCTTGTCTCTCTTAAAAACAGGTCTAGGGCTTCCCTGGTGGCGCAGTGGTTGAGAATCTGCCTGCCAATGCAGGGGACATGGGTTCGAGCTCTGGTCCAGGAAGATCCCACATGCCGCGAAGCAACTAAGCCCGTGTGCCACAACTACTGAGCCTGCGTGCCTGCAGCCCAAGCTCCACAACAAGAGAAGCCACCACCATGAGAAGCCCACGCACTGCAACGAAGAGTAGCCCCTGCTCCCTGCAACTAGAGAAAGCCCACGCGCAGCCATGAAGACCCAACGCAGCCAAATAAATAAACAATAAATAAATAAATTTAAAAACAAACAAACAAACAAAAAAAACAGGTCTAAGAGGTTTCACACGTAGCCAGCTCCTCCTTGCACTTTCTCCTGGGTCTCTACCCTGCTGGTCTTCTCTGCCTAAACTACTATATATAAAATAGATAACTAATAATAACCTGCTGTATAGCACAAGGAACTCTACTCAATACTCTGTAATGGCCTACATGGGAAAAGAATCTTTAAAAAAAAAAGAAAGAGTGGATGTATGTATATGTATAACTGATTCACTTTGCTGCACAAGTGAAACTAACACAACATTGTAAATCAACTATACTTCAATAAAAATTAAAAGAAAAATAAATGAAATACTTAAAGTTAAAAAAAAAAAAGCTTCCTAATGAAAAGGAATCCTCCAACCCCAAATGCACATTTTTGCAAAATCACCATCCCTGGGAGAAATGAAAGTAAGAGATGACAACAGCATTGCTCATCTCTTTAACTCTTTGACAAGATAGCCATCATCTTTGCTTCATCCCACCATATTTTACGCTGTCTTGACCCTGGAAGTGGGGCAGAAAAAGGAAAATGAGAGATCGCTTTACTCTTTCCAATATTTTTAGTATTTCCTCTTTATTTCTCCTTCCATTGAGCTATATGATGTTTTCTACACCTGAGGTGGGATATGGGAGAGAAATGGAGGCTGACACCATACATAGTAGAATGGGGATCATCTCTGGCATTTATCCAGTCATTTAATGCCTATTAACATAGTCCAAGATTGCATTGGTTTCTTCATCCTCCATGAGACAGTGCAGGTTCTTACTGAGCTTGTGCTCATGAAATATCCCCCTTTCTATGCTTGTGCAATTACCATTTGAAGCACACATTCAGGATTCAAATTTATCTTTTTACCCAATATAGCTTGCTAGTAATTAAAGCATTTAAAGTCTTGTATTTGACTCTGTCAACAATTTGGATCTACTTAGTAAACAAAGTTTAAATTTATTATTTGACACAAGTTGTTGAAAAGTGTTTATGTAAAAAAATCCTCTAGCTCATTTTATTCTATTTGTTTATTCTTTGTTAGTAATGTCTAGTGTCATTGCTTTGTGATCAGATTGTACACAGTATAACTACTTTATTGAAGATATGTTGTCTTTGTGAGTACAATGCAATTTTCATAAGTTTTAAGTAGGTGCTTAAAAAAAAGAGGTACAGATCTTCCTTGACTTACATGGGGTTATGCCCTGATAAGTCCATCATAAATTGAAAATATCATAAGTTGAAAATGTATTTGATACACTTACAGTATAGAACATCATAGCTTAGCTCAGCCTACCTTAAACATGCTCAGAACAATTACGCTAGCCTACAGTTGATCAGAATCATCTAACAGAAAGCTTATTTTATAATAAAGTGTTCAATATATCCTTTAATTTATTGAACACTGTACTAACATGAAAAACAGAATGTCTATATGGTTACAGAATGGTTGTGAGTTTATCAGTTGCTTACTCTCATGATCTCCTGGCTGACTATACAGCATATCACCAGCCTGAGAAAAGATCAAAATTCAAATTACAGTTTCTACTGAATGCATATCACTTTCACACCATCATAAAGTTAAAAAATTGTTAAATTGAACCACCATAAGTTGGGGACCATCTGGGCTTTATTTTGGCCACAGAGTTTGATATATGTCTACTTGCTAATTTTTATTAATAAGATCAACCAGATCGTTTTTATCTTTTTTTTTTATTGTTATTGTCATTCACCTACTTGAACTGTCAAAGACTGAGTGGTAAGTTCTGTTATTACAATAAAATTATGTTTCTGTTGATTTGAATTTCTAATAGTTTTTGATTTATATATTTTGATTCTTAACTATTCAACTCATAGAGTTTTGTTACTACCATGTATTTCTAATAGATTGTTCCCTTATTGGTAGAAAATGTGCTTCTTTGTCCTCTTAATGGTTCTTTTTTTTTTTTTTTGCCTTGAATTCTAATTTTTCTTACGACGATATTGCAAGCATTGTTTGTTTGTTATCTGCCCTTAACTGATGCATTTTTTACTATCCTTTTACCTTAAACAGATAGCACTTTTGATGATTGCCTCCTATAAATTTGGATTTAGATTTTTTGACTTATTTTGAGATTACCTTTTAATAAGAAATTTAAGCAATTAACATTTTTTGTCATAAACAAAGAACATTTCTTTTATTTCTGCCACATTTTTAGGTTATCTGTTTTATATGGGTCTTGTTCTCTCTTTTCTTTTGAGGATTTGTAGATTTGACTAATGAAAAATATCTCAATATAGATGTCAAAAATCAAAACACCTTAAGCAAAAATAAAACACAAGTGATTAACTAAGAAAAATATTTACAATAGATGGTAGCTCCCAAAGATTTATACCCTTAGTCTTTCAAGAGCTCTTCCAAATCACTTGAAATTATGGTAAAGACCAATTGAATTATGGGAAAAGTTTATGAATAGACAAATCTTTAAAAAGGAAAAACAAATGTTCAATAAATATATGGAAAGTGCTCAAACTCCCAAGTTTGAGAAAGAAAGTATAAATTAAAGTAATAATATAGTAGCATTTTATATCCTAATACCCAGAGTTTGTGGATTTGAGTAAAATGGGTAGTTTAATAAGCAAAATTGAAACAGTGAGGGACAATATTGAGATAAATATCAAAAGCTACGAAAATGTGCATTTTGTTTACCTCAGCAAATTTAGAAATGTGTCATAGAAAATAAAAATTATTTTATACATAATAAATATGCACAAAGACTGTCTACAATTATACTCATCACTGATATTTAAAATGATAAAATACTAAAAACAAGATTAAAATTCCAGTTAAGAATTGGTTAAATAAAATATAATAAATTCATAAGATGCAACATGAGGCAGCCACTAGAAACCATTTTAGAAAAATGTTTAATAGTCATAAATATTTTGTGTGAACAGCAAGTTATAAAAATTTGTGTATAATGCATAACCAATCTGTGGTTGTACATATATATGCAAACTTGCATTTGGAGACCGAAAATATAAAGAGACTGGAAGGATCTAAAATCAATGATAATATTAGGATTTGGGGTGATTTTCATTTCTCCTTTATAATGTTTAAGATTTTCAAATTCTCAAGAATGAACATGTATTATTTGTAATCATTAAAATAATACATTTCTAAAAATGGAGCAAAGCACTAGAAATTTACCATAAGACTGATATATAATAATCTTTAGTATGGTATTTGAACAGCCATGAGTCCACCTAACTGTACAAGCCCTATTGTCTTCATGCCCACAGGACAATTTTACAGACTCTGTAAAATTCCTCACAGGATCCAACTACATTTTGATCACCCAGAAGATAATTGAGGGTATTTTATTATGAATTCCTCTTAGTGAGTCTTGGGCTGGTTATCAATATTCATGACTTTCTTTTTAAAATAATAACAACAACCTCTTTTTAATATATAGGGGTCTCTATTATAGTAAGAGCCATAATTCATTGAACCTCTGCTATATATTTTATATACATTATCTCATCTAATATTCACAAGTATCTTAAAAACTAGGTGTCATCATCACAATCTTATTGCTGAGAAAACTGAGGTTCAGAACGATTGGGGGTTGACCCAAGACTTCAGAGTTGGTGTTTTAGAGACAAGACTTAGGTCTTTCCCCTGTCTTTCAGGTTTTCATTCTTTCCACTATCCATTTAATCAGCCACACTATTGTTTTGAATTTTTATTGTTACGTTGTGACGTTTAGATAGAATTGAAATATCTTGAGGGCGTATGAAATGAACTTCTTATTAAGTGGAATCTTTACTGAGATTTTGCTGTAGAAACTCCCCAGGTCCTCACTGGGGAGGGTGTCTTGGGGATACCTGGCTGGTGCAGATTCCCAGATAGTCTTGTGGTCACCATGGGCAAGAGCTTCTACGGCAAGGGGAGGGGTGCTCTTGGTGGGGTATCAGGTGGGGTCCTTGCCAAGGCGTTGGCAGTTGTGCCCCAAATTTTGTTTCTCCTCTACCCCAAGATTTCTCTCTCTGGTTGTATGACTAGAGGGCTGACCGCTCTAGTCCTCATACTATGCTTCCTTGCATTAGATTAACTCTTCGGTCCCCTGCTACTTGGATAATTTTGAGGAGCAGGGGATTCAGGCATAGTAAAAAAAAAAAGAAAAAGAAAAAAAAAGAGAGAAAGAGAGCTACCACAAGTCCAGATCTGAATCCTATCTCTACCAGTTATTCCATCTCTAGTCTTGGCAAAACTGATAACTTCTCTAGCACTGAATTTTTTCTTAGATAAAATTGGAATAGCACTGGTCTCAAAGAATGTTATGAGGATTCAATGAAATAACATGTATGGCAAGTGTGTAGTATGAGCATTCACTCCACCTTCTGCCTGCTGTTGTTGTTAACCAGACCACCCTAGGCACTAGTGCACTGGCCTTGCCCATAGACATTGTGATTGTCCCAAATTCCATTTCACGGAGGTACTGCCCTCTCTAAGAACCTGTGCCAAAATGCCCATGTTTAAAGCAGCCAGTGGATATACTACAAGAACCAGGTATTTAGTCTTCAAACACACACACACACACACACACAATACT
This sequence comes from Eubalaena glacialis, assembly GCF_028564815.1. NCBI lineage: Eukaryota > Metazoa > Chordata > Mammalia > Artiodactyla > Balaenidae > Eubalaena > Eubalaena glacialis. Next base: position 103,732,363 of record NC_083727.1, on the reverse strand, counting down.
GATAGAGAGGATCTGAGAGGGTCAAGCAGTGAGTCATTCCTTAATAAGTTAAAAGCACATATTATTAATTGTTTGTTAACCTAAGAAACAAAAATCATAGGGGGGAAATACCAGCCTAGAATATTTTGATTAGTGTTGGGAGGGAGGTCCAGTTCCTAATTCATATTTTTTTCTACAAATATTCACTGAGCACCCACTCTGGGGTAAGTACCCTAGAGAATAGGGAAATGAGATGCTCTGTGTCCTTCAGGAGTTGACCGTTTGGTGGAGAGTGGGGTGAGGCAGGCGCTCAGGTGGTTGTAACTCCAGACCGTCTGTGGTCTGTAGGGGAAGGCAAGGCTGGAGGGGCCACACATCTGCAAGGCATGAGGGTATCTCAGAGGAAAGTAGGGTGGAGGCGGTAAAGACCATGGCTGCCAACTTCACAGTTTTGCCTCTGACCAGCTTTATTACTCACATATGCAAAGTTGAGCCTCACAATCTGGATGCAAACAACTGAGCTCTCCTGCTGCAGGCCAGGCCTGCTAACAGAGTCATCAGTGTCTCCAGGGAGGGCTCAGAAATACAGCGGGATCTTAAAACACAGAGACCTGTCATGGTGAGGCTGTCCAGTGCAGTTCAAGTGCACATACTTGAAGGCCCCTCTGATCACGCACTCACAGACTCTGGGCAAATTACTTACGTCTTTGAGCTTTGGTTTCCTCCCATTTTGCATGGGAATAATAATCCATATTTAAAGTTTGTTGTGAAGATTAAGTGAGATACTTTTCAAGAGTGTTCCTAATTCATATTAAGCCTTCCACGATTGTTCATTTCCTTCTTGCTTTTTCAGTCACCATCATGTGGCTTGCCTGAACGTGGATGAAAGTTCTGCAGGCTTCACTGTGGTGAATGGCAATTACTGTCTCCTTCATTCCTTACTGTTTATTATTTGAAACCACAAGGTTGTCTAGAGTAGACCAGGATGTTGCTATGAACCACATGTGGCCGTTGATAAGCCTAAATTAATAATTGGGTGTCATGATATTTTAGAATTTCAAAAATTCAGTGGGATTATCTTTAATAAGCAAATGGAAGCCTACATTTTTTAAAACTGTTCTCCCTTTTGTTGAAAAGTATACTGCTTAGATACAATTTATTTTTTCTGAAATTTTTCAAAAAACAATTTTACATGTACTTTATTCCATCTACCAATGATAATAAAAAGTGTTTTAATAATGAAAATTATAATTTTTTAATCTTCAAGAAAATAAAGAATTTTTAGGAATGAGAGCTGGGATTTTCCAGGTTATGCAAATCAGAGAACTCATTTTTTAAAAAACAGAAAGTGGCATTTCCATATTCTTTCTCAGAGTGAATAGTTTAGATACCAAAAAAGAATAGTCAGTATATCTGTTTTCTAAAAAGAATTTTTTTTAGTTATATTGTTCAGGGTATGTTATGTCTACTTGTAAAAAAGTCTAATGATTTAGGGGATGTTTTATCTGTGGATTAGAGTATTTCATTACTCTTCAAGGTTTTTTCCTTTTCAAATTATAGTGCCTCAAAGGAGATGAAATTTGGTTTCAAGTTATTGTACTCAAGATTACTTTTTGCCTTGTAATTTTAGCTCTTGGGATTTAGGGATTCCTGAATATGCTAAGGTACAAAGTGTCCATTACATTTCTAGATTTAAAAGGGTTATCTAATGTTGAATAAGGGGGTATGATGTGATTGGGTGAAGTTATTGAAACCAAGCAGGACCCTGTGGGGCTTTCCCAGGACCAGACTCCCCCATGTTCCCTGCTTCTTGTTTGTAGAAAAACTTAAGCCTCCTAGGCCTTCCCTGAGTTCCAAAGAGTAAATTTAATCAGAGAAGTGAGAAAATGCAGAAACAAAGGAAAGCACTCAAGCAAGAAAAAATAATAATAGTTTAGCCACAGAACAAAGTCAAGGACCTTTAGTTTTTCCTCAAGGGTTATAGATAATATCCTGAGCCATATCCTTGAGTAGTTTTGCAGATACTAAAACCCCCACCAGGTGGAAGAAGTAAACTGCAAGCTGACCAACAGCATGTAGATCCCAGACTTGTTGGAACCAGAAGGTAGATGATTGGGATTCTGAAACATCACCTTGTTACTTCACCATTAACCAATCAGAGAATTATGCACAAGTTGATCACACAACCCATGACCCTCTCCCTCACACTGTCTTTAAAAACCCTTCCCCTAACAAAAGATCAAGATGAAAAAAAAAATTAATTACATGGGACTGAGTGAACTGATGAGGATGATTATAATTTTTGTGACTTTCTGTTTGAATAAAAAAAAAACCAAAAAACCCTTCCCTGGGGGGGCGCTGGGCGGAATCAAGATGGCATACTAGGAGGACACGGAATTCGCATCTCCTCACAACGAGGGCACCTACCAGGCACTGGTGGGGGACCATAGACAGCTAAGGGGACCAGAGGAACCCCCAGTGATGGGGTAGGACGTGGGCATGGGGAGAGTGAGGGGGGAGGAGAAGTGGAGGCAGGACGGGACTGGTGCCTCTGAGGGGCAGCTGGGGGAGGGGAAGGGATCCCATGCTGGAAGGGGGAAATTGGGGGACCACTGGGAGGGCAGAGGATCAAAAGGGAGCGTGGCCAGATTTCCCCTGCCCACTTGGGCCTCCGGGAACCTGTTGAGATCCCAGGCCTGATCCTCTGCCCACCGAGGCCCCTTCCAGCCGTGCGGGTCCTGAGCGAGTGGGAGGGAGGGAAGGGGGAGCAACAGTAAAGGACCTCCAGGACTGGCACCCCTGAGGGGTGGCTGGGGGAGGGGAGGAGTTCCTACACACAGCGGAACCCACCCATGGTTAGGGGTCCAGCAGCGATGGAGGAGACCCTGGGAGACATGGTGGGGGAGGGGCATGAAGGAAGGGAAGGGAACGCGGCCAGCACTTTCCCTGTCTACTTAGGCACCGGGAAGCCTATTGGGCTCTGGGGCCTAATCCTCTGCCCTCGGAGCCTCCTTCCTGTGGCACAGAACCAAGTCCCGCCCCTGCACTCCCACCCAGGGCCACACCTCTACACTTGGAGACCCCCTCCAACACGCTGGGCCTAAACCCCACCCACACACCCTCACTCAGGGCTTTACCTCCAAACTCCAGAACTCCACACTCCAGAGACCCTCCTATCGACATGTTGCCTCTCCCCTTCCACGCAGCTCCTAAGCAGAGGCCCTGCCCCACGCTCAAACATCACCCGCCCACCTGCCTAGGTCCCTCCCCACCCTAAACTCTACCCCTGCCTAAGTTCCACCCCCGCCTAAACTCCCCCCCAACAGTCAAGGCTTTTTTTATTTCTTTTCTTTTTTCCTCTTTTAGATGGGGGTTCTGTTTTACCTTGTTGATTCACTGATGTTGATACTTTTATATTTTTATTTTTCCTAAAAAATCTTTTATGTTTCTAATTTAATTTTATTCTTTATACTTTGTTAGTGATCTCCACTTTTGGCTTGTTCTCCCCCCCCCCCTTTTTTTTTTCTTTTTTCTCTTGTGGTTTTAATTTACATTGTTGCAGTTGTTTCAATTATAGTTTTATTTTTCCTAATATATTTTTTATCTTTCTAATTTTATTCTGCTTTTTATTCTTTGATATTGTACTGCTCCTTTTTTTCTTTCTTTCTTCTTTTTTTTTTTTTTTTTTTTTTTTAATGTGCCATGAAGCTTGCGGGCTCTTGGTTCCCAGGCCGGAGATCGGGCCCGAGTTTCTGTGGGGGGAGCTCTGAGTCCGAACCACTGAACTAACAAAGAACCTCAGACCCCAGGGAATATCAACTGGAGTGAGGCCTCCCAGAGGTCCTCATCTCAGCACCAAGACCCAGCTCTAGCCAACTGCCTGTAAACTCCAGTGCTGAAAGTCTCAGGTCAACCCATCAGTAAGACAGGAATACAGCACCACCATCAAAAAAAAAAAAAAATGAAATGACAAAAACATTTGTTACAGATGAAGAAGAAAGGTAAAAATCTACAAGACCAAATAAAGAAAGACAAAATAGTCAACCTACCTTAAAAAGAATTCAGAGTAATGATAGTAAAGATGATCCAAAATCTCAGAAACAGAATGGAGAAAATACAAGAAACATTTAACAAGGATCTAGAAGAACTAAAGAGCAAACAAACAGTGATGAACAACACAATTACTGAAATTAAAAATACTCTAGAAGGAATCAATAACAGAATAACTGACACAGAAGAACGGATAAGTGAGCTGGAAGATAAAATGGTGGAAATAACTGCCAAGGAGCAGAATAAAGAAAAAAGAATGAAAAGAATTGAGGACAGTCTCAGAGATGCCTGGGACAACATTAAATGCACCAACATTTGAATTATAGGGGTCCCAAAAGAAGAGAAAAAGAAAGGGTCTGAGAAAATATTTGAAGAGATTATAGTCGAAAACTTCTCTAACATGGGAAAGGAAATAGTCAATCAAGTCCAGGAAGCAAAGAGAGCACCATACAGGATAAACCCAAAGAGAAACACACCAAGACACATATTAATCAAACTATCAAAAATTAAATGCAAAGAAAACATATTAAAAGCAGCAAGGGAAAAGCAACAAATAACATATAAGGGAATCCCCATAAGGTTAACAGCTGATCTTTCAGCAGAAACTCTGTAAGCCAGAAGGGGGTGGCAGGACACATTTAAAGTGATGAAAGGGAAAAACCTACAGCCAGGATTACTCTACCCAGCAAGGATCTCATTCAGATTTGATGGAGAAATTAAAATCTTTACAGATAAGCAATAGTTAAGAGAATTCAGCACTACCAAACCAGCTTTACAACAAATGCTAAAGGAACTTCTCTAGGCAGGAAACACAAGGGAAGGAAAAGACCTACAAATACAAACCCAAAACAATTAAGAAAATGGTAATAGGAACATACATATCGATAATTACCTTAAATGTAAAAGGATTAAATGCTCCAACCAAAAGATATACACTGGTTGAATGGATACAAAAATAAGAACCATACATATGCTGTCTACAAGAGACCCATTTCAGACCTAGGGACACTTAGAGACTGAACGTGAGGGGATGGAAAAAGATATTCCATGCAAATAGAAATCAAAAGAAAGCTGCAGTAGCAATTCTCAAATCAGACAAAATAGACTTTACAATAAAGACTATTACAAGAGACAAAGAAGGACACTACATAATTATTAAGGGATCAATCCAAGAAGAAGATATAACAATTGTAAATATTTAAGCACCCAACATAGGAGCACCTCAATACATAAGGCAAATGCTAACAGCCATAAAAGGGGAAATCAACAGTAACACAATTATAGTAGGGGACTTTAACATCCCACTTTCACCAATGAACAGATCATCCAAAATGAAAATAAATAAGGAAACACAAGGTTTAAATGACACATTAAACAAGATGGACTTAATTGATATTTATAGGACATTCCATCCAAAAACAACAGAATACACTTTCTTCTCAAGTGCTCGTGGAACATTTTCCAGCATAGACCATACCTTGGGTCACAAATCAAGCCTTGAATTTAAGAAAATTGAAATTTAAGAAAATTTAATTTTATTCTTTATACTTTGTATACCAAGTATCTCTTCTGACCACAACGCTATGAGACTAGATATCAATTGCAGGAAAAAATCTGTAAAAAATACAAACACATGGAGGCTAAACAATAGACTACTAAATAACCAAGAGGTCACTGAAGAAATCAAAGAGGAAATCAAAAAATACCTAGAAACAAATGACAATGAAAACAGGACAACCCAAAACCTATGGGACCTCCAAAATATATAAACAGCTCATGCAGCTCAATACTAAAAAAAACAAATGATCCAACCAAAAAATGGGCAGAAGACCTAAATAGACATTTCTCCAAAGAAGACATACAGATGGCCAAGAAGCACATGAAGAGCTGCTCAACATCACTAATTATTAGAGAAATGCAAATCAAAACTACAATGAGGTATCACCTCACACCAGCTAGAATGGGCATCATCAGAAAATCTACAAACAACAAATGCTGGAGAGGGTGTGGAGAAAAGGGAACCCTCTTGCACTGTTGCTGGGAATGTAAATTGATACAGCCACTATGGAGAACTGTATGGAGGTTCCTTAAAAAACTAAAAATAGAATTGCCATATGACCCAGCAATTCCACTACTGAGCATATACCCAGAGAAAACCATAATTCAAAAAGACACATGCACCCCAATGTTCATTACAGCACTATTTACAATAGCCAGGTCATGGAAGCAACCAAAATGCCCATTGGCAGATGAATGGATAAAGAAGATGTGGTACACATATACAATGGAATATTACTCAGCCATGAAAAGGAACGAAATTGGGTCATTGGTAGAGACGTGGATGGATCTAGAGACGGTCACACAGAGTGAAGTAAGTCAGAAAGAGAAAAACAAATATCGTATATTAATGCATATATGTGGAACCAAGAAAAATGGTATAGATCAACTGGTTTGCAAGGCAGAAATAGAGACACAGATGTAGAGAACAAACATATGGACACCAAGTGGGGAAAGTAGTGGGGTGGGGGGGTTGGTGGTGGGATGAACTGGGAGATTGGGATTGACATATATACAGTAATATGTATAAAATACATAACTAATAAGAACCTGCTGTAAAAAATAAATAAATGAATAAAATTTAAAAAAAAAAGGAAACCTATGGGATGCAGCAAAAGCAGTTCTAAGAGGGAAGTTTATAGCAATACAATCTTACCTCAAGACACAAGAAAAATCTCAACTGAAAAACCTAACCTTACACCTAAGGCAATTAGAGAAAGAAGAACAAAAAACCCCCAAAATTAGCAGAAGGAAAGAAATCATAAAGATCAGATCAGAAATAAATGAAAAAGAAATGAAGGAAACAATAGCAAACATCCATAAAATTAAAAGCTGGTTCTTTGAGAAGATAAACAAAATTGATACACCATTAGCCAGACTCATCAAGAAAAAAAGGGAGAAGACTCAAATCAATAGAATTACAAATGAAAAAGAAGAAGTAACAACTGACACTGCAGAAATACAAAGGATCATGAGAGATTACTACAAGCAACTATATGCCAATAAAATGGACAACCTTGAAGAAATGGACACATTCTTAGAAAAGCACAAGCTTCCGAGACTGAACCAGGAAGAAAGAGAAAATATAAACAGACTAATTACAAGCTCTGAAATTGAAACTGTGATTAAAAATCTTCCAACAAGCAAAAGCCCAGGACCAGATGGCTTCACAGGCAAATTCTATCAAACATTTAGAGAAGAGCTAACACCTATCCTTCTCAAACTCTTCCAAAATATAGCAGAGGGAGGAATACTCCCAAACTCATTCTATGAGGCCACCATCCCCCTGATACCAAAACCAGACAAAGATGTCACAAAGAAAGAAAACTACAGGCCAGAATCTCTGATGAACTTAGATGCAAAAATCCTCAACAAAATACTAGCAAACAGAATCCAACAGAACATTTAAAGGATCATAGACCATGATCAAGTGGGGTTTATCCCAGGAATGCAAGGATTCTTCAATATATGCAAATCAATCAATGTGATACACCATATTAACTAATTGAAGGATAAAAACCATATGATCACCTCAATCGATGCAGAAAAGCTTTCGACAAAATTCAACACCCATTTATGATAAAAACCTTCCAGAAAGTAGGCATAGAGGGAACTTACCACAACATAATAAAGGCCACATATGACAAACCCACAGCCAACATCGTTCTCAGTGGTAAAAACTGAAACCATTTCCTCTAAGATCAGGAACAAGACAAGGTTGCCCACTCTCACCACTATTATTCAACATAGCTTTGGAAGTTTTAGCCACAGCAATCAGAGAAGAAAAAGAAATAAAAGGAATCCAAATCGGAAAAGAAGAAGTAAAGCTGTCACTGTTTGCAGATGACATGATACTATACATAGAGAATCCTAACGATGCTACCAGAAAACTACTAGAGCAAATCAATGAATTTGGTAGAGTAGCAGGATACAAAATGAATGCACAGAAATCTCTTGCATTCCTATACGCTAATGATGAAAAGTCTGAAAGAGAAATTAAGGAAACACTCCCATTTACCACTGCAACAAAAAGAATAAAATACCTAGGAATATACCTACCTACAGAGACAAAAGACTTGTATGCAGAAAACTATAAGACACTGATGAAAGAAATTAAAGATGATACAAATAGATGGAGAGATATACTATGTTCTTGGAGTGGAAGAATCAATATTGTGAAAATAAGTATACTACCCAAAGCAATCTACAGATTCAATGCAATCCCTATTAAACTACCAATCACATTATTCACAGATCTAGAACAAATAATTTCACTATTTGTATGGAAACACAAAGACCCTGAATAGCCAGAACAATCTTGAGAAAGAAAACGGAGCTGGAGGAATCAGGCTCCTGGACTTCAGACTATACTACAAAGCTACAGTAATCAAGACAGTATGGTACTGGCACAAAAACAGAAATATAGATCTATGGAACAGGATAGAAAGCCCAGAGATAATCCCACACACATATGGTCACCTTATCTTTGATAAAGGAGACAAGAATATACAGTGGAGAAAAGACAGCCTCTTCACTAAGTGGTGCTGGGAAAACTGGATAGCTACATGTAAAAGAATGAAATTAGAACACTGCCTAACACCATACACAAAAATAAACTCAAGATGGATTAAAGACCTAAATGTAAGGCCAGACACTATAAAACTCTTAGAGGAAAACATAGACATAACACTCTATGACATAGATTACAGCAAGATCCTTTTTGACTCACCTCCTAGAGAAATGGAAATAAAACCAAAAATAAACAAATAGGACCTAATGAAACTACAAAGCTTTTGCACAGCAAAGGAAACCATAAACAAGAAGAAAAGACAACCCTCAGAATGGGAGAAAATATTTGCAAAGGAAGCAACTGACAAAGGACTAATCTCCAAAATATACAAGCAGCTCATGCAGCTCAATATCAAAGAAACAAACAACCCAATCCAAAAATGGGCAGAACACCTAAATAGACATTTCTCCAAAAAGAATATACAGATTGCCAACAAACACATGAAAAGATGCTCAACATCACTAATCATTAGAGAAATGCAAATCAAAACTACAGTGAGGTATCACCTCACTCTGGTCAGAATGTCCATCATCAAAAAATCTACAAACAATAAATGCTGCAGAGGGTGTGGAGAAAAGGGAACCCTCTTGCACTGTTGGTGGGAATGTAAAGTGATACACCCACTATGGAGAACGGTATGGAGGTTCTTTAAAAAACTGAAAATAGAACTACCATGTGACCCAGCAATCCCACTACTGGGCATATACCCTGAGAAAACCATAATTCAAAAAGAGTCATGTACCACAATGTTCACTGCAGCTCTATTTACAATAGCCAGGACATGGAAGCAACCTACATGTCCATCAACAGATGAATGGATAAAGAAGATGTGGCACATATATACAATGGAATATTACTCAGCCATAAAAAGAAATGAAATTGAGTTATTTGTAGTGAGGTGGATGGACCTAGTGTCTTTCATACAGAATGAAGTAAGTCAGAAAGAGAAAAACAAATACAGTATGCTAATACATATATATGAAATCTAAAAAAAAAAAAAAAAGTTTGTGAAGAACCTACGGGCAGGACAGGAATAAAGACACAGATGTAGAGAATGGACTTGAGGACACGGGGAGGGGGAAGGGTAAGGTGGGACGAATTTAGAGAGTAGCACTGACATATATACACTACCAAATATAAAATAGATAGCTAGTGGGAAGCAGCTGCATGGCACAGGGAAATCAGCTCAGTGCTTTACGACCACCTAGAGGGATGGGATAAGGAGGGTGGGAGGCAGATGCAAGAGGGAGTGAATATGGGGACAAATGTATGCATATAGTTGATTTACTTTGTTATACAGCAGAAACTAACACAACACTGTAAAGCAATTATACTTCAATAAAGATGTTAAAAAAAAACCCTTCCCTGAAAGTGTTCGGGAGTTTGGGTCTTTTGAGCATGAGCTGCCTGTTCTCCTTGCCTGGCCCTGCAATAAACACTGTACTTCCCTTCACCACAACCTGGTGTCAGTAGGTTGGCTTTGCTTGGGTTAGCAGACCCAAGTTTGGTCTGGTAATATTATCACAACATCATTCTGTTGGGCTCTATCTCCTTTGAAAATATTAGCTTCCCTTCCCGAGGGACAGGGTCTGACGGCCATTTCTGGGTTAACACAGGAACTGGGAAAGGCACCACTGGACCACCAGTGTTAATATGAAGTAGTCAAAGTATATGTCACAAAATCAAATTGTGACATTAAGCTAAAACATTCTGTCATCCCACTGGTAAATGGAGTGACTTGGTTTCACCTGGTTGGACTATAAGATATTACATATCTTTGTATTTCCTAAGTCATTTCCTTCTATCTAGATTAAAATTGTAGGGATGGCGCATATCTACAAAGACCCTCCTGGGTAAAAGTAGTCTGTGTTTTAGTTTTCAAAGAACAGCAAGGTTGTAGAATTCTGGTTTTCCTAAATATGATTTGGAAGGTAGGATGCTGACTGTCCTAATGATGATATATTTCTTCTAAATTTCCATTTGCCTTGGCAAAAATTGCCTTAAATTTAAAATAGCAGTCTGAGTTTATGCAATGTGATTTTAGTCTCTAAATTCAAAACATGTCATGGAATAAACAAGTTGCATAATGACTTGGAGGGCTTCGCTGGTCACAGTAGTACTTAGTGAGTAGTTGTTAACTGGCCTGTGCTGGTTACCAGTCAATGGAATTTGGAGGCTAGGTCAGGACATTCAGTCCTGGAAGAGTAAAATCAAAAAACATCTCCCCTGATTTATTAGACCATAAGCGCTGAACATTGCCTGCTTCCTTCTATTATTACATTTTGGACTTACCCTCTTTCAACAAGTCTGCTGAGCTGTAACCCAGCACCTCTCTGATAAAACACTCATGTTTCTCAGAATTTCCTACAGACTTCATATTATAGTTACCCCACAGTGTTTTGTTGTTTTGTTTTTTTTTAATGGCCTGAGATTCTTAGCTGCTAGGGAAAATGTTAGAAGACAACAATGTCAACAGGAGTTTCCAAAATCCTAATGAAAGTCTGGTCCTAAATGAACAAATGAGTTTGGGACATCCAAGCTATTTCCTGGTTGTATTTCCGTTTCTATTCTCTTGCTTTTACTGAAGTAGAACCACTGATTTTGAGAGGCTGGCTGGAAATATTTAGAGACTGGATACTCCATAAACAGTGTCTCAGTCTATCCAGGCTGTTATAATGGAGTCCCATAGACTGGCTGGCTTATAAACAACAGAAATTTATTTATCTCGGTTCTAGAGGCTGAAGTCTGAGATCAGAGTGCCCCATTGACTGGTTTTGGCAAGGGCCCTATTCCAGGATGCAGACTGCTAACTTCTCATAGCCTCCTGTGGTACAAAGAGAGCCAGCTAGTTCTCTGACCTCTTCTTATCAGGACACCAATCCCATGCATGAGGGCTCCACTCTCATGATGCGATCACCTCCCCAAAGCTCCACTTCTAAAACCACCACGTTGGAGATTAAATTTCAACATATGAATTTTGGGGGGACACATTCAATCCAAAACAAGCAGCTTTCTGCTTCTTGTCCTTTAGAATGTTTGGGGAATGGGGATGGGATACAGTACCTTGACAATGTTCATGTGTAATCTTATCAGAAAAATCAAGAGAAATGTGTTTTAATTACTAAAAAATTATTAAACACTACATGTCTATATTAATTAAGTGCCTACTCTGTACAAGACAGACACTATGTTTGCCCTCGTGGAACTTCTATTTTAGCAGCATCTTCACTGTAAATAAAGGGACGGTTGCCTCTTCAACCATTCCTTCCGTGAAGCTTAGTAGTGGGTGTCACTAGCAGGACTGAAACATCAGGCTGTATCAGGACATCAATATCAAAATGGAGAAACACTGAGACAATAAGAATAATATAGGACTTCCCTGGTGGTGCAGTGGTTAAGAATCCGCCTGCCAATGCAGGGGACATGGGTTCGAGCCCTGGTCTGGGAAGATCCCACATGCCGCGGAGCAACTAAGTCCGTGTGCCACAACTACTGAGCCTGCGTGCCACAACTACTGCAGCCCGAGTGCCTAGAGCCTGTGCTCTGCAACAATGAGAAGCCAATGCAATGAGAAGCCCGCACACAACGACAAAGTGTAGCCCCCGCTCGCCGCAACTAGAGAGAGCCCGCGCGCAGCAACGAAGACCCAATGCAGCCAATAAATAAATAAATAAATGTATATTAAAAAAAAAAAAAGAATAATATAGGAGGAGGTGGGAGTGGAGGGGAAAAAATAATAAAAAGAAATGTGTGCTTTAGTGAATAGAGGTAGGGGTAGGGAGGGAGGCACCAGGGATTGTGTTGGGAACCACTCAATGGTCCCGACCACCCAGCCCTGAAGTACATGCTGCCCATACTTATAACATTTTACGCCGTTTGAAAGGTAAGATCCTGTTCTCATGTAAAAAGTCAGGGAGCTGATATTATCAGTTTGGGCCAGTCATCCAGATCAGATTCAGTCGAGTTGCTGAGAGAAATCAGCAGGATCTCTGACTGCCAGTCTAGACTATACTCTCCCCCTTTTATGGCTCATTATAAAAATATTTGTGCTGACCTGTCAGCCGATAAGTGCCAACTGGAGTCAACCCACTTGAGAGGAAAATTATTTATGATTACAATTTGGCTGCAAGGCTTCGTGAGTATTTCTGCTGCCCTGAATCAAGAGCTGAAATTAGCAAGACCCCCAAACGGCATTTTCTCACTTCTGTGGAAAAGGTATTTAGTAGCTTTGTTGGATCACAATCGTTACTTGTCCTCAGGATACATCCAAATGGCTGTTGCTTAGCTTTTCCCTAATCATACAGTGTCTTTGCGGCCTCACTCGTCCTCCCATTAAACTCACTTCTTGACAGATTTTCCCTTTTCTTTTAAAAGCCTCTCCTGGTCTGTTGGGTTATGTATTGAACTATTTATTTTGTGTGTGGATTGTTTCTGTGACTCCTCCTGGCTCAAAAATGTGATGACTGAATCTACATTTTCAGCTCTGAGCATCATGGAAATCCTTACCCCAATGCATAGGCACCTGTTTCACTTCCGAAGCCCTCCGGAGTTTGCTTATCTGTGGCTGTTGAGCTCAGTAGCTCGGATACTGCTGACGAGGCCAAGGTTATGGTTTTGATGCGTAGGGGACAGTTAGCACCCATCCCACAGATCAGCCTGTACTCGGGACCCAGAGAGGTGCCCTGCACATGTATGGCCATGGTCCTGTAGGACCAGAGCAGAGACTGAAGGCAACTCTGAATAAATCGGTCATCATAAAAACAACTCCTTTGTGAGCCTTCTTGACGAGGGGTCTCAGCTCGGTAGCAACTCCTTTGCATATGACTTTGAGGGTATAAATATGTGGTAGATGCACCTGTGAGTTTTTAAAGTGAGAACTTGACAGGTTTGGGCTAGTCCCAGAAAGCAGACTAAGCAAAATTACGATGGTGCCAGTACACGGGGTGGAGTTTCCATAAGAGTAAGGACACTGCTGCTCAATTTCCTGCCTCTTCAGCCATGGAAAAAACCAGCTGCAGTTTTCTTCATAAACCATTCTATAAATGACTCTATGTGCTCAAGGGTGACCGGATGCAAAGAACTTTGCAGAAAGGTCTTCTCTGGCCAGTGAGAAACCAGTTGTTTAGCCAACATCATGGACTGAGTACATACCTTGTGGCCAGTTACCCCATCCAAAGAAAGGAAGCAAAGGTGAATGTTCTGTGTTTTAGAGGGTTCGGGGAAAGGACTTCAAAACATGTGAAAAAGATACAAAGAAGTCAACAACAGAAACATAAGAAAATACACTTACCTACATGAACTTGAACACAAGTAACCAAGTTTATCAATGTTAAGTAAGTATCAAGCTTATCAATGGACAGGTTCTTGAATGAAGTGATTCTTGAGCAGAGTTTTGAAGATGTGCCCAATACAGCATCATCGGAAGGATATTCCTGCAGAGATATCAGACATGAATGGGGTTTACTGGGTGGGTTGCACACGAGAGCACAGAGTGTGAGCTGTGGACACACATTTCACCAGTGCCATTGTCTGTCCCATCTTAACCAGACAAAAATCTCTCCTGTAACTTAACAGCCCTTTGTAGCTAGTGGTGCCCAAATCCCCTCAAGAAGACTCTGCACAGATATCCTAGTTCTCTCTAGGATGTGTAGTAGCATTGCACTTCTCTGCCTTGTGTGGCCATGTTGATTTGCCTTGGCCCGTAATATAAGAATGAAGTGTCAGGTATTGCTTCCAGGAGAAAGCACTTAGTTGTCATTATGGGACACAGCTGTTCTCTTTTTCTTGGGGCAACAATTATAAATGCCTGTGTTGGGAGAGCATCCTGTGTTGAACAGAGGCCCCTGATGACCTGCATTGGACACACAGCACAATAAAAAAATAAACGTCTTTATTCCCGTCTTGCCCCTAGGTTCTTCATGACCTTTTTTTTTCCCCCTTAGATTCCATATATATGTGTTAGCATATGGTATTTCTTTTTCTCTTTCTGACTTACTTCACTCTGTATAAAGACACAGACCTATTAGAGAATGGACTTGAGGATATGGGGAGGGGGAAGGGTAAGCTGTGACAAAGTGAGAGAGTTGCATGGACATATATACACTACCAAATGTAAAATAGGTAGCTAGTGGGAAGCAGCCGCATAGCAGAGGGAGATCAGCTTGGTGCTTTGTGACCACCTAGAGGGGTGGGATAGGGAGGGTGGGAGGGAGGGAGACGCAAGAGGGAAGAGATATGGGGACATATGTATATGTATAACTGATTCACTTTGTTATAAAGCAGAAACTAACACACCATTGTAAAGCAATTATACTCCAATAAAGATGTTAAAAAATAAATAAATAAAAAATAAACCTCTGTTGTGTTAAGCCGCTGAGATTTGAGAATTGCTTGTTGCTTTAGCATAACCTGGTCTTTGCTAGACGATTCAGTTGTATTTACATTTTCACTATGTCTGGCATTTCTTTCACTCCTCAGCTCTCTACACTCTGATTTCTCTAACATTTGAATGAAACTATTGTGGAAAGTTCACAGAGTTGCCATATACGATAGTTTTGGGCTTTATCTTATAGGACACCTTTGCTGTATTTAATACTGTGGACCACTTCTTTCTTAAAATTCTTTTTTCCTTTGGCTTCCATGATATAACTCTTTCAACTCAACTTTTAAATCATTGGTTATGTGTTTTAGGAATAAAACCTAAATGAATCTCATCTACTCACCCAGTTTTTAACTAATATGTATGTAACTAATATGCTGATAACAAATATGTACATCCTGCTCCAGCATGTACCCTACAGCACAGACTTGTACATACAAAGGTCATTCAAAAACAACATGTCTACAGCTGAGTCTGTCTCTGCTCCCAGAGCTGGTCATTCTTCGAAGTCACAAATTGGTTAACTGGGGATCTTCCAGGATTTCTCTCTCTCCTTTAAAGGTAGCTTCCCAATATCATTTGTGACCAGATATTATCAGTTCTGTTTCTAAATTTTATCTCCCCATATTTTCTTTCTATACTCGCTTCTCTATCATCAAGGCTATAATCCAAGTCCTTATTATTTATCTACTGGCTTCTTTAATAGCTTCTGGATTGGTCTTCCTACATCAATCCATTCTCCATGGACCTTTTGGAGACATCTTTCTAAAATACAAAAATTATCATGTTTATGTCCTCTTACTTGAAATGTTTGATGTCACCTCATTACATTGGAGTTGAAATCCAAATTCTTTGCAGGGCTCTTACTGGGCCCTACCTAGCAGACTGGCTTCATCACTGGCTGCATATGTTTTCCCCTCCTGCCATGCTGTTCCTCGTTCAGTCCTCTGGACCATGTTTTTCCTACCTCTGTGCCCTTGTACATGCTGTCCCCTGGACGTGGACTTTATTCACCTGGATAATGTCTATTTTTTATTTTAAAAGCCACCTACTCATCGTCTCTCCTGGAAAGCCTCCCATACTTTCCAGCTTTGTGTTTTAGAGGTCTTGTCTCCATGTTCCATCACACTCATACACTGACTGATGGAAGGCCGTGGACGTACCAGTTTCTCCTCCAAAACTGTGTGTTGCTCAACACTATAAACCCACACTTCATCTCTCTATTCCCCACACCTCTTAAATGCCTGACGTCCATTAGGTATGCAATAAATGTTTGATGAATGAATAGCTGATGGATCTGGAAGGCCATGATTGTGAGCTTTGCTTTTAACTGAAGAATTTGGGGGAGATATTACAGACATTTAAGAAGGGGATAATACCCAAATGATACTTGCAGAGGGTTAGAGTAGAAGGGAGTAGGCATTTGAAATCTTTCAGAGATGGTGTGAAGTGTTGATGGTAAGAATGGGGAGGAAATGAGAAGTTGTAGGCCTATGACTTTCGATTCCCCAGAATTTCATTTTTTACAATATCACCGTAGCTCACGCCTGCTATGGTTAATGTTGGTATAAAGTGTTGAAGGCAGAATTATTAACTACTTTGTAAATTCAACAGAAGGGAAATCAACTCCTTTGAAAAGGTAAACATTGAAGCCTTAAATTTTAATCTTCACAAAGTCTTCCACAGTTTTAACAATAATGTTGTCTTAATTTTGACATCCATGAAATGATCTAAGATACTTAGCCTATATCTTATATGTCTTTCTATGGTTTTCTTTCTTACACTCTTTACTAGGAAGTCTAACTTCTTCTCTTATTCTATCAACAACCCTCAGCTATTTTACTTTACTTCTGCCTTTTTTCCCCCCTCACTGGAATGTCCAGAGGTCCTGGAGATGGAGCAATGGTGATGGAGATGGTCAGCTCCTACTAGAACCACACAAGTGGTGACAAATAAGCCTTCCAACACTTCTTGGGCTCTGGAATCCTGTGTCCTCCCAACTCTTTCAGGGCTGGCAGCTTGCTCATCTTTAGCAAAAGCTAGGCATCATTTCAAATGTCATATTGCAGAGAAATCACTTTCCCTGTCACAAGAAAGAAAAGAGAGAGACAGTGGAGAAATGCCTTCTTATATCTGAAACCCAGCACTGTCAGCCACTTGGAACCTGCCTCCCAGACTCTGTCTGGCCTTGGCTTGGAGAAGGCAGGGTTGCTGTGTTGCACAAGGAGGTACAGAAACAAACATGGGCACAAAACCAAATACTTGACTGCAAGAAATGTTCTGCAAGTTACAAAACTGAAATACTACTTCCAGCTGTCACTTTATGCAAGGATTAAGTTGAGCTCAAGGGACTGCAGAAACTAAAGAAAGAAAGTGAATTATTCATTACAGGATCTATTCAAGTTGCAGAAGATGCCAGGGTTTTTTTTTTTTTTTTTTTCCTACTGATGGATTACTTGTGATCTCTTTGTCTATTTATTTACTCACTCACTCACTCACTCACTTGTCTTCATGTATATATATGAAGTCATGTTGTTGCTGCTAAGATGGATGGCAAAGCTTCATATTCTTTTTTCCTGTATCCAAAAGCATCCTGCCCATTGGTCATTTGTCTTGTAGTACATCTTTCCCCTTGTGGTGGCTTGCTCTTAGCCTCATGGTCTGCACAAAGCATTGATGTTGAAATGAACATCATCATCCAATGATCAGGGGATAAGTGCATTGAACACAGCCAAGTGCCTCTTAAGGATTTTTGACTGATAGGCTGAGCTTAGATGTGTTCTCATCATTGTTTTCCAGCCATTGATCTCCATGATGTATAGTTCTTCTTCCTATTGCCCTATCAAAGGTCTTCCTCATTGGCTCAGCAGCCAAGAAGTGACAAGATAACACGTCCATGCTCATACATGACCACGACCCCTCAGCTTCTGGGTTTAGTTTTGGCTTCCACTGGCTTAGTTTTGCCCCTGAGGCTAGCAGTAGCTCAGAAGTATGTAGCAGATACATAGAAGGTGCCGTAGCCCCCTTTTGCCCTGTCCCAATCCTATATTTACCTTTCTTTTTTTTTTAACATCTTTATTGGAGTATAATTGCTTTACAATGGTGTGTTAGCTTCTGCTTTATAACAAAGTGAATCAGCTATACATATACATATATCCCCATAACTCTTCCTTCTTACATCTCCCTCCCTCCCACCCTCCCTATCCCACTCCTCTAGGTGGTCACAAAGCACCAAACTGATCTCCCTCTGCTATGCGGCTGCTTCCCACTAGCTATCGGTTTTACATTTGGAAGTGTATATATGTCCATGCCACTCTCTCACCTGTCCCAGCATACCCTTCCCCCTCCCTGTGTCCTCAAGTCCATTCTCTAGTAGGTCTGCATCTTTATTCCCGTCCTGCCCCTAGGTTCTTCATGACCATTTTTTTTTTTGATTCCATATATATGTGTTAGCATACGGTATTTGTTTTTCTCTTTCTGACTTACTTCACTCTGTATGACAGAGTCTAGGTCCATCCACCTCACTACAAATAACTCAATTTCGTTTCTTTTTTACGGCTGAGTAATATTCCATTGTATATATGTGCCACATCTTCTTTATCCATTCATCTGTCGATGGACACTTCGGTTGCTTCCATGTCCTGGCTATTGTAAATAGAGCTGCAGTGAACATTGTGGTACATGACTCGTTTTGAATTATGTTTTTCTCAGGGTATATGCCCAGTAGAGGGATTGCTGGGTTGGATGGTAGTTCTATTTTTAGTTTTTTAAGGAACATCCATACTGTTCTCCATAGTGGCTGTATCAATTTACATTCCCACCAACAGTGCAAGAGAGTTCCCTTTTCTCCACACCCTCCCCAGCATTTATTGTTTGTAGATTTTTTGATGATGGCCATTCTGACCAGTTTCAGATGATATCTCACTGTAGTTTTGATCTGCATTTCTCTAATGATTAATGATGTTGAGCACCATTTCATGTGTTTGTTGGCAGTCTGTATATCTTCTTTGGAGAAATGTCTATTTAGGTCTTCTGCCCATTTTTGGATTGGGTTGTTTGTTTTCTGATATTGAGCTGCATGACCTGCTTGTAAATTTTGGAGATTAATTCTTTGTCAGTTGCTTCATTTGCAAATATTTTCTTCCATTCTGAGGGTTGTCTTTTTGTCTTGTTTATGGCTTCCTTTGCTGTGCAAAAGCTTTTAAGTTTCATTAGGTCCCATTTGTTTATTTTTGGGTTTTTTTCCATTTCTCTAGGAGGTGGGTCAAAAAGGATGTTGCTGTGACTGATGTCATAGAGTGTTCTGCCTATGTTTTCCTCTAAGAGTTTTACAATGTCTGGCCTTACATTTAGGTCTTTAATCCATTTTGAGTTTATTTTTGTGTATGGTGTTAGGGAGTGTTCTAATTTCATTCTTGTACATGTAGCTGTCCAGTTTTCCAAGCACCACTTATTGAAGAGGCTGTCTTTTCTCCATTGTATATTCTTGCCTCCTTTATCAAAAATAAGATGACCATATGTGCGTGAGTTTATCTCTGGGCTTTCTATCCTGTTGCATTGATCTATATTTCTGTTTTTATGCCAGTACCATACTGTCGTGATCATTGTAACTTGTAGTATAGTCTGAAGTCGGGAGCCTTATTCCTCCAGCTCCATTTTTCTTTATCAAGATTGCTTTGGCTATTCGGAATCTTTTGTGTTTCCATACAAATTGTGAAATTCTTTGTTCTAGTTCTGTGAAAAATGCCACTGATAGTTTGATAGGGATTGCATTGAATCTGTAGATTGCTTTGGGGAGTAGAGTCATTTTCACAATGTTGATTCTTCCAATCCAAGAACACAGTATATCTCTCCATCTGTTTGCATCATCTTTAATTTCTTTCATCAGAATCTTATGGTTTTCTGCATACAGGTCTTTGTCTCCTTAGGTAGGTTTATTCCTAGGTATTTTATTCTTTTTGTTGCAATGGTAAATGGGAGTGTTTCCTTAATTTCTCTTCAGATTTTTCATCATTAGTGTATAGGAATGGAAGAGATTT
This sequence comes from Eubalaena glacialis, assembly GCF_028564815.1. Taxonomy (NCBI): domain Eukaryota; kingdom Metazoa; phylum Chordata; class Mammalia; order Artiodactyla; family Balaenidae; genus Eubalaena; species Eubalaena glacialis. Next base: position 103,712,289 of record NC_083727.1, on the reverse strand, counting down.
CTGTGCATTCATTTTGTATCCTGCTACTTTACCAAATTCATTGATTAGCCCTAGTAGTTTTCTGGTAGCATCTTTAGGATTCTCTATGTATAGTATCATGTCATCTGCAAACAGTGACAGCTTTACTTCTTCTTTCCCAATTTGGATTCCTTTTATTTCTTTTTCTTCTCTGACTGCTGTGGCTAAAACTTCCAAAACAATGTTGAATAACAGTGGTGAAAGTGGGCAACCTTGTCTTGTTCCTGATCTTCATGGAAATGGTTTCACTTTTTCACTATTGAGGACGATGTTGGCTGCGGGTTTGTCATATATGGCCTTTATTATGTTGAGGTAAGTTCCCTCTACGCCTACTTTCTGGAGGGTTTTTATCATAAATGGGTGTTGAATTTTGTCAAAAGCTTTTTCTGCATCTATTGAGATGATCATATGGTTTTTATCCTTCAATTAGTTAATATGGTGTATCACATTGATTGATTTGCATATATTGAAGAATCCTTGCATTCCTGGGATAAACCCCACTTGATCATGATGTATGATCCTTTTAATGTGCTGTTGGATTCTGTCTGCTAGTAGTTTGTTGAGGATTTTTGCATCTATATTCATCAGTGATATTGGCCTGTAGTTTTCTTTCTTTGTGACATCTTTGTCTGGTTTTGGCATCAGGGTGATGGTGGCCTGATAGAATGAGTTTGGGAGTATTCCTCCCTCTGCTATATTTTGGAAGAGTTTGAGAAGGATAGGTGTTAGCTCTTCTCTAAATGTTTGATAGAATTTGCCTGTGAAACCATCTGGTCCTGGGCTTTTTTTTGTTGGAAGATTTTTAATCACAGTTTCAATTTCAGTGCTTTTGATTGGTCTGTTTATAGTTTCTCTTTCTTCCTGGTTCAGTCTCAGAAGGTTGTGCTTTTCTAAGAATGTGTCCATTTCTTCGAGGTTGTCCATTTTATTGGCATATAGTTGCTTGTAGTAATCTCTCACGATCCTTTGTATTTCTGCAGTGTCAGTTGTTACTGCTGCTTTTTCATTTCTAATTCTATTGATTTGAGTCTTCTGCCTTTTTTCTTGATGAGCTTGGCTAATGGTTTATAAACTTTGTTTATCTTCTCAAAGAATCAGCTTTTAGTTTTATGGATCTTTCTATTGTTTCCTTCATTTCTTTTTCATTTATTTCTGATCTGATCTTAATTATTTCTTTCCTTCTGCTAACTTTGGATATTTTTTGTTCTTCTTTCTATAATTGCTTTAGGTGTAAGGTTAGGTTGTTTATTTGAGATGTTTCTTGTTTCTTAAGGTAGGATTGTATTGCTATAAATTTCCCTCTTAGAACTACTTTTGCTGCATCCCATAGGTTTTAGGTCATCGTGTTTTCATTGTCATTTGTTTCTAGGTATTTTTTTATTTTCTCTTTGATTTCTTCAGTCATCTCTTGGTTATTTAGTAGTGTATTGTTTAGCCTCTATGTGTTTGTTTTTTTACAGATTTTTTCCTGTAATTGATATCTAGTCTCATAGCATTGTGGTCAGAAAAGATACTTGATACGATTTCAGTTTTCTTAAATTTACCAAGGCTTGATTTGTGACCCAAGATATGATCTATCCTGGAGAATATTCCATGAGGACTTGAGAAGAAAATGTATTCTGTTGTTTTTGGATGGAATGTCCTATAAGTATCAATTAAGTCCATCTTGTTTAATGTATCATTTAAACCTTCTGTTTCCTTATTTATTTTCATTTTGGATGATCTGTCCATTGGTGAAAGTGGGATGTTAAAGTTCCCTACTATGATTGTGTTACTGTTGATTTCCCCTTTTATGGCTGTTAGTATTTGCCTTATGTATTGAGGTGTTCCTATGCTGTGTGCATAGGTATTTACAATTGTTATATCTTCTTCTTGGATTGATCCCTTGATCATTATGTAGTGTCCTTCTTTGTCTCTTGTAACATCCTTTATTTTAAAGTCTATTTTATCTGGTATGAGAATTGCCTCTCCAGCTTTCTTTTGATTTGCATTTGCATGGAATATCTTTTCCCATCCCCTCACTTTGTCTGTATGTGTCCCTAGGTCTGAAGCATGTCTCTTGTAGACAGCATGTATATGGATCTTGTTTCTGTATCCATTCAGCCAGTCTATGTCTTTTGGTTGGAGCATTTAATCCATTTACATTTAAGGTAATTATCGATACGTATGTTTCTATTACCATGTTCTTAATTGTTTGAGGTTTGTTATTGTAGGTCTTTTCCTTCTCTTGTGTTTCCTGCCTACAGAAGTTCCTTTAGCATTTGTTGTAAAGCTGGTTTGGTGGTGCTGAATTCTCTTAGCTTTTGCTTGTCTGTAAAGGTTTTAATTTCTCTGTTGAATCTGAATGAGATCCTTGCTGGGTAGAGTAATCTTGGTTGTAGGTTTTTCCTTTTCATCACTTTAAATATGTCCTGCCACTCCCTTCTGGCTTGCAGAGTTTCTGCTGAAAGATCAGCTATTAACCTTATGGGGATTCCCCTATATGTTATTTGTTGTTTTTCCCTTGCTGCTTTTAATATGTTTTCTTTGTATTTAATTTTGGATAGTTTGATTAATATGTGTCTTGGCATGTTTCTCCTTGGATTTATCCTGTATGGGACTCTCTGTGCTTCCTGGACTTGATTAACTATTTCCTTTCCCATATTAGGGAAGTTTTCAACTATAATCTATTCAAATATTTTCTCAGTCCCCTTCTTTCTCTCTTCTTCTTCTGGGACAGCTATATTTCTAATGTTGGTGCATTTAATGTTGTCCCAGAGGTCTCTGAGGCTGTCCTCAATTCTTTTCATTCTTTTTTCTTTATTCTGCTCTGCAGTAGTTATTTCCACTATTTTATCTTCCAGGTCACTTATCCCTTCTTCTGCCTCAGTTAATCTGCTATTGATTCCTTCTAGAGAATTTTTAATTTCATTTATTGTGTTGGTCATCATTGTTTGTTTGCTCTTTATTTCTTCTAGGTCCTTGTTAAACTTTTCTCCATTCTATTTCCAAGATTTTGGATCATCTTTACTATCATTACTCTGAATTATTTTTCAGGTAGACTGCCTATTTCCTCTTCATTTGTTTGGTCTGGTGGGTTTTTACCTTACTCCTTCATCTGCTGTGTGTTTCTCTGTTTTCTCATTTTGCTTAACTTTCTGTGTTTGGGGTCTCCTTTTCACAGGCTGCAGGTTCGTACTTCCCATTGTTTTTGGTGTCTGCCCCCAGTGGCTAAAGTTGGTTCAGTAGGTTGTGTAGGCTTCCTGGTGGAGGGGACTAGTGCCTGTGTTCTGGTGAATGAGGCCAGATCTTGTGTTTCTGGTGGGCAGGTCCACATCTGGTGGTGTGTGTTAGGGTGTCTGTGAACTTAGTATTAATTTAGGCAGCCTCTCTGCTAATGCGTGGTGTTGTGTTCCTGTCTTGCTAGTTGTTTGGCATAGGTGTCCAGCACTGTAGCTTGTTGGTTATTGAGTGGAGCTGGGTCTTGCCATTGAGATGGAGATCTCTGGGAGATTTTCACTGTTAGATGTTACCTGGAGCTGGGAGGTCTCTGGTGGACCAATGTCCTGAACTTGGCTCTCCCACCTCAGAGGCACAGGCCTGATGCCCGGCCAGAGCACCGAGATCCTGTCATCCACATGGCTCAGGATATAAGGGAGAAAAAAAGAAAGAAAAAAAGAAAAATAAATAAACAAATAAAATAAAGTTATTAAAATAAAAAATAATTATTAAAAAAAATTTAAACTAATTAAAAAAAAAGAAGAAAGAAGAGAGCAACCAAACCAAAAAATAAATCTACCAATGATAACAAGCACTAAAAACTATAGTAAAGAAAAGAAAAACAAAAAAATAAAAAAACGGACAGACAGAACTCTAGGACAAATGGTAAAAGAAAAGCTATACAGAGAAAATCACACACAGAAGCATGCACATACACACTCACAAAAGGAGAAAAAGGAAAAAAAAAAAAATCGTTGCTCCCAAAGTCCACCTCCTCAATTTGGGATGATTCGTTGTCTATTCAGGTATGCCACAGATGCAGGTACATCAGGTTGATTGTGGAGCTTTAATCCGCTGCTTCTGAGGCTGCTGGGAGAAATTTCCCTTTCTCTTCTTTGTTCGTACAGCTCCCAGGGTTCAACTTTGGATTTGGCCCCGCCTCTGCGTGTAGGTCGCCTGAGGGCGTCTGTTCTTCGCTCAGACAGGATGGGGTTAAAGGAGCAGCTGCTTCCGGGGCTCTGGCTCACTCAGGCCGGGGGGAGGGAGGGGTACGGATGCGGGGCGAGCCTGTAGCGGCAGAGGCGGCGTGACGTTGCACCAGCCTGAGGCGCGCCGTGCGTTCTCCCGGGGAAGTTGTCCCTGGATCACGGGACCCTGGCAGTGGCGGGCTGCACAGGCTCCCGGGAGGGGCGGTGTGGAGAGTGACCTGTGCTTGCATACAGGCTTCTTGGTGGCGGCAGCAGCAGCCTTAGCGTCTCATGCCCGTCTCTGGGGTCTGCGCTGATAGCTGCGGCTCGCGCCCGTCTCTGGACCTCGTTTAAGCGGCGCTCTGAATCCCCTCTCCTCGCGCACCAGGAAACAATGGCCTCTTGCCTCTTCGGCAGGTCCAGACCTTTTCCCGGACTCCCTCCCGGCTAGCACCGAAGCCCGAGCCCCAGCTCCCAGCCCCCGCCCGCCCCGGCGGCTGAGCAGACAAGCCTCTCGGGCTGGTGAGTGCTGCTCGGCACTGATCCTCCGTGCGGGAATCTCTCCGCTTTGCCCTCCGCACCCCTGTGGCTGCGCTCTCCTCCGTGGCTCCGAAGCTCCCCCCCTCCGCCACCCGCAGTCTCTGCCCGCGAAGGGGCTTCCTAGTGTGTGGACACCTTTCCTCCTTCACAGCTCCCTCCCACTGGTGCAGGTCCCGTCCCTATTCTTTTGTCTCTGTTATTTCTTTTTTCTTTTGCCCTACCCAAGTACGTGGGGATTTTCTTGCCTTTTGGGAGGTCTGACGTCTTCTGCCAGCCTTCAGTAGGTGTTCTGTAGGAGCTGTTCCACATGTAGATGTATTTCTGATGTATTTGTGGGGAGGAAGGTGATCTCCGCGTCTTACTCCTCCGCCATCTTGTAGCTCCTCCTTACCTTTCATTTTTAACATGGTAGTTGCTGCCTAAAAGTCATAGAGATGTTTTACTGATTTTCAGGGGACTGGGGTAGGGAGGATTTATTTTCAAATATTGTTGAAGTATAAGAACCAAGGACTTTCTTTGATCATCTAGCTATAATAAGGCTGCGTTTGAAATCTAGTACTTCTCATACTGATTGCCTTTACTAGACTGATGATTCATGACAGCAGGAACTCCTGAAGCCCAGGCTTAACTTATTACTGCTCTCGGAGAAACACTTCCACGTGTGGACTCAGTAGCCCTGCACTAGGAGGAAAATAGGCTAATCTGATCATAAACTATGGAGCCCTACTAAAACTGTGTAAACACTGACAGAGGTACTTCTCAAAGTCTGTGCCAGATGCGAGGCAGCATTTTTGTGAAGTATGTGAACATTCACTCAAATTCAAAGCCTTCATTCAGCCTGAGGGATTTGTCCTGAGCAGATGTGTCTCATCCTTTGCCAGCCAACGCCCAGAGTAATATTCTGCAAAATTAGATATTTTGGCTAATGGTGTTCCTTAGCTATTGAAAATATATTTTCTAATAAAGGAAAATGTCCAGTCATGTTGAGTAACATTTTATGCCATTGAGCCGTTAAACTCTTGAGTTGTATAATAAAACTCCCAAACTCCTTCACTGTAACTTGCATTATTCTGTATTAACCATCATAGTGTACAAGTGCTGAGAGCTACCCTTTGTCTTTTACTTATAGATAAAATAGAGTATTAATTGTATCGGCTCTTAACATTTTGTTTCAATTTTGCCTTGGCAGTATTCAGTTTATTTTTAACCATCTTTCAGGAAGAAACTATCAAACAGCATTGTGATGTGAGGACAGTATAAGAAGGAGAAGCACAATTATATTTTTATCACAGAAAAGTATTGTAAATAACTTCACACTCATAAGTCAGAGATGTCCTCAACAAAGAGCTTGCAGTTGTGGAAGTATGAAATGTCTGTAATGCCCACAAATATATCCATTTTGAACAACAGTGAGAGAAAGCAGGCTAATGAAGGATTATAGAAAAAATTATAGCCAATAACACTTATTTTGCACTGACTACATGCCAGGCCCTGTGTTAGTACTCTTCTGACTTGAAAATATCTCATCTTCCTAACAATCCTCTGAGATAAGTGCCATTATTATTTTCAGTTTACAGTTGCAAGATCTGAGGCACAGATAAATTTAAGTAATCAAGCGTTATGGGCAAAAATTGTGGGGTAAGAAGAACAGGTTTTGTTTTGAGATCACAGCATTCTTGTATCTTGAGATGTTCCATTGGCTTTATTAGAAAGCACGTATGAAGAAATTTTTTAAATGATTGCTATCCATTTGGATATTCTTCCTTTTCAAGTTAATGAGGTTGGCTTGCAAAGTTTATTGAAGTCCTCTAGGACAGGAATTTTCAAACTTTGTTTCTTGGTCCCCTGAGGGTCCTTGAGATCCTTTTATGGTGTCTGCCGGGTCAAAATTCTTTCCATAACAATACTAAGATTATTATTTGCAATTTTCACTGTGTTACATTTGCACTGATAGGGCAAACACAATGGTGAGTAAAACTGTTGGTCCCTTAGCACAAATCAAAGCAGTGGCTCCAAAGGGTACTAGTGGTCATTGTATTCATCACCACCAAATAGTCACAATAAATAAATAAATTTTTAAAAAGTAGCTTCACTTGAATTGTCTTTGCTGAAGCAGCAGAAATTAGTAAACCTATTGTCTTGACCCTTGAGTACACACGTTTTTAATATTCTGTGGGAAGTACATGTAAATCAGGTCTGCTACATATCAAAGTACGGTGGTTATTTCTAGGGAGAGTACTTGTGCAATTATTTAGGTTGTGGGCTGACCTAGCTACTTTTTCATGGAACACTGTTTTTATCTGAAAGAATGCTTGGTAGACGAATCATGGTTATTCAGACTTGGTTACACATTTTCTCAAAAATGAACAAAGTGTGCCTGTCTCTTTAAGGAAAATCACCGACATTACTTGTCATCAATGATGAAATGCAAATTTTAAAGCAAAACCCAGAATTTTGGAAAACATATCCACCACAGTGAACTGAAATCTTCCTAAGACTTTAAGACTTTTCTATGAAACTGTGATCTCATTGATGCATCTGATTTTTAGATATTGTATAATAATGAATGTAAATGACCAATGCATGATTTTATGAAATCATACATGGGTAAAAGCCATTCAAAATACAAGATAGATCAATGGATTTTAGTGCAACAGAATATGAAAAGTCTATTGATAATATTTCAGATTCTACATTGCAAGTAATGTTTAAGAAATTACTACTAGCTGAGTTTGAGTAGAATAGTAGAAGAATATCCATAATTCTTTGAAAAGGCTATTAGAATACTTTTCCCTTTTCAATCTACGTATCTGTATGAGGCTGGATTTTCTTATACTTATGAAGTATCAGCTAAAATAACATATTCCAGGAGAGTGAACATAGATGTAAATATGAGAATCCAGTTTTCTTCTGTGAATCCAGATGTTAGAGATTTGCAAAAATGTTAAACAACGCCACTCTTACTAAATTTTTTGTTTTGAAGCAGTTATTTTTATAAAAATGTTTAATTTCCGATACATTAAATATCAATAAATATAGTGCACATAACAAAAGATCTTTAGGGTCTCCTTAATTTTTGAGGGTGTAAAGGAGTCCAGAACCAAACATCTGCAAACCTCTGCTCTTGGGGAAACAAAGCCCCACAAGAGAGAGGAGTTTATCTGCCCCCAGAGACTGTTAGAGGGAAGACATTCGTGTGGGATGTCAATGAAATGAAGGTAATAATATGGCACAACAGGGCGGATCAGGGCCAGCCAGCAAAATGGTTGAGATTATCTACGTTTTACTTTAGTAAGGAAACTTTTCCTAAAGTGATTTTTAAAGCAATAGTACTAGCTTGTTCTCTCTCTAAAGACATTTTGTTTTTATAAAATTACAGCCTGGAAAACACACTATGTGTTTAGTCTGAGTAGGTAGCCTGAGTTGTTTGTTAAATACCAGATCTCAGATTTGTGGCTATTCCTCAAAAATAACTACATGACACCGGCAATTAAATTTATGTATCATTTTGATTATTTATACTTCAGTGAATCAAAGGAGGTAAATAATGGGCTGCAGCCTAGCACTTCCATCAGCATCTCACCGGCAAGCCCTTTAGATTGCCTCCATTATGAAGCTGGGTACAACACATAATCTTCCCATTAAACAGTCTGGAGGGAACCATCGTCCATGCCGGCTTCCATCCTGGCATCCTCCCATTTCTGGAGTTGGGCGTTCCTGCGTTGCAAACATGCCCTTTGAACCGTGTGGGGCAGGCATGTTTAGTCTCAGCTATTTTCACATTTCTCCTTTTACTTAGGACACTGTTGATCATTCAGAATTAGAGTTTCTTCTTGTCCTGCTTCTCAGAGCACCACAGTATTGGACCCATATAATAGTGCACTGCACTGGGCAGACAGCCGACGGCCTCTCTGTGAGAGTTTACTGATTAGGTGGGTTCTCTCTCTTGCACAGGTGCCCCTGCTGCAGCTGTTTAGACGTTTCTTCATGGGATGAACGTGTCTTTAATTCATTCTTGCTGAATAAACAGGGTGGGTAGCTTCCATCTTCCCTCCGAAGACAATCTGCAGTGACAGGGAACTGTGCATTAGCTGGGAGAGTGACCTAAATCCTTCTGAGGTCCCTTCCCACGCGGAACACTTGGTGACTCCTAGATTGACTCTGCCCATTCAATGCAAAGTAGCTGAGCGATGGTGGAGGGTAGCATCTAAAGCAGCTGCGGGTGACCGTAACCGGCCTCAGCTTCCTCCTCTGAAAGGCGGAAGTGGGGGAGCTCGGCTTTTCTCTGTACAAAAGAGCTAACCAACCCCCCTCATGACATGCCACACAATCAACTTCCACCCCACTGCTGCTGGTTACACATGAAAACAAAAAAGTAAATTGCATTTTGAAGCAGACTTTACGGGAACAATCAGGTATTGAATATTTTGCAAACTCTCTGAGTAATTGGCTTGAACTAACGGAGGTCATCTAGTGGGGCTTGGAAACTGCAAATCAAACCAAGAAATAATGTAGGATTAAGAAAGGAGTTAGAGTGCAAACTTGAAACAAAAGTGGTATTTTATCTGTCTATAGAGCTTTGTCATCAATAGCAGTAAAAACCTCATTGATATATTGAAAAAAATATGTTTACTATCACTGGAAACTGCTCAACTAGGAATGGCTGACTGCCTGGTGCTCTGTGTTGAGAAGGATTCTGAGGCTGAGTCCGGATCAGAGGGAAAGAATATTGTAGCTGAATAACAGCTGTAATCATAATACTAACTGTATTTTATTCTCCCTTTATTTTGTGCTGGGTATTATTATCCCTGTTTTATTCATGAACTGAATGCAGATAGGTTAAATATCTTGGGAAAAATACATGGTGGATCTGAGATTCAAATACTAAATCTCTCTGTAAGACTACTAGCCACTGTGATACTGTGGACAAACTACAACTTCTCCATTTTCTCATTTCTGAAAAGCTTTGGCCTGCATTGCTTTCTAAACTCCCTTTCACCTCAGATGGACTTTAGTCTCTGAACAGTCCATTTAAATACCTCACACCCGGGGCTTCCCTGGTGGCGCAGTGGTTGAGAATCTGCCTGCCTATGCAGGGGACACGGGTTCGAGCCCTGGTCTGGGAAGATCCCACATGCCGCGGAGCAACTAGGCCCGTGACCCACAACTACTGAGCCTGCGCGTTTGGAGCCTGTGCTCCGCAACAAGAGAGGCCGCGATAGTGAGAGACCCGCGCACCGCGATGAAGAGTGGCCCCCGGTCGCCGCAACTAGAGAAAGCCCTCGCACAGAAACGAAGACCCAACACAGCCATAAATAAATAAATAAATAAATAAATAATTAAAAAAAAAACAAAACAAAAAACCTCACACCCCAACAGTCTTGCCCTCCTTTCAACCCCTGGAATATTTATCATAATTTGACCCTTCAGTGCTGTGCTAGGAACTGCACTGCTGAGTATCCTTTTATGTTTTAGATCCTGATTCTCCAAATGCATGGGAAATGCTGTTGATTCTCCAAATGCATGGGAAATGCTGTTGATTCTCCAAATGCATGGGAAATGCTGTTGATTCTCCAAATGCATGGGAAATGCTGTTGAAGAAGGATGATTCCCTGCATCGCCCCCCTCCCCCCAGTAACTAGCACGGTACCTGGCACATGGTAAATGTTTAATAAATGTTGGTTGGTTGGTTTTGTGATATGACCCAGACCACCACACTGTGTCCTAGTTGAATAGGCTGAGCCTAGTATTTGCCACAGACCGAGGGGCAGACGGCTGGTTGTTTCCGAGTTAGTCCTGCCCAGGGATCTAGATTCGTGATCTAGAATTGAAAGTGCTCTCTACCGCACAGTCTATGCTCCCTGCCCTTCTGACTGTCATGAATGCCTGTTTATCTTCTTGCCTCCATCAACAGCAGCTATTTATCTAGCAGTCTGACTTAAGACAATCCATGCATATACTCAATGAAGGCTTTCTCTCAGTATTAATTTTCTGTGGAGGGTAAAATGCTGTCTTGTTTTTCCAGTTCTCCTCCTAAGTGTGATGATTTAGATGTTCCTGCTGTTAACTGGCAGCTTTTCCATTTCCTTCTAGCATCCAGGGCCCCAGACTTCTCCACAGAAGCCACTAATGAGCTTCTTGCTTTTCAGGCCCCCGGTTCATTAATAACACAGAATTTCAGCAACGACCAACGTTCCAGACCTTATCTTTTCCCTTTCCTTCCACGAGAAAACAAACAAGCAACACAAAGGAAAAGTTTTATTTGTTGCAGTTGCTGACTCAATCCTGTCTGCTTTAAGATCTTAAAACAGAATTTATGCAAAAAGCTCGGATTCTGCTTTGCAGTTAGGCTGAAGGCTTACATATTTGACTCCAACTTTCCAAATGAGTCTGCTTCCCTATTTTTTTTTTTCTCTCTCCCCACGTTCAGTCTTTTTCAGTGGTGCTTCTTGCTTCTAAGTGTGCTTTTTCCTTCTTCCTAATTAATATTGACTGGGTTCCCGAGTATATGGGGAACAATTCTAGGGACTGTGCGATGGGATGTAGGAAAACGTTCCTGCCCCATCCCTTCTCCTGGGCTTCTGCTCTCTATTATGCCATTCATGCTCCCCGCCCGCTGCGCCCTTACACAACTTTGTCTCATTCAGGCAGCTCCAAAGAACATCAATGCCCTTTTGTCCCACTTCCCTTAGAGCCTTGCAGGGGCCCAGAGCAGAACAGAGCTGTCAGCAGCACGAATGCCATTCCTGTCAAACCTGCTGTTCCTCGTGTCCTCTGATGAACCAGCAGCCTTTGCAGCTGTGTCTTCTCAGAGCATGTTTCTGCATGTAAGGCCTGACATCTCTCCTCAAGTCTGGTCTTGGTGCTTGTTAGCGGGGCTGGGCTGAGCAGAGGGCCAGGCCTGCGCCCCTCATTGGATAACTCAGCTCGTTGGTCAAGTCACCTTCAGGCTCTCACATATTCCACCTTAGCCATGACTATGCTGCCGTTTTGCTGACTTCCTGATGTCTTTTTTTTTTTTTTTTTGCTTTTATGTCAGGGCTCACAAATTCCTGTACCTCAAAAATATAGAGACCTAGAGATAGTCATACTGACTGAAGTAAGTCAGACAGAAAAAGACAAATACCATATGATACTGCTTATATGTGGAACCTAAAAAAATGGTAAAAATGAGCTTATCTACAAAACAGAGATAGAGTCACAGAGGTAGAAAACAAACTTATGGTTACCCGGGGGTAAAGAGGGGGAGGGATAAATTGGGAGACTGGGATTGCCATATACACACAACCATATATGAAATAGATACCTAATAAGGATCTACTGTATAACACAGGGAACTCTACTCAATACTCTGGAATGACCTATATGGAAAAAGATTCTTAAAAAGAGTGGATACATGTATATGTATAACTGATTCACTTTGTTGTACAGCAGAAACTAACACAACATTGTAAATCAACTATACTCCAATAAAAAATTTTAAAAATACAGAGAGATAATTGCAATATATATATATATATATATATATATATATTTCTGCCTCTTCCAAACATGCATAAGTCCTCATATCCATGTTCACAAGCACATGTTAAGCCTGCCCAGTGCTCTTGCCCAGACATGAAGGATGTTTTATTTTCTCTTTGAAAAATTCTAAATTTCATCTCTCGTGAAATTGTCTTGAGCTTCAGACTCAAGTCCAACGTGCGTGAGTCATACAGATTAGAGAGATCTGTTCCCTGAATCTGTGAGGTAACACCAAGCTTTTCCCAGCCTTCCTGGACATCTCCCCGTCTCGTCAACTGTAGGAGTTAGAAGTGATAGCTTTTCCTATCATTACATTAATTATGCAGGGTGGAGGCATCATTTATAAGCTTTCTTTTAAAGGACAGAAAACTAGAGATTACAATTCTTTTACGTTTGGGAGGCACTCAGCGCTGCTCCACTTGCAGTTTACAGATTTTTTTTTTCCTTCTAAATATTCCATTCCTGAATTTTGGAAACTTGGAAGTTTGAGTTAACTCAGAATTCAGTAATGGGGATTAATCCTTATCTGAGATTTCAGAGAGGGAACTTTTTCTTTTCTTATCATTGAAGGATGTTCAAGAATTGTTCCTTGCCTTTATTCTTCTAAACAGTTATAGGAAGTTCATCCCATCGTGCTGAACACAATAGTCTTCAAGATTTCACAGCACAAACATACAACTTTCTTACCTTGTAGGTATTGTCTCATAATATACTACGGAGAGATGAGCGCCTTCCCCAAGGCCTCCCCGCTCTTTGAACTTTTGTGAACTCACTTGCTGGGCCCCTGGCATCTCTAACTCCATCTCTAACTTGACTTCAGCTGCCTTCTCAACTCATTGTTTAGGATCTATTGAGCCCTTACTATGTGTCAGACCTGTCCTAGGGCCAAAAAGATAACTAAGAAATGGCTCTGCTCCAGTTCAACTCAGGTTCTGGGGTAATGTGGGGAAGGAGGGTGTGGGGAGAGGTGACACGTGCACAGTTAATTACAATATAATGTGCTTAATTCTCTACGGGGAAAGAAAACAATTTAGTGGGACACCCCCATGAAAGTTCTAACTCCGCTTAGGGGTATCTGTTGGAAAAAAGGTTTCATGAAGGACATCTGAGTTGGTTTTGAAGAATGGGTAATAGCTCACCACAACCCGGAGAGGAGAGGGGCATTCCAGGTGGGGAAGGTGACAATTCACTGAAACGCTTATTGGTCACCTGGCTGCCCTACCTGCTAAGGCACAGGGTCTTAATAGGAAAGGGGACACTGACAATCGCTCTGCAAAATCACATCCCTTCCCCTGGCAACATAGAGACGAAAGATTCAGTTTGCCCATTTTGTTTTGTATTTATTCCATGCCCGACATTTCAAGAAGTACATGAGTATTGCTGGGGTATATAATGTGTTAGCGGAATTACAATCAGAGAGAAGGGGAGGTGAAAAACAAAGGGAGAGAAGATGGGGAAGAAGAAGGACAATGAAAGAGGGGTGGGGGGTGAGGTGAGGTCAGAGTTCTCTCGGGGTCTAGACACAGGTGCCGTGGGATTTCATATTAAATATCTGTGGCTGGGAGAAGACAGACGATCTAGAGGGAAAGAGCCAGGGAGGACTGGAGTAGGAATCCTTTCTGCTGAAAGCAGGGTGCAGCACTTGTGCAAATTTCCCTTGGGATTGTAGCCTTATCTTTCATGAACTTCTCACTCCTGTTATTTCCAGTTCTGGACCATCTGATCAGAGAATACTGGAATTTCCAGCTCTCTAGGCACTAATTTCAGGGGCTAAAACAGCAACCCCCGGAAGCTCCTACCACAGCCATCGCTGCCCTGCTGGGCTGTGGGGCTATGCCAGCCCAGGCACTCTTGCCCAGGAAGTGCAAGGTGGCATTTAAGTGGCACTTAAGATGTTCCTAACCAATCCTAAAGACTCTGAATGAGGCCAATACTAAATTAAGCTTTCTTGGGTAAATGAATAAGGACTCAAGAAACCTCAGATTGGAAAAAAAAAAAAAAGATACGAGAAGTCGTACCTCCAAATATATTCCTGTTAACCCCCAGTTTTGACAGTGTTAATATGATTCAATGTTTCTATGACTTATTTTTGTGCTCTAGGTATTTTCAGTGTTAAGGTTTTAAAATATACCTCAATCAAATCCCAATATTTAAAATACACAAATGATGATATCACAGAAATGGAAGAGATCTTTTATTTTAAACTTACAAGGAAACTGAGGTTCAGGAAACACAAGTGCCTGATCAGAGTCTCACAGCTGACAAAGGAGAATGAAAAACCAAACCTCCTGGTCTAGAATAATATGTGCTTTTCTTTATAAAAATCACATTGAATCTGTTTTCTGGGATATATAACAGAAGGATCAAAAAATGAGTTTATTTTTGTATCATAGTATTTTTTAAGTGCTTCATAAAGTAATTTTGGAGTGGCTACTTGCAGTCTTTTATACTGTTCATTTAAAGGTGAATTGCTTGGTGTTGCCCAGTGATCTTAGCCAGGATCAGTGCTATGAAAGAAAGCTTGTAGAAGTCTATGGCTTCAATGCTCTGTCTTGACCTCAGAGCAATTACTTTCCCGGAACAAAATGCACACGTAGGGATTCCAGTGCCTGCTGCTCTGGAAACGGTCAACGTTTGCCTCAGGATTCATCCCCAGATTTCCACCATGTACTCTGAGCCTCGGCACTGGGTCACTGGGTTGAAGCTCTGCACTGAAGCCAACTGGCATTTAAACCACCAGACTGAAAGCTTGTGCACCATGGGCCATTGCCAGGCTTTCAAATGTGACTCAACTGTGGTTAGAAATTTGTCTGTGTGGGGTATTGGAAAGAATGCTTGTTTCGGTTGGGCACACTAAATTTAAGTCCCAGCTCGGCCTCCAGTCAGGTGGTCCAGAATAAATCCTGTAAGCTCCCCGAGCATTTGCCGCTTATCTATATGGTACCTCTGTTTTGCTTACATAGGGAGCTGTTCCAACCAGCAAATGAGACAACATAAGAGTATCTGTAAACTGATGGGTTAAAAAAATGTAGATTACTCTCCATGTTGATAATTCCTAATATATAGATGGTATCAAAACAGTTAAGCTTTTGTTGGACTATATGTGGTCATGTGTCTCCTAATAGGTCTTGTATGCTAAAATACACAGCTAAGAATTAAAGCCAAAGTCTATTGACACACAAGATGCTGCAGAGGAAGATATTCTGCTTTGTTCTGTGCCTTTCAGATTAAATATATACTCAATATTGTGCATTGACATAACAAACTGGGGAAAATGTGCTAATTAACTGTGGGTTCTTAGGATGTATTCACATTCTGTACATTATTATTTCAAAAAGTCTTTTCCTGGGGTTTGCCTGATGGTGCAATGGTTAAGAATCTGCCTGCCAGTGCAGGGGACACAGATTTGAGCCCTGATCCGGGAAGATCCCACATGCCGCAGAGCAACTAAGCCCGTGCGCCACAACTGCTGAATCTGCACTCTAGAGCCCACGTGCCTAAGAGCCCATGCTCCACAACAAGAGAAGCCACTGCAATGAGAAGCCCACGCACTACAACAAAGAGTAGCCCCCGTTCGCTGCAACTAAAGAAAGCCCGTGAGCAGCAACGAAGACCCAATGCAGCCAAAAATAAATAAATTAATTAATTTTTTTTAAAAAAGTCTTTTCTTTTTGGACCCATTCTCTGTACTAGATCTTCATTTGTAAGCAAGTTCCATAACATTACCTTTCAAAAGTAAAGCTAAAGAAGTATTTCCTTCTTCTGGAGTTTTGTTTTTGGTTTTTTTTTTTTCAGTAAATTTGCTCCATTACCTGGATATGTTCTGTCAAGTGTTATCAATAAATTCAGTCATTCATTCAGCTAATACTTATTATAACCTACTGTGTACCACCACTGCTCTGAGGATGGATCAATGAACAAAACACACAAAATTCCTTGCCATCATCATCATCATATTTTGCCTATATATGATATTTCTAGATATCTCACTTTATACTATAGAATCTTCTATGCATTCAAGTGACCAGGCTGTGATGGTCAATGCTCTGTCCTACTGGTCTACCTCCTTCTCCATCCTGGAACTCTGGGGTTCTTAGCTCTACTCTGCTTCTTCTCTTCTCTCCCCTAAATCAGCTTTTGACCTTTATTCCAGGTAAAAACTATTAGATAATCCATTTTTTTAAAAAAGGAATTCCTTTATTTTTATTATTTTTTTATTATTTATTTATTTTTAGCTGTGTTGGGTCTTCGTTTCTGTGCCAGGGCTTTCTCTAGTTGCGGCAAGCGGGGGCCACTCTTCATCGCGGTGCGCGGGCCTCTCACTATCGCGGCCTCTCTTGTTGCGGAGCACAGGCTCCAGACGCGCAGGCTCAGTAGTTGTGGCTCACGGGCCTAGTTGCTCCGCGGCATGTGGGATCCTCCCAGACCAGGGCTCGAACCCGTGTCCCCTGCATTGGCAGGCAGATTCTCAACCACTGCGCCACCAGGGAAGCCCTAGATAATCCATTTTTGAATGATGGACGCCAAACATGGACAGTTCCAATGTAACTATTTACCTATGAGGATTCATTACTTTCCACGCTGACTGTTGTACTACTGCTTAGCCCCAGAGCATGGCTTAAAGTCTTAATCCTCCTAGGTCACTTGGCATTTCTGGATAAAGTTTCGTAACTTTTGTTAACTTTGTCCATTGTGCATTCAGGTTACCTAACATTAGTTGGACCCTAACTGAGCAGAACAAAATCCATGTTCATCTTTGTTGACACCATAATGGTCTCTCCACCATCACTATTTGAAATTTTAGTCTTACCGACATGCACTTCTTTTATTCTTAATCCAACCATATATTTGCCCTCAGTCAGGGACCTTGCCTTCCATGACTTCTCATCCCCTGTCCAGTCTTACTCTTCTGCAAACATTTGGCCACACTGCATCTGAAGGACTATTTCTGAACCCCAAGTCCATTTGTGGCAATCTTCTCTCCTAATGGCTCCTCCTCATTATCATGAACAATTTACTCCTTAGCAGTTTCCCAAGTACCTCATATTGTTTCACTATTGCGAGCCCCTGAACATTCTTGTCCCTCTGCTGAGAATGTCCCCTCTGCTTCATCACTTGAAACCTACTTGGCTTTCAAACTTTTGATTAAACTTTACTACCATCAATGCAGATGCCCCATGGACTTCTCCCTTACTCCCGAGCCTGACGTGGATGTCCCTTCTCTATATTCCTATCCAGTCCCGTATGTTTCTCTATCATAGCATGTATCTACCAGTACATACATGTTGATTTATTAGTCTGTATTCCCCCAAAACTGTAACTTCCTCGAGCACAAGAGCCATATCGGTTTACCTTTAGTCCCTGTGTATATTACAGCCTGGTGCAGGGTATGCGCTCAGTAAATTTGTTAAAAAGATGGTTAATTAGGAAATAGGAAGTATTCCTTCAGAAAATACCCATTGCTCCATTTTGGAACTTCATAGTATGAGGACTATATTTCCAAAGAACAATGGAAATAATTATAGGACTGTGAGGAAAGAAAAGCAAAGACACTGAGATTATTTATTATTACTGGGGATATACAGAGATGATCCTATAGCATCTAAGATTATTATTAAATGCTTTTATCACACTGGTATCAAATCTAAACTGTAAACTACATGAGAGTGGTACACATCTGTTT
This sequence comes from Eubalaena glacialis, assembly GCF_028564815.1. NCBI lineage: Eukaryota > Metazoa > Chordata > Mammalia > Artiodactyla > Balaenidae > Eubalaena > Eubalaena glacialis. Next base: position 103,694,358 of record NC_083727.1, on the reverse strand, counting down.
TGTCCACATTGATCTCTCCAGCACTTAGCACATGTTAGGCATTAAATAAATATTTGTTGAACTTTGTTGAATGAGCAAAGTAGCAGGCATTCAAGTTAGATGGACTATGTCCTGCTAACACTGACAGAAATTAAAATGTGTTTCTAGAAAAATGCCTTGTATTGATATTGGGGAAAGTCTTTCTGTATTATCTTTTAACCCTTTGTGTGTTGCCATCTTTCCTCTCGACCTCTGTGTTGTTGTTTTTAAACTATATTTGTGGTGTTTTTGCTTTATAAAGGTTTTTTAATGTTTATTTTTATATAGTCAAACCTTTCATTCTTTTGATTTACTGTTTCTGTGTTTTCACATTATGCTTATGAAGGCTTTCCTCACCCCAGAATTGGGAAAAGATTCCTCTATACTGTATTTTATGGCTTTATTTATCTATGTTAAGATCTTTAATCCATATGGAATTGATATTTGCATACAATGTATCTTGATTTAATGATTAGTGTACATATTCTGTTGTATATTACAATCTTTTTACCTTTATACTTCTCAATTTTGCCCTGGTTTACTTCTAATGGACAGGGGATAGCTATTCAAATTATCTTATTCATAAAATCATCCCAGGGTAGTGAGTCTTTCAGCTGGCCTCCTGCATTTAGCATCTCTCCATTGGCCTCCTGTGATAGATTTCCTCTTGGTCTTCTCACAACCTTCTCTGCCCCACTTCCTTCTCTACCCAGCAATCACTGGGATATTTCTTAAACACTAGAATGAAATCTCTATACCACAAGATATTTGTATCTATTTTGTTTACTGCTGTATCTCCAATGCCTAGAACAGAGACTGACACATAGTAGGCGCTTAATGAATACATATTGATGCAAACATAAATATCAATAGAATCATGCTGCTTCCCTGCTTAAAACTCAAGGGCTTCCCATTTCTATCATAATAAAATTCAAACTCCTTTCAGTACAGACACACTGAGTTCTTCTCTTCCTCAAGACCCCACGCTGTTCCTACTTTAAGAACCTTCTTTTTTACTAGACAGCTGCTTGAATGTGACTGCCTCAGGGGACGCTTTCCTGACTCCACTATTGAGAGTACAGATACCTTAAGTTTCTTTACTTGTTTCTAAGTAACATAACTTTGTGACTCATAGTCTTTTATAACCCTATTTGCTTTATTTTTATTTTCTTTCTCCTGGACCAGAATGTAAGCTCTATGAGAGTCTCCATGTTGTCTAGGTTTTCTTCTGATGTGACTCGAGTACCCAACATAATGCCTGGGGCTCGGTAGGCACTCAATAAATATTTGCTAAAAAAATTTTTAAAGACATTTTTATGGCAGCCATTACAATGCCAGTGTTGACGTTCCAGCTAATTAGCTTAACAATTTAAAGGAAGTAACTTATTGGTTAACAAGACATCATGATAAACAACAAGAACCTACTGTATAGTACAGGGAACTATATTCAATATCTTGTAATAACCCATAATGTAAAAGAATCTGAAAAACAATAGATATATATGTATAACTGAATCACTTTGCTATCCACCTGAAACTAACACAACATAGTAGATCAAGTATACTTCAGTTTAACAAAAAATAATAAAAGAAAAAATAAAATAAATCCTCTCCTCCTGAAAAAAACTCTCTATAAAAATTTCTTCATCCATAAAAAAAAAAACCATCATGAGATTGTGACATTATTAATGTCTTCAACTTTAATCATGCTTGAATGTAAAAACAACTACAACAAAGCAATTTATGCTCAAGCAGATTGAGCATAACCTGGTCATTTTATTCAAAGTACTTAAGTATCAATAGACGAATTTATACAAAGAGGCATAATTGGAAAAACAATAAAGAACATTTGTGCACTAACCCATAATTATATCAAAGTTATAGAAAGTGAGTAGTAAAGACATATCACAAACAGGGTATTAGAGGCATCACATAATTAAAGATGGAATGTTAGAGGAGATGTGTGATTTCTTTGGAAGGACAGAAGAAAGGAAAGGACAGAAAAAACCCACACTATCATAGAAACTGAAAAAAATAAAGAAAATGAATATAACTGGTAATGAGGTTATAAAAAGTTGATGTCACCACCCTCCAAATCCGTAAGTATCACTTAAGTATACGTTGGTACTAAGAATAGCGTTAGGGATGTTGGGATACTGAAAGGTCCAGCTGAAGGTGTAAAGTGAAAACCTCTTGACACCTGAGAAAAAAGGAACAATTATGAAAAAAACAAAACTGTTTAAACACTAGATTGACCATGATTTTAAAAGATAAAAAATAATATAAAAGAGGAGGGACTTCCCTGGTGGTCCAGTGGTTAAGAATCTGCTTTCTAATGCAGGGGATGTGGGTTCGATCCCTGGTTGGGGAACTAAGATCCCACATGCTGTGGGGCAACTAAGCCCATGCGCCACAACTACTGAGCCCGGGCACCACAACTAGAGAGCCCTGGCACTGCAACTAGAGAGAAGCTCATGGGCCGCAAAGAAGAGCCTGCTCCCTGCAACAAAATATCCTGCATGCCGCAACTAAGACCCAATGCAGACAAATAAATAAATAAATATTTAAAAAATAATATAAAAAAGGAGAGTTGGAGAAATAAAAAAAGCAAAACAAGAGGACAGAAGAATATGAAAAATAACAGAAAATAAAAAATATGCAAAAGCAGGGAAGAAATCTGGTAAAAAATCATGCAAAATTATAACTATCTTGGAAATTGAAAATAATAATGCGTTATAAAGAACACAATAGCCAAATCATATAAAGTCATGATGATCGACTGGTGGCAATGTTTCCTTTTCTGCTGGTATGTGTCAGCCTTCAATAACTTTAAAAGGCTGTTTTCCTGACCCAAATTGAAAATCATCACACCAGCCTAGAAAAATAAAAATAAATGTCTTGTTTTTCTAGAAAGGCCTTTATTTAAGATATTTTCTCTCTCCATCTGCTATCAGAAGGTAAAAATACAAATCAGTATTTCAGTCAATCAACTAACACATTTTCATTGAGCATTTACTATGCTCGGTGTTTGGGATTGTAGGAATAAGTTTGGGGCTCTGTCAGTTAAAATCTAATTGAGGAATTCAGAAATAATCACATGAATTAATTCATGAAAAAAAGCCATATTATATCTACATTCAACTCATTTGACTAGGCAGAATTTATTATATAAGATACAAATATGAATAGGGCACCATTACCACCATTCACAAAACAAAGATGGCTCCCGGATTTGAGCAGTGGGTTGGAATTTAGGATTTAAATTCCAGATTTACTTCTCTTTAGCTTAGAAGCTATAGATAAGCTATATATAAACTAAGATAGGAGATAATGTCTACTCTACAGATTGTGGGAAAGACATTTAAGGCTCACTAACTATTCATGTACTTCTTCACATTTCCAAGCTCCTTTGCAGTTATGCCTAGACACATGACTAATTCTGGCCAGTGGGCCAGGATAAAAGTGATGTGTGTCACTTCCAGTCCAGAGAATTTGAGCCATCATTAGTAGTCCCCTGTCAGAGTGACCTAGAAGCTGAGAATGACCACCCTGGAAATTTACCTGACCTAAGATGGATCAGAATAAATTTTGTGTTGTTAATTGTGCTGAGTTGTCCAGGTCTATTTGTCACAGCTGCAGAGCCCGTGCTGACTAATGAACAGGATTATCATGAGCTTCATGTGAAATGATGCATGTAAACTTATTAGTATAGTGCTCAGCAATAAATGAAAGTGATTATTATTTATAGGACTTTCTAAATAAAATTAGTCATTAAAGGCTTTTTCCTGTTTTTTTTTTTTTTTGTAACAGAAATAAATCCATTTTAGAAAGGAAACTTTGTAATGTGTTGGCAGAATGTTTCCAAAGCTACTTCATGCCTTTAGTTCCTCAAACTCTTTTCTCTAATTGAGTACACTTGATCTGTTGTGATAGGAGCGGCTACTTACTGAACTTGTACTTTTTGTAAACACAGTATATGTTTTTGGTCAGAGGTCTCTAAGGTTTTTATTTATGGATAATTCATTGCCCCAAACCAATAGTGAAAGCTAGTGATCTTTCAAACATGGAAACACCCTATAATTTTCTTCTGGCATTGCAACAACTTTGATGTTCATCTTTCTCTTTTCTGGCTGAACCTATATACACTTAAGTGCAGGATCACATTAAGAAAATGCTCAGACCACATGTAAACAACCCATGGCCAGACAATTCCTGAACCCTATGCCATGTCCAATTTTCAAAGGATGTAAGCTTCTGTGTTGTTTTCTCTACCATATATTTTTTCATAAAAGTCCTACTTACTACTTCATCATGAACCAATGTATTTGGGCATAAAGTCTAGACATGCTGTGATTTTAAAGAAGTCTATCCCTTCCTGACTACCCCACCCTTTTTTCGTTTAGAGAGAGGTTTGGACATCTCTTGTGCCCTGGGACGTAGCTCTGTGGGTATATCTAGGCAGCACATCCCAATTAAAAAGATTTGGGGAAAAGATTTGAAAGGATATATTAAGGAATTAAATTTGCATAAGGAATAAATTTGAACCATCTGCAGATGCAAATCAGATGACCATAAGAAGGAATGAAGAGAAGGGCAAAGGGGATTGAGATCAGTTCATTCAATTGGTCCATTTTATTTTTTCAGTAAATAAAGTTACCACAAAAGAGAAACTTTTTGTGAATGTATTTGATCAATCAGATGACTCCATAACATTCAGACACCTGTTGGTGGAAAAACAAACCCGGAACTTCTGTGCATTCAGCCAGTGGGTTTTATAAACTAAATCAGGAACCTGTTTCCCTCAGCTTTTCCTTCATCTCTTTTCCCTCTGTAGTTAAAAGATGACTCACCAGGGCTGATTATACAGCTGACAAAAACAACCATGAGAAGCAGGATGAGTGGTGAGAGATGGGGGTGAATAGCACTCATTTAAATACGGCAGAAATATCCCCATTTATAGCTCCTGTGCAGGAGAGTTCTCCCAAGTACGTTTCAGAGCTCACAGGTAGGAAGCCCAGGACTAAGAGGCCACGTGGGACATTCTGTCAGAATGGGCGGGGCCACAGAGTCTAGAGTGGACAGGCTCTGGTCCTTGCACATGGTGACCAGAAACTTGAATGAAGAAGACAGCTGCTGTGCTCACGGAAGGACGTAAGCCCGAGGCTGCAGTGAATGTCGGCATCACGAAACAGGTTGGACAAATGGTTGAAGCAAACAAGATGAAGATCAACAGGGATAAATATAAAAGATGCAGCTGGGGGTGGTGGGGGCATGGAGAAGGAGAGGGAGGGAAATAGAAGAGAATAAAATAAAGTTCTGATTGTATTTAAGATTATTATTCAAAAATATTCATACTCTCCACCTCTACATGAACTTTAAAAAAATGGGTTTGGAGAAACTCAAAATAAAAGAATAAAAATGCCTTATAAATTCTGTAAAATGAAATTAAACTTCAGTCATAGTCAAAGAAATGCAAACTAAAGTAAGAAAAAGATACTATTTGTCACTTGTCAGATGGGCAAAGATAAACAGAGTTTGGTCAGATGAACAAAGATAAACGGTTTGATAGAGGGGGGTCGGTTCTGGTGCGGGGCAAACAAGCACACTTAAATCCTTATTACTATTGTGGCGAGCACTTGATAGAGCAATTTGGAAATTGTTACCAAAATTTAACATAAATATGTTCTTTAACCCAGCAGTTTCTAGTTGTACTTTCACAGGTGTTCAGAGATACATACCCACAAACTCAAGCTTTCCAGCCTTCTGTGTAATTGTACAAACAGTGGACACAAGTAATATCCTTCAATAAGAAGATAAATAGATTATCTGATGGAAAACCTGTAGTGGATTAAAAATACTATATGCTGATATAGCGTGATGGAATATGGAATGATCTCCTAAATATTTTGTTAAATGAGAAAAGCAATTTCTAATGCTATAAATATAGTATTCTCTAATACTTAAGGAACGAGAAAGGAACCTCAGGATTCAGGGGCAAATAAGAGTGTATTGTTGGGAAAAGAATGGGTATTTCTAAGCAGCCAGGATGGAGTAATTAACATGGCTGTGAAAGAGCATGGTTGTTTAGGAAATAGTGAGTAGTCCACCTAGGATATATACCAAAGCACCTACTTGCTAATTTTATATTATCGTTTCCTCCTCTTGAATACTGGTATATATGCCAGTGCAACAGTATGATATCCAAAAAAACAATTCCTGGTTACCTAGAGTAACACTAACTTTGTTAGGAATGATTCAAACAAACACACTGGCAGGGCCTGATCACACAGAGAGCACCCTGGCCTTCAGTCATGTAAGCCACCTACTCCTCCCAGAGTAGAGATATGAGCCTTTTGGTTAGAGCGTGAAATAAATTTTAACCATCTCTCACAGCAACCAGGAAATCAATGTCAACCTTATAAGTCAACAGGTACCTACATTGTTCAAGTACCTACATCAGCAATTGGCAAAGGAGGCAAATGTTTACTCACCGTATGGTAAATATGGCAATTTGAGTTTCCTTCTGTAGGGTTTAATTCTGGGGGCCTTATTTGCCAGTGTGTGCGTATTAACTTGTAGCTTTACACAGTTTTACTGTATTTATTCTAATTTGTAGATCCAAAGTCTACAGATCTGCTTGGATAAGGTCTATTTTAGAACTGTGATCTCAACTTCATAAGTCTTGTGGTGAAGCCAGGTATGGACCACAGTTAGTGCTGAATACCACACTATACACTAGAGTATACACTAGAGTATAAAGTTAGCAAAATTTTTCCTTCGTGTTCTCCCCAGTCTCTTTAAAAAGGATCCTATCTTAATGCTTTTTTAATCCTGGTGATCAGAGTCATCTTTTCATAGGTCTTTTGTTGAATCTAATGGCCTGGAAGTCACCACAGAAAGCAGACACACTTTGGTGAAAGTTGTTCCTAAAAAGAACAAAAGATGTCCCAGTAGAAAGGACTTTTTCAGTGACTATTTCTCCAATTCATTCTTAACATGCATGTAGACATAAATAAAAGGAGTATGGTGATAAATCTCATTTCCATTTTTTTTTTGGCATAGGACTCTTGACTCTTGTTTTTCTCCTTCGCGTAGCATCTCAAACCTTCCCCACTTATATTTGCCTGCTTAATGGTGCACGTGTCACTTGATTTTTATTCTGGAAAACTCTAGCTTGGACCAGGACTCTAAGGGTTTCTGGTAGCATTACTTGTGATTATTTTAATAAACTTTTTTTTTTTTGCAATTGGCTTTGTGGCCTCGGTATGCTCTCTCTCCCTCAGTATAATTAGATGTGAAATAAAAATGTCAGCTTAGGCTTTCCTCCAGGGTACCATTGGGCTTCAAAACGCTATAATCCTGTGATTCTTGTTTCCGTAAGTCAGCTGATGATATTTTTGGTGACTTGGAGGTTGGTCTCCGCAGCCAGACTCCCCTGCCTGTTTGGCATCAGCTGCCTGTTCACCCTGTACTCCGTGGACCTCCTTCTCACACAGGAATCTCTTTGATCTCAAAGACAGCTCTGTAAGATGCAGAGCAAAACAAATACCAGGAGATTTCCCTCCGTGGTGCTCATGACAATGTGAGTGGTCCAAGAGCCTAAGAAAGCTTAAAAACAACTGATAGTACTATCCTTGAAGCAACATTTGCAAGTGCCAAATTAATTTCTATCAACACAAACAAATAGGTTATTTCAAAGAGGAAACTTCGCACACATAAAAGGAGTAGAATGAATGACACTTCAAAACGGCTTTGATTATCCATTTTCATAAATACATACAACATACATAAATACAACAACACCCTGGGAGGGCGGAAACTCCTGCTTTTACCATCAACTAAATTCTCTAGAGCAGGGGTCCCCAATCCCCCGGGCCGTGGACTGGTACCGGTCCACAGCCTGTTAGGAACCGGGCCGCACAGCTGGAGGTGAGCGGCAGGCCAGCGAGCGAAGCTTCATCTGTCACTCCCCATCGCCCCCATCGCTCACATCACCGCCTGAGCCGTCCCCACCCTGTCCGTGGAAAAACTGTCTTCCACGAAACCGGTCCCTGGTGCCAAAAAAGTTGGGGACCTCTGCTCTAGAGCTTGCAGAGGATGAATTTCATAGCAGTCCTTCCTTTATTAAGCAGCCATATTAAATGATTCCCCGCATACGTGTAATCGACCAATGAACTGACCCACTTGAAAATACGCTTTTTTCTTAAAATTAAAGAGTAGGTCATGCATGGATATACATAAATTAATTTGATAATGAATATGAAGAAGCAAGAAAGCTTTAATAACAAATGACCCTCTCACCTTACAAGTGAAAAGTAAGGACGTCTAATACTGAAGCCTAGCAAAGCATTGGATATGCACTCAATTTAAAAGCTGGGAACGTTACACACTCTGCACTCCAAAAACACAATCTCACTTAACATGATGTTGTAAATCAACTATACTTAAATAAATGAATAAATAATAAATAAATAAATAAATAAATAAACCACAATCTCACCCAGACTTGATATGGCCTCAGAATCTTCTAACAGAGCACACCGACCAATTGGAGTTGGCCCAAGAGATTTTTACCCAGCCAGGTTCCTTTTGCCCGGTGCACAGCAAGCCAAAATGCTCAGATGCTGAGGTTTGCAGGGCTACCGACCCTCTGCACGTTGCTCTGAGGGTGGAGTTTGTGGCCCTTTGATGTCAAAAGGTCACCGAACACTCATGCACGCCCCTTTCGGGGGTAAGTGGACCTATCCAGTCTTAACCAGCTCAGCTCAAACTGGACACAGCTGACTCCAAGTTCCTAGAAAACAACTCGGGCAAACATCTTCTTGTTTAGGCTACACGCCTCTTGGAGGACACGCAAGTCTTTTTTTTTTTTTTTTTTGGCTGTGTTGGGTCTGCGTTGCTGCACGCGGGCTTTCTCTAGTTGCGGCGAGTGGGGGCTACTCTTTGTTGCGGTGCGTGGGTTTCTCATTGAAGTGGCTTCTCTTGTTGTGGAGCATGGGCTTCAGTAATTGTGGCATGCAGACTCAGTAGTTGTGGCTCGTGGGCTCTAGAGTGCAGGCTCAGTAGTTGTGGCGCACAGGCTTAGTTGCTCCGCAGCATGTGGGATCTTCCCGGACCAGGGCTCGAACCCGTGTCCCCTGCATGGGCAGGCGGATTCTCAACCACTACGCCACCAGGGAAATCCCCATGCAATTTTTAGAACCACCTTGATTAGTCAAGGCAGGTGAAATGGATTTAACCCACGGTTTCAAGAAGCAACATGTTTGCCATCTGTTAGAACTGTCTGTGACACTCACAGTACGTCCATGGGCCAGCAGCATTAATATCACCTGGGCATTTGTTAGAAGTACAAATTCTCAGGGCTACCCCGAGACCTGCTGGACCAGAATTTCTAGGGGTGGGACCTAGGGATCCGGGTTTAACAAGACTTCCAGGTGATTCTGATACACACCAAAGTGTGAGCAGGCTACTTGAATGTTCCACACGTCAGCACACTGGGTTTGCTCAGATGGCAAAATGGTGAAACGAACAGAAACTAATGTTTATGGAGGACCTACTATGTTCCAGGCACTGTTCAAAGTGCTTCTCATATGCTTATGATCCTTTGATGTAGATAGTTCTCGATAAATAGATGGTAGATAATAGATAGATAAATAGCTAGACAGACAGGGAAGGAAAGAGAAAGAGGAAGAAAGGAAGGGAGAGAGGGAGGGAGAAAAAGAGAGAGGGAGGGAAGGAAAGAAGGGAAAAGAAGGAAGGAAGAAGGAAAGGAAAGAGGAGGAAAATGTAGGGGAGAGGAGGGGAGGGAAGGAAAGGAAAGAAAACTAGATTTCAGAGTTGTTATGTAGCTTTCATGCAACTGGTGAGACATTGAGTCAGAACTCAATCCCCAGGGTAATTTCAAAGTCCAGCTTTTTTTCTTCTTTGTTGATTCTGACACACTAAGCAATACAAGTAAGCAACCAACGTTTCTATGTCAACAAAATTTAATTAATTGTTTGGGCCAGAAAAAAAAAGTCACTGGAGAAATTAGATAGTTCACTGCTCTCTTCACAGAATCTCATTTGTCACAGAATCATAATAAACCAAAAAGTCATCCAATTTCTAAAATCTTGGAATAACTTTATCTACCATGAAATCCAGAGAGGCTGTGGATAGAAAAGCATTTGTCAATGCAGAATTTGGCCATTAGAGCCAGAAGAGAAAGTTTTGGTCAGAACATTGGGACTGAGAATAAAAATTCCCAGTCACTTTAAAAGTTTTTAGTAGATTATGTGTTATGTTTTCTAAAATGAGTTTCCAAATAAAGTTTCAGGAAGAGGTCTGAACAAAATATTCTTGTAACTGTTGCTTTTCCCTCCACGTTTTCTTTTTGAATACTTCTTTTTTTGGCCAGAAAGAGTTTCTCTTGTGCCTGAGAAAATAAGCAAAACGCAAACTAGACCAAAAATAATGTACTTTCAAAAATTACTGTATGAATGTATTTATTTTGGTTAATAAAAACATTTCCATTAAATCCAAAGTCTTCATTTCAGCTGCTTTAATTGGAACCTGCGTGTGATCAGGTAGGAAGGAGACTAGTGCATTTGCACATTGAGGCAAAACGCGAAGCTCACATGGAGCCGACAGCCCTGTCGTTGGGGGTCACAGCCCGAAAGTGCTGGTGTGGCCTGAGGGGCCAGTGTCCTGCCAAATGGCATATCTTTCCTGTGTAGGATGAAGGCCTCTGGTTTTCCCTTCCTGTGATCATTTGAGATCCCTGCAATGATTATAGCATCCAGAGGGCAAACTTGAACAAGTCAGGCATCACATCAAAAAGGACAAATTGTCTCTTTCGCACTTGACTGTCATGATATTCATGTGACCTTAGTCCTAGGGGTCTCTTTATCTGAACCATGTGGCTGGGAAAAAGAATCATGAATTCCCTTTAATACTAGTTCATAGGAAGCTATTGATGAATTTTTCTGTGTGGCTTATTTTACCGCATCCAATATTCTGAGAAGTTTTCTCTTATTTTTCCTCCTGGTTGTGGTTGTTTTGCAGGTTCTTATGTTTCTATAGATTGTTTTAGAGCTCCCATTCTCTGCTGAACGTTGATCAAAGCATGAAGTGCAGACAAAATACATTATGCTTTTATAGCCAGGTTCCCAAATTCTCAAATGTCAATGCTAATTGTTTCCATGAGGTTTTCTATAGTGAGTGACAGAATTTCTCATTTTATAATATAGTCTTTTGTCAGTCACTGCACGGGTTGCTTTCCCGTAGCGCTCAACAAGTACTTTCTGGCACTTTGTGTGTGTGGCTGCATGGGCACAATGTCGCGGCCGCCATGTGAAAACAGGAGCAGAGAGTTCAACTTCCATGTGTTTGGAATTCTCCAGTCAACTGAAGCTTGCAGATAAGGTAGTTGGTATCTCACTGTCCAGAAGACACACCCATCATTCTCTTGATACAGATGTGTGCTTAGTATTTGTGAATAATCACTAACATCGTAGGTGGCAACTCCAGCAATTCAGATGGACGGGCAATTTCCTAGACAAATAGCATGCCAAGGCGGCTGTCTCCCCACTGCGAGAGGACCGGGATTTGTGCCATCTCCAAATGTAGCCCCACCTCTGTCCTCAAGACAATGACTCATCGTATGGATTTGGGTTACTAAGCAAGACATTTGATTCAATAAATTCAATAAATATTTACTGAGCCCTGTATTCAGCATTCTTGATAAATGTAATGCAGTGGGAATACCTGCCCTCAGGGAGCTTCTAGTCCTGGAAATTGTAGCAGAGGCAAGGCACAGTTACAACCTAATCATAGTTCCAGGAGGACAAACTTTCTTTAGGATTGGAGATGACAGATGATGAACATAATAGCAACTAGGAATGAGAATTGCATGTTGTGACATCACTCTGTGCCAGATAGGATGCTAAACTCTTTATCTCTTTCTGTGTGTTGTTTACTTCAATCCTAAAAAGCAGCCCCCAAACCAAAACAAACAAAACTTTACATATTACTATTTTTATATTACAGTTGAGGAAAATGAAGCTCAGAGACATTGATCACATGAACACCCTGACCACTCACCGAAGCTGAAGCTTGGCTATGGTGTCTGCACCCTCTCCTTTTTTATTCTGGACATTTCCAGTCCCCAAACTGGCAATTATAATGTTGGTATTTTGACGAAGAGAGTTATTTGGGGAAAGATATTGGCTAGCTTGATCTTTTATAAAGGATATGAGTTATACATATGAATTTAATGCAAAATGGAAAGATGGGAATCAGTGAACTGATAGAGTCATATCATAATAGCAACCACTTAAAAAGGCACATTTTATTAAGCCAATATCTAGATACTTACCATTTAAATATTCTATGTAAATTAACCTTTCTAATCCTATAGCAGCCCTATTATCCCCATTTTACAGTTGAGGAAACCTTAGAAATTAAAAAAAAAAAAAACTTTCTGAAAGGAGGCAACAACCAAGTAAAATTGGAAGCATGTGTAATAATTAGCCAGATAAAAGATTAGAATAAGATGTGTGTGTCAGGATAGCTTAGAAAATGCTGCAGTAATAAATATCTCAAAATTCTTAAGGGCTTAAAGCAAACAACACAGGTTTATTTCTCCTTTATACTTCATGTCCATCTCAGGATACTGCCCTGATTCAGGGACTGAAGCTGACATATACTCCACTCCCTGGAATGTAGATAGTTGCCATGGCAGAAGGAAGGGAGATGGAAAATCGCACATCTGGTCCTAAAAGCTTCTGCTTAGATGTGACACACATTGCTTTTACTCACCTTTCATTGGTCAAAGCAAGTCACATGATCATGGTTAACTTCAAGGAAGTAGGGGATGCTATCCTACTATGGACCAGGAGGAGAATATTTAGAAATGGTGGTGAATAGTACTAATAACTGCCATGGGGAGAGACCAGAAAAATGTTCCAGACAGAGCCTACAGTCAAGGCTTAATAAAGTTCTGTGTGAATGGGAAACTATAAACATTTTGGTAATGGAAGCAGGGTTATGAAGGTCTTTGTAGCCACTTTTATAAGCTTGGACTTTATTCTGTCATAGGAGAGCTTTGGGGGCTGTAAGAAGAAGAATGATTGTCAGCTTTTGTTTCACACAGGTTATTATGGCTTTGGTGCAGTGGATAAATTTGAAGAAGTCAAGACTAGAAACAAGAAACTCAAGTAGAACAGAATTAAAATTATCAGAAACTAAACTATGTTGGAGATAGTAGATGCAGAGAAGACAAGATTAATAAAAGCTTAGGAGTTATAACTGAAGGAACTTGTTGATTAATTGAATATGGAAGACTAGCAAACTCTCAGGTTTAAGATTTGGTGAATGTTGATTTATTAAATGACAGGGAATATGAAAGGAACAGGATTGAGGGTAAAATGTTCTTTGTATATTAGCCTGTGGATCTCACAAGATTGGAAATGTCTAACAGGTATTTGTAAATAGGAGTCTGAAACCTGGAGAAAAGGTCATGGATAGAGATTTAGTTTTGGAAATCACTAGGATACAGAAATAGTTAAAATCCTGAGAGTAGATGACAGTCCAAAGAGAAGCTCTGTCATGAAAAAAACAGTGAACCAAGGATGGAACTCAGAAACTCCAACATTTAGAAAAGAGACAAAGCAGAGGAGTTCATGAAAGCGATAAGGAAGGAATGGACAGGGCCCAAAATAGGGAGAAAGAGAGAATTCAACAAAGTCAGATGCATCAGTCGATCCTGAGAGATAAATTCTTAAAGTGCCCTTTGGAGTTGGGGATAATTGAGGCTATTGATACACTTTTAAAAAAAAATATTGAAGTATAATTTATATACAAAAAATTTCACATAGTTAATGCACACAATTTGTTGGGTTTGGCATATGCATACACCTGCAAAGACATCGCTACTATTATGATAATAGACATATCTGTCACCTCCAAAAGTTTCTCTGTGTCCCTTTTAATTTTTTTGTGGTAAAAACACTTAGCATGATCTACTCTATTAACAAAATTTTAAGTGCACATTGCAGTACCACACTACAGGTGCTATGTTGTACAGCAGTTGGTATACTTTTCAGTTATGCAAGTTGAATAAGATCTACTGATACACTTTAATAGAACATATCAGTTGATTGGTTGGGAAAGAGTAAATTTCAGTGGATTGAGGAGTGATTGGGTAGTGCCAGAAGGAAGACAGTGAATACAGACCACTCTGTCAAAAAATTTGACTGCAAAGAAAAGGAGTAATAAAGTAATACATAGATGAAGTCACAGAGTCAGGAGATTTCCTAAAGTTGAAGACTCTTGGGCAAATTTATGTTTATAAGCTATGGAGAAAGAGATGGTGAAGTTGGGAGTATAGGAGATAGAGATGCAGAACAAACAAATGATATCCTTATTTCCTAAATACTCAACAATTCTAGTTTTGATAAATAAACACTTTACTATGGAATTTAAAAGGGAGACTTTACTCTTTCAAGAAAAAAATCAATATATACAAAGTCATAAAATCCTTATGAAAGACGGAATGGTTCAGTGAAATGAGCTGGAGCTTCAGAGGCTGAAGGTTTTTCATCATGTCCAGATGATTGATTTACTGTATAATTTGGGCAAGTTATTTTAATTTCCATTGGCTAAGAAGCATGCAAATTTTAGTTAACTCAGGTTGAACTTATCTCTCTGTCTTGTTTTTCACATATGTAATATAAGTGTAAGCCAACCCCTGAATAACTAGGAAAGATAATTAGCTAGGATGTTTGCAATAAAAAATATTTTGCAAACAAAAAATACTGCACAAACATTTCTTGAAAACATGTTATTTTACATATAATTTCAAACCACTTTATGGTATATCCTTTTTTTGCGCCTAAAAGCTTAGTTTTGAAAAAAAATTGATAATGGTGGAATTTCAAAGAGTGGAAAAGCATAGGTGTTATTTATAAAGGAGTCAGGGAAACCATAATCAAGAATTCTCTTGAATTTATTTCAAACACCACAGGTTAGCAGATCCCAGCAGCCCCGTGAAAACCCTGAAATAACACCTTTGTAGCCATCTGGTTCAGACTGGCTTTAGGATATCTCCATCAGCAACTTGCTGCTATGAAGCGGGGCAGCCCTCTTGTTCTTGCTTAGTTTGCAACCTGTATGCTTGTCATATATGCTACACGCTGCAATGTAGAAGGAAATTATTTTTTGCTGCTCCTCCATACTTTAGTTCACTTTCTAATTTAACGGCTGTTGAGCATTTTTCATCCCTGCCTGGCTGCCAGCCTGGCAAGCTTCCTCTCAAAGCTGTGGGGATACGGCCCTTCCTCTGCTTGCAATTCTAGCCTTCATCTGAAACAAGAATTTTAAAACTGTAGTTCTTATTCCTGTGAAATGTATTTTCAATTAATTGTTGGTGGTGACTTTGAGCACTGGTTTGAGACAAATTCCAACCCATTCCAACCCAATAGGGGAAAATATGGTGATGAAAAATTGATGTCTAGGAATTCCCTGGCAGTCCAATGGTTAGGACTCCATGCTTTCACTGCCAAGGGCCCCAGTTCAATCCCTGGTCGGGGAACTAAGATCCCACAAGCCGCGTGATGTGGCCAAGAAAAAAAAAAGATGTCTACAGTGGGTGTTGAAAAAGGAGGGGCAGAATGACACCAGGTATTTACCATCCCCACTGGCGGCCCACACTTTGGGATGTAGCATCTATCACTGGGAGCTCTATTCCTAATTAGGAATTCTAGCCCTAATTATCAAGTGCTTTTCTGTCTTGTTCCATGTTCAGGGAACTTTATCCCCACATTGCCCTATTTCTGAGTCAGTCTTAGTAACCCACAGTTACTTGGCTGGACCTTAAACTATGACAAGCCCCTGTCATATAAAAAGCCTTGTGCTAATTATTACATGAGAAAAAAGGATTAAAAAGCAAAGGTTCTTGTCCATATGCATGAATTGTTTCAGTTTGCTTTCTTCTTTGGTTTACTTGTTGTGGCTACTTTTCAATTCGCTTCCTGTGGTGGGTTTTTATGGGGTTGACTACCTGTAATACCATTATTGTAAGTTGGTTCTGCAGAGAGAGAAAAGAATTCATAAAAGCCAAATCTTTATCTTTACCAAATGGAAAACAATCCCTACATTCGAAACAGTATATTATGCAATAAAATACACTGGGACCTAATTAAACTTAAAAGCTTTTGCACAGCAAAGGAAACCGTCGACAAAACAAAAAGACAACTTACTGAATGGGAGAAAATAGTTTCAAATGATATGATCGATAAGGGATTAATATCCAACATATATAAACAGCTCATATGATTCGACATCAAAAAAACAAACAACCTGATTAGAAAACGGGCAGACGAATTGAAAAGACATTTTTCCAAAGAGGAAACGCAGATGGCCAACAGGCACATGAAAATATGCTCAGCATCACTAATCATCAGGGGATGTCTGCCAATTTTTTTTTTTTCATTTTAAAGGTATGCTTTTTCCTAAATGATTAATAAGTAATCTCTGGGATAACATTTTGGTACCATGTGAATATTACACTCCCCAGCACATTTCACCCAGTGGTTTTAGCATGCATTGACGATCCTTGTCTGAGCCACATTGGAGACTGCAAAATAGTGATTTCCTAATTTTATTATTCCTTCTTCATTTATTAGCTGGCATTCTTTTGTGAAGAAAAGACCCCCTTTTTTAGTATCTCTATGGACCCACAGAAGGTTTAAAATCCAATTTGTTTTTTTTTTCAATTTTTAAAATTCCCAAATTGTCCCATATTTGGCCCTTCATGCTTGCTGCTTTTCCTTTTGACCTGTACTTACCATTCTCTGCACACTTTCTTTGCTTTCTGACATAAGATGTTCCAGGCTCACCTTGTACATTCTCTGTTCCTGATCTGGAATCAGCCATTTTTCCAGGGAACATTCCTTGCTTTCAGTGATGAACAGTACTTTGAAACCAAGGTCTTGGCACTAGTATGTTCATTACCTCTGGATAACATTGCTTCTGGGCCTCTTCAGTGGACAGAGCTAGGAATGTATATATTTTTAAAATCATGAGTTCATGCTGGTAACTCCACTTCAAATCCAGACCTCAGGGGTCCTGACCTTCCCCATTCCATATTTATATACTGCTTTTCCCACAATAAGAAACTTGAATCCTAATACCACCAATATTTACTCACTTGCTTTATCCTACAATAGACACACACACAAAAATAACTTTAAGAACCAACAACAAACCTGCTAAGTAATGTTCATGTTGTTTTTGTTTTCCTTTACCCCGAGAAAAATATCTCATGAAGGGTATATAGTCTGAGAAATATGTTGAAGACTTATTTGAATAACCTTTTTATAAAATGTGTGTTTGTGTTATCACAGTAGTATAAAATTGTGTTCAGTATCTTCTGATTGAATTAAAGATTAGGGTTTTTTCATCCCCTTTGATATAATTTTATTTTTAATATGTGAATATTTACATGGCTCAAAAACTCCCCAAACTATAAAAAAGTTGTTCTCAGAAGAGGCTCATATACTATCTTTTTTAACATCTTTAATGGCGTAAAATTGCTTTACAATGGCGTATTAGTCTCTGCTTTATAACAAAGTGAATCAGTTATACATATACATATATCCCCATATCTCCTCCCTCTTGCATCTCCCTCCCACCCTCCCTATCCCACCCCTCTAGGTGGTCACAAAGCACCGAGCTGATCTCCCAGTGCTATGCGGCTGCTTCCCACTAGCTATCTATTTTACATTTGGTAGTATATATAAGCCCATGCCACACTCTCACTTCGTCCCAGCTTATTCTTCCCCCTCCCTGTGTCCTCAAGTCCATTCTCTATGTCTGCGTCTTTATTCCTATCCTGCCCCTAGGTTCTTCAGAACCATTTTAAAAAAAATTTTTAGATTCCATATATATGTGTTAGAATACGGTATTTGTTTTTCTCTTTCTGACTTACTTCACTCTGTATGACAGACTCTAGGTCCATCCACCTCACTACAAATAACTCCATTTCGTTTCTTTTTATGGCTGAGTAATATTCCATTGTATATATGTGCCACATCTTCTTTATCCATTCACCTGTCGATGGACACTTAAGTTGCTTCCGTGTCCTGGCTATTGTAAATAGTAGAGCTGCAGTGAACATTGTGGTACATGACTCTTTTTGAATTATGGTTTTCTCAGGGTATATGCCCAGTAGTGGGATTGCTGGGTCGTATGGTAGTTCTATTTTTAGTTTTTTAAGGAACCTCCATATTGTTCTCCATAGTGGCTGTATCAGTTTACATTCCCACCAACAGTGCAAGAGGGTTCCCTTTTCTCCACACCCTCTCCAGCATTTATTGTTTGTAGAGTTTTTGATAATGGCCAGTCTGACTGGTATGAGGTGATACCTCATTGTAGTTTTGATTTGCATTTCTCTACCGATTAGTGATGTTGAGCATCACTTCATGTGTTTGTTGGCAATCTGTGTATCTTCTTTGGAGAAATGTCTATTTAGGTCTTCTGCCCATTTTTGGATTGGGTTGTTTGTTTTCTGATATTGAGCTGCATGACCTGCTTGTAAATTTTGGAGATTAATTCTTTGTCAGTTGCTTCATTTGCAAATATTTTCTTCCATTCGAGGGTTGTCTTTTTGTCTTGTTTATGGTTTCCTTTGCTGTGCAAAAGCTTTTAAGTTTCATTAGGTCCCATTTGTTTATTTTTGTTTTTTTTCCCATTTCTCTAGGAGGTGGGTCAAAAAGGATGTTGCTGTGACTGATGTCATAGAGTGTTCTGCCTATGTTTTCCTCTAAGAGTTTGATAGTGTCTGGCCTTACATTTAGGTCTTTAATCCATTATGAGTTTATTTTTGTGTATGGTTTTAGGGAGTGTTCTAATTTCATTCTTGTACATGTAGCTGTCCATTTTTCCCAGCACCACTTATTGAAGAGGCTGTCTTTTCTCCATTGTAAATTCTTGCCTCCTTTATCAAAAATAAGATGACCATATGTGCGTGAGTTTATCTCTGGGCTTTCTATCCTGTTCAATTGATCTATATTTCTGTTTTTGTGCCAGTACCATACTGTCTTGATTACTGTAGCTTTGTAGTATAGTCTGAAGTCAGGGAGCCTGATACCTCCAGCTCCGTATTTCTTTCTCAAGATTGCTTTGGGTACGTGGAGTCTTTTGTGTTTCCATACAAATCGTGAAATTTTTTCTTCCAGTTCTGTGAAAAATGCCATTGGTAGTTTGATAGGGATTGCACTGAATCTGTAGATTGCTTTGGGTAGTATAATCATTTTCAAAATGTTGCTTCTTCCAATCCAGTGACTTGGTATATCTCTCCATCTGTTTGTATCATCTTTAATTTCTTTCATCAGTGTCTTATAGTTTTCTGCATACAGGTCTTTTGTCTCTTTATGTAGCTTTATTCCTAGGTATTTTATTCTTTTTGTTGCAATGGTAAATGGGAGTGTTTCCTTAATTTCTCTTTCAGATTTTTCATCATTAGTGTATAGGAATGCAAGAGATTTCTGTGCATTCATTTTGTATCCTGCTACTTTACCAAATTCATTGATTAGCTCTAGTAGTTTTCTGGTAACATCTTTAGGATTCTGTATGTATAGTATCATGTCATCTGCAAACAGTGACAGCTTTACTTGTTCTTTTCCAATTTGGATTCCTTTTATTTCTTTTTCTTCACTGATTGCTGTGGCTAAAAATTCCAAAGCTATGTTGAATAATAGTGGTGAGAGTGGGCAACCTTGTTTTGTTCCTGATCTAAGAGGAAATGGTTTCAGTTTTTCCCCATTGAGAACAATGTTGGCTGTGGGTTTGTCATATATGGCTTTTATTATGTTGAGGTAAGTTCCGTCTATGCCTACTTTCTGGAGGGTTTTTATCATAAATGGGTGTTGAATTTTGTCAAAAGCTTTTTCTGCATCGATTGAGATGATCATATTGTTTTTCTCCTTCAATTTGTTAATATGGTTTATCACATTGATTGGTTTGCGTATATTGAAGAATCCTTGCATTCCTGGGATAAACCCCACTTGATCATGGTGTATGATCCTTTTAATGTGCTGTTCGATTCTGTTTCCTAGTATTTTGTTGAGGATTTTTGCATCTATGTTCATCAGTGATATTGGCCTGTAGTTTTCTTTCTTTGTGACATCTTTGTCTGGTTTTGGCATCAGGGTGACGGTGGACTCATAGAATGAGTTTGGGACTCTTCTTCCCTCTGCTGTATTTTGGAAGAGTTTGAGAAGGATAGATGTTAGCTCTTCTCTAAATGTTTGATAGAATTTGCCTGTGAAGCCTTCTGGTCCTGGGCTTTTGTTTGTGAAGATTTTTAATCACAGTCTCAATTTCAGTGCTTGTGATTGGTCTGTTTATATTTTCTATTTCTTCCTGGTTCAGTCTCAGAAGGTTGTGCTTTTCTAAGAATGTGTCCGTTTCTTCAAGGTTGTCCATTGTATTGGCATATAGTTGCTTGTAGTAATCTCTCAGGATCCTTTGTATTTCTGCAGTGTCAGTTGTTACTTCTCCTTTTTCATTTGTAATTCTATTGATTTGAGTCTTCTCCCTTTTTTTCTTGATGAGTCTGGCTAATGGTTTATTAATTTTGTTTATCTTCTCAAAGAAACAGCTTTTAGTTTTATGGATCTTTGCTATTGTTTCCTTCATTTCTTTTTCATTTATTTCTGATCTGATCTTTATGATTTCTTTCCTTCTGCTAACTTTGGAATTTTTTTGTTCTTCTTTCTCTAATTGCTTTAGGTGTAAGGTTAGGTTGTTTATTTGAGATGTTTCTTGTTTCTTAATTTAGGATTGTATTGCTATAAACTTCCCTCTTAGAACTGCTTTTGATGCGTTTCATAGGTTTTGGGTCATCGTGTTTTTATTGTCATTTATTTCTAGGTAATTTTTTATTTTCTCTTTGATTTATTCAGTCATCTCTTGGTTATTTAGTAGTGTATTGTTTAGCCTCTATGTGTTTGTTTTTTTATAGATTTTTTTCCTGTAATTGATATCTAGTCTCATAGCGTTGTGGTCGGAAAAGATACTTGATATGATTTCAATTTTCTTAAATTTACCAAGGCTTGATTTGTGACCCAAGATATGATCTATCCTGGACAATGTTCCATGAGCACTTGAGAAGAAAGTGTATTCTGTTGTTTTTGGATGGAACGTCCTATAAATATCAATTAAGTCCATCTTGTGTAATGTATCATTTAAAGCTTGTGTTTCCTTATTTATTTTCATTTTGGATGATCTGTCCATTGGTGAAATTGGGGTGTTAAAGTCCCCTACTATGATTGTGTTACTGTCGATTTCTTCTTTTATGACTTTTAGCATTTGCCTTATGTATTGAGGTGCTCCTATGTTCAGTGCATAAATATTTACAATTGTTATAGCCTCTTCTTGGATTGATCCCTTGATCATTATGTAGTGTCCTTCTTTGTCTCTTGTAATAGTCTTTATTTTAAAGTCTATTTTTTCTGATATGAGAATTGCTACTCCAGCTTTCTTTTGATTTCCATTTGTATGGAATATCTTTTTCCATCCCCTCACTTTCGGTCTGTATGTGTCCCTAGGGCTGTAGTGGGTCTCTTGTGGATAGCATATATACGGGTCTTGTTTTTGTATCCATTCAGCCAGTCTATGGCTTTTGGTTGGAGCGTTTGTTCCATTTACATTTAAGGTAATTATCAATATGTGTGTTCCTATTACCATTTTCTTAATTGTTTTGGGTTTGTTATTGTAGGTCTTTTCCTTCTCTTGTGTTTCCTGCCCAGAGAAGTTCCTTTAGCATTTGTTGTAAAGCTGGTTTGGTGGTGCTGAATTCTCTTAGCTTTTGCTTGTGTGTAAAGGTTTTAATTTATCCTTCGCATCTTCATGAGATCCTTGCTGGGTAGAGTAATCCTGGCTGTAGGTTTTTCCCTTTCATCACTTTAAATATGTCCTGCCACTCCCTTCTAGCTTGCAGAGTTTCTGCTGAAAGATCAGCTGTTAACCTTATGGGGATTCCCTTGTATGTTATTTGTTGTTTTTCCCTTGCTGCTTTTAATATTTTTTCTTTATATTTAATTTTTGATAGTTTGATTAATATGTGTCTTGGCGTGTTTCTCCTTGGGTTTATCCTGTATGGGACTCTATGAGTTTCCTGGACTTGATTAACTATTTCCTTTCCCATATTACGGAAATTTTCAACTCTAATCTCTTCAAATATTTTCTCAGTCCCTTTCTTTTTCTCTTCGTCTCCTGGGACCCCTATAATATGAATGTTGGTGCATTTAATGTTGTCCCAGAAGTCTCTGAGACTGTCCTCAATTCTTTTCATTCTTTTTTCTTTATTCTGCTCTGCGGTAGTTATTTCCACTATTTTATCTTCCAAGTCACTTATCCATCCTTCTGCCTCAGTTTGTCTGCTATTGATTCCTTCTAGAGACTGTTTAGTTTCATTTTTTGTGCTGTTCATCATTGTTTGTTTGCTCTTTAGTTCTTCTAGGTCCTTGTTAAACGTTTCTTGTATTTTTTCCATGCTATTTCCAAGCTTTTGGATCATCTTTACTATCATTACTCTGAATTGTTTTGCAGGTAGACTACCTGTTTCCTCTTCATTTGTTTGGTCTGGTGGGTTTTTACCTTGCTCCTTCATCTGCTGTGTGTTTCTGTGTTCTCTCATTTTGCTTAATTTACTGTGTTTGGGGTCTCCTTTACGCAGGCTGCAGGTTCATAGTTCCCGTTGTTTTTGGTGTCTGCCCCCAGTGACTAAGGTTGGTTCAGTGGGTTGTGTAGGCTTCCTGGTGGAGGGGACTGGTGCCTATGTTCTGGATGTGGCTGGATCTTGTCTTTCTGGTGGGTAGGACTGTCTCCATTGGTGTGTTTTGGGGTGTCTGTGAACTTAGTATGATTTTCAGCAACCTCTCTGCTAATGGGTGGGGTTGTGTTCTTGTCTTGCTAGTTGTTTGACATAGGGTGTCCAGCACTGTAGCTTGCTGGTTATTGAGTGGAGCTGGGTCTTAACATTGAGATGGAGATCTGTGGGAGAGCTTTCGCTGTTTGATATTTTGTGGAGCCAGGAGGTCTCTGGTGGTCCAATGTCCTGAACTCGGCTCTCCCACCTCAGAGGCACAGGCTTGATACCCGGCCGGGGCACCAAGACCCTGTCAGTCACACGGCCAGGTACATGGGGAGTTTTTTGCCTTTTGGGAAGTCTGAGGTCTTCTGCCAGAGTTCAGTAGGTGTTCTGTAGGAGTTGTTCCACATGTAGATGTATTTCTGACGTATATGTGGGGAGGAAGGTGTTCTCCACATCTTATCCTCCACCATCTTGAAGGTCTCTCTCCAAGCCTCATATACTTTTTAATTCCTGTCACCACTCCATTCTTCCTCCTTCTGCCTTCACATAGCGAATGATTTATATTGACTTCTAGTTCCATCTTCCTATCTTTATATATATATATGTAAATATATATTTATTTACATATATATAAAGGAAAAAACAACTTTATATCTGTGCAGGTATAGATATAGAAAAATGGTAGCAGACTCTTAGGCACCTTGTTTTTTTTCACTCCATACCTATTCTCAGAGATGATCCTCATTCTTTTTTATAACTTTGTCATAAAATAGTACTCCATTGTGTGGATGTAGCAGGGTTTCTTCAACCAGCCTCCTATGGATAGATCTGGGTGGTTGGTTTCCTATATTTTGCAGTGAATAACCTATTATATATGATTTTTTGGTATCTGTAGCAGTTCATCACTTGGCGTAAATTCTTAAAAGTGGGACTTCTGTGTCAAAAAGCATTCTGATGGATATTGCCGAACTCTCCTCCATAGGGGTTGTATTCAAACTTTTGAATTTTAGGAATAGTTTTTTTTTTTTAAGTTTTCCAGGTAACTCTGATGTGCAGTCAGGTTGGGAACCATTGGCCTAGATTGTCAGCAATTGTAAGACACTGCAATTTTATTTTCCTACATTTGATATTATCTAGGGCTAAGGATTAAACACTGTGTGATAGCTGAATAAAAAATATACCTCATGCTCACTTTAAAAGGGGTTTTGCCTGTTGGGAATAACATATACACACTACTATATATAAATTAGATAAACAATAAGGACCTACTATATAGCACAATGAACTATACTCAATATTTTGTAATAACCTATATGGGAAAAGAATCTGAAAAAGTATATATATATATCTATTACTTTGCTGTACACCTGAAAGTAACACAACATTGTAAATCAACTATACTTCAATTTAAAAAAAATCAAACAAAAAATAGATAAATAAAAATAAAAAAATAAAATGGTTTTCATCTGTTTGGCATCATTTTAGATACCTTACTGATATGGCAATGTCCAATCTGGGCTGATGCCTGTTTAGGCATCAGCAGGGAGCACTTCTAGGGGACCCAGCATCCTAGTTGAGTAATTCAAGTTACTATTCATCCAAACATTAGTGTCAAAATGAACTGATAGAGTCCAGGTACCATATTTTATATGTTCTAAGACATTCTTTCTTTTTTTAATATCTCCACAATCAGTTTGCCTCTTACAGTTGACAATATATCCTGATGAAATCGGCAGCTTTTTTTCTCTCTTAAAGAACAGTTTCTAGTAACTTTAATATGGAATTTTAGGAATAAGAGGGTAATAATTGAAAAGAATCAAAATGGCATTCTAGGCAAATTATATGCATACTTTCTTAGTGATCCTGGGCATATATATAACTAATCAGAGTAGAGAATAATGTGGTCAGTCTCAGTGTCTCTGTCCTAAACTCTGTGACCTGGGGTGACAACAGGTAGTCTTGGTCCCCTCATTCCTTTGCCTCAGTGGTCCAGCCTTCTGTGTTCTCCCCTTGACTCTCAAGCTGGTCTCTGACAATCGGTTATGGGGCCTTGTGGGCTTCCTCCCTTTGCCCCAGTGTCTAGTTATTTATAAGAAACAGGGTTGACTGTCTTTACCCCTAAAAATGTTCTCTGCCCCAGCCACCACTGCATTACTTTTTCTCAGCCAGATGCTGTGCTCTTCACCCATGTACAGAGCCACCTGCACCCTAAGGCCAGCAATGGTGTTCCTAACCAGGAAGGGATCCCAGCCTTGCCTCAAGGGTCAATAGTCCCCCGGCCATATCTCCCTAGTAAAGCTGATCACCTGTGTCTGTCTGCTGTTCTGCATAGTGCCCCCAACACAGCGACCACACGGTCCCCATGGCTGGCCTCATAGTGGACACTCATTCTGGTCCAGTGCTCAGGTCTGCTCTACCACCACTAAGAGTCTGCGGTGATAGGAAGTCTCCTTGCCTACTAGGTCAAAATTCTCAGACAAGCCAGTTATGCTCGTTCCGTGCTTTCAGTAAGAAAGAGTTTCTTGACAGGTTTCAACTACAAAGACTTCATCCTAAGAATAATCAGACTGCCTTTTAATTCCACTTTTAAATTTCCCTTATAAGATCTGCCCAACGTAGATGACAGCTAAGCAGATGGAATCAAGTCTCTCAGAATTCGGAATTAACGTTTTTTTCACCAAGAATTTTTTTTTTTTGTATGACAGATTTTTAAAGTATGCTTTGTAATAGTTGTTTTTGTCTTTGTCTTTGCTGTTGTTGTTTGAAGCAGTAGCCCAAAGCAGTAGCCCATAGTATTTGGAATCTGATTATGGAGTTATAGGAAAAAAACTGTTTATGACACTACCTAGAAAAACAAAATACTACTTCCAGTTTTAAATGTTAGTTGAAAATTTTATTTGAATTTAAATTTGTCAACCCCACTCACAGTTCATAAAGAATTTCAATTCAATGTCTATCTTGAATGCAAACTAATTGTTTCCTTAATTGACTCAGCTATATTTTATGAGGTTAAATCTAGTGTTTCTGGAGATAAAAATATTCTTTTTTATATGGAATCCCTTAAGTGCCTGGCTGTCTTTCTGATGGTCACTGGGAACACAAAGGGAAATAAAACATTGTCCCTGTCATCATTGAAATTCAGTTTAGTGGGCAAGTCCACGCATAAAGATATACTCATAGCAGATTGCAGGGACAGAAATAAAGAGAGAGCACGAAGGAAGAGCAACTACTAGAAGAGTAAAAGGGGAAGTTTCATAGAGGGAGTGCCAGGTTACAAAGCCTAAAGCATGGGTAGGAGTTGGCCAGGTAAAGCTGGGAAGCTTATGGAGGAAAGGCTGAGAAAATATTCCAGGCAGAGGGAAGCCATGTAGGAAGGACACAGACAGAAAAAAGAATTGTGTAAAGAAGATGCTGGAAAGTAAACTGTAAGACATGGAAGAGAAAGGGAGAAAACCAGAGAGATTGGTTGGAAACCAAGCAAGACACTTGAGACTTTGTCTCATTTCTTAAGGATCCTGAACACAATTCTGTGAAGCCAGGGCCTTACTAATATCTGTGGAGGCTTTATTATGTGTCAGTCCCTCCCCAGTCAAGAGAGTAGCTGTCAGCCCCTGAGGGGTGGTATGGAAGTGAGTTTTAAAGAGATCAAAATTACATACAGGGAGGCTGGTAAGTGTTCAGACAAACTCTCATCATTACGGACATTAAGGCTACATTTTAATCTACTTTTGGACTCTAACTCCTGATAGTTAAAACTAAACAAATTCCTGAGTTACTAAACCTCAATTTGTGTTTTTTGATTTCCTCTTATAGCAGTGTCTCTAATAAGTTATACCTTCACACTTGTGTGTAAGCAAGTTAAATGCAAAATATGCAAATAACCAAAAGAAAATCCAGCTGTGGGCTTGAAAAGGATACATTGGGTAGGTATTCACTCAGAGGAGGCAATGTGTACAAATGCAAATACAATTGTTATAATAGATGATGAAAGATATTATCATAGCAGTTATGCTAATGACGATGTCAGAAAGAGAATATGACTTGGGGGGTGTGTACAAGAATTTTCTGGTACTTTTACTTTTAAGTGAACACCAATAAGGGCAGACATACAGGAATGACTGAAAATCAATCTGGTTTGAGCTGAAGATGTACTCTGGGTTGAATAGATGTTTTCTTTTTGTTTGTTTTGTTTTCCTAGCCCCATATGGTTGGGATAGTGAAGAAACTAAAAAAACCCTAAGTTATTCATAATTGAGAGGGC
This sequence comes from Eubalaena glacialis, assembly GCF_028564815.1. Classification (NCBI taxonomy): domain Eukaryota; kingdom Metazoa; phylum Chordata; class Mammalia; order Artiodactyla; family Balaenidae; genus Eubalaena; species Eubalaena glacialis. Next base: position 103,667,221 of record NC_083727.1, on the reverse strand, counting down.
AAGAAGAACTATAATAAGTCTCTGTTTGTAAGCAACAGAAAACCCAACTCTATCTAGCTAAGAAACTAAAGGAAGTTTATTGACCAATGTAATTGAAAAATACAGAGACAGGGCAGCCTTCAGACATAATTCGACTTTGACACACGTGATATTGTTGTGAATGATTTTCTCCATTTTCTCCCTCTGGGCATCAAGCCTATTTTTAGGCTGGCTTCCTTTACGATAAGTGCTAGAACTTCCTGGGAGCAAACGCTTCAGCATATATTTCTGGGACAGGGGAAACAACTTCTTCAGCAGTCATGGACCGAAAGTCCTGAACTTCACTTCTATGAGGCTATTGTCAGCCGTATACCTGCCCTTGAACCACTGGCTATGACCAGGGTATAGTCAGATGCTGATTGTCTTGGGCAGGGTTCTGTATCCATCACTGAACCAAAAATTTTGACAAGGAGATTCCATTACTTCAGTTGACTCAGATCAATCAGAGTCCACTCCTGGTATTCTTGGTCAGGTTGCTCAGCAAAGGGGGTCCATGCAGACTGGACTCCAGCTCACTATCTGCTTTCCAAGTTGTGCACTCTGGCACTGGGCTGTATTTTCTGGAAGCAGGACAGTCTTTTTATAATTCTCATAGAAGCACAATCCTATGTACTAATAGGTCTGTGTCTACCCATCCATGGCAACTTATATTTTTTCCATTGCACATGGAGGTGGGTATGGATTAGCAATGGCCATGACCCTGGATTTGAGGGCTCAATCCCAACTATATATATATATTTTTTTATCTTGCCTATTTGCTCCTTCAGATCCAGGCTCCACCCTGCTATTTCTCTAAGAATCTGACCTGTGTCAACAGGCTCCCTGTCCTTTGAACCCAGTTGTCAAGCTCAAGGATAAGTTCACTCTGGACAGGCCGCATCCTTCCACTATAGGCCAAGCTCTTGCCAACAGCCTTCTCCACATGTCTCTCTGTCTCTGCCCTTTGTCTTTAGGTTCTGGGAACTGCTTATTCCCCTTGCCTCTTCAGCCCCAAGGTGGCATCAATCTCTCCTCCTGACCCTGTTGCTCCTAGCCTCCAGGTGTTTGTGGTCTCCTCACCTTGTCCTGACCTTTATAGACAGTAACTCTACTAATCTCTCTTCAAAGGCCCCTGTGTGATGTGCTTCCTCATGGGGGAGTATCTTGCTGAGTGATGGAATGAAGCCACAGTGCCTTCAGTGCCCCATGGTCACCTTTGTCACCTTCTGGTTCCCTGGAAAAACAAGCTCAGTTGGTCCAGGTACAAATCCAGGTACAAAGGGAAAATTTCATTTCGTAATGATCTCTACTTAAAATGCCAAAGGTCTAGAAGTTTGAGAAAACTCGAGAAAAACATAGTTCTACATCAGGATATTTTACTCTAAATTTGGAGATATATGCATCTTTTAAATGACACAGACTAGAATGCTGAAATGTTCCAGATCACTTCTGGTGAGAGGTCACATTTTATAAGGCCAAAATAAGAAAGGAAGAAATGAAAGATCTCAGAAATCTCAGGAGAGCTCATCCAACACTCTGCCTTTATCTTAGACCACTTCTGTAGATGACGGCTCTGTTAATTGGGATTAGATACACCAAAATGGGGGAGTTTTTAGCTGAGAAAAACAGATGTCACAACTAAGAAAAGGAATGCAACGTGAGTTTGTCTTGAAGTCTGTTCTGTGATGCACAACTTTCTTAAGCCAAAATTTTAACGTGAGCAAACAGTTCAGTGCTGCTCTTAGCAGAGAACCATAAATTAAAGATAAGCAATGGTTCAGACTTTCCAAGGCCTTGACTTAGAAGTAACTCCGGAATCCCAATCAAATCGTCATTTGGTTAAGCAATTTGGCACAGTTTTCTATTTTGAAGCATTAAACTATAATTACAAGTCATTCTTATTTCATTCCAAATAAATGCCCCTAGAGTAGGTATAACTAGGGAAGTCTCTTCCTTTTCTTTAAAAGAAAAAAGGAAACAAACAAAGAACAGCAAATAAACAAGACCAAAGAGAAAAAAATTGCAAAACAAAACTTGGTGAAGCTGGAAGATTGTGTATATTGGTGTGTTTTATATTTTGATCAACATATAAAATTGATTGTGCTAGTACATCAGAAGGACTCAAATACTCAAAAGGTAATCTGGAGGTGCCTCTCACTGGAAAAAAGGAAATTAAAGTTCCTCTGACAAATCCAAATAATCAAGGGTGGTGATAATTTACCCTCCTTACAATCAAGTTTTTCCTTGATTAAAAAATTCCTCTGTTGTTTTGCTCTAACATTTATTAAATGGGTCAACAAGACTAGTGTTTTCTTAGTTGGAAGTGTAAGTTGATATGAGGGGTGGGGAGAGGAAGGACAGAAATTTGTTAATAGTAAGTAAAAAAAAAAAAAAAATACTCTGCAAGTCGAAAGGAAAGGAAATGTGGGCCTAGTGGAGAATGACTGATCTTCCTTCTCAACCGGCCATGAGCAAATCCCATTATAATACTCCAGGAACCCAAGAAAAAGGTTTCTGTGCTGAATTATGTGAGTCTACCTGAAATCAGAGTGATGGATTAGGACACTTCTCTGATCCTTTCAACTCATAATTTATTCATTCAGTGCCACTTCTTGAGTAACTATCAGGGGCAACTGTGCTACTTTCTAATGGGGGATATGTAAAAGAATATAATGTAATTTATGCTTTAAGAGAGCCCATAATCTAGAAAGGTATTCATATACTGCTTAGATAAACAAAGACTAGCTTCATTTTCTATCACCTATCCAATGTTCCTGTAAGCTCAAGGTCTCCTCTCCCCACCCCACCTTACTCCTCTGGGTAGCAGGGAAAAAGATATGTACTGCCAACCAATGGTTTCTCTACCTCTTCCAGTTCAAATGGTCCGTTTTGATTTCAGATCTGTTTTTGAGGTTAAATATTCCCATGAATTCTAAGTTTAAATCCTTATCATGGTGGCCTTTCCCTTCTTCCTTCCCAAGGTGCTGTCTGTCTGTCCTTATGATTCCTCTTGGCATTGGGAGGACATCATGTGGTCTCAGGTTGGTCTTTTGCTGGTTTCTGTGGTGGGGTAGCTGGACCAACCCTTGGATCCACTCAGCTCAGGTCTGCTTTGTGGGGTCACGTTGCTGAGCGGCAGGTCGAAATCTGCTCCAAAAGTCAGCAGCGAGGGAACACTTGATCTACTCATGACTGGACACATCTCCTTTCCGGTCTACGTTTGTGGTTTGTGGAATTCGTAGAGGCTAGCATGGTGCCTGACCAGAGTGGTATTGGGTACATATTTCTACTTTAGTATCATGCATCAATTTTTCTGTAGTCTTTTCAATGAGAAGTCATATGTTTTTAAAAAGCCTATGTACTGCATGGGAATTCCCTGGCGGTCCAGTGGTTAGGACTCCGTGCCTTCACTGTCAAGGGCACAGGTTTGATCCTTGGTCAGGGAACTAAGATCCTGCAAAACGCCTGGAACAGCCAAAAAAAAAGAAAAAAAAAAAAAAAGATCGTACCACCTTTCAAATAAAGTTCTCAATTAAAAAAAAAAAGCCTACATACTGTATAGTAGGTGTTCAGTACATGCTGGGTTCTACTCTGCCTTCCACTCTTTAGAGTAATTAACTGCTGAACAACTACCTGTTTTCCACTTTCTAAATGGAAAAAAAAATCAACAAAATGTTTTCTCACTTCAAACCAGCCAAGTCATAACATATAGGGTTCCTATCACGCATGTGAAATGTACATTGTTTTAGTAGTCATATCAATACCAGCAGAAAGGTGGTAAAAAATCCTCTAAGAATTAACAAAATCCAATAGGAATTTAAACTCTCAGTTTGTTAAAACTTAAGTTGCTTGATTATTTTCAGCATTATACTTCATATGTGTTTGCATTTTAATTTCGTATTTATTCTTTAAGCATCAATAGAGAACATTACAAAGAAATTTTACTCATGATCGTTTCAGACAAAACCTAGTTGCTTATTCCCAGTTTCCTTATTGTCTGTAACTTTATAATTATGTAAAATATTTATAAATATGCATTTGCATAAAGCTGCAGTAATAAGATATATACACTTCCAAGTTATTTTTTTCTCTTAATATTAAATATTATTTTCTATACTGCTAATTATTATATGTATGATTTTAACAATGACATAATATTTCATCAATTAGAAGTTCCCTCATGACATATTTAGGTCATTTCTTAGTTTTTCATGATTATACGTAATATTACAATGGCCACTTTTAGGAACATGATAGAGATTATTCCATCTCTTTTTTTTTAAAATTTATTATTTATTTTTTATTTATTTTATTTTTGCATTGGGTCTTTGTTGCTGCATGCGGGCTTTCTCTAGTTGCAGCGAGCGGGGGCTACTCTTTGTTGTGGTGCATGGGCTTCTCATTGCGGTGGCTTCTCTTCTTGCCGAGCATGGGCTCTAGGCGTGCAGGCTTCAGTAGCTGTGGCATGCGGGCTCAGTAGTTGTGGCTCACAGGCTCTAGAGTGCAGGCTCAGTAGCTGTGGCGCATGGGCTTAGTTGCTCTGTGGCATGTGGGATCTTCCTGGACCAGGGCTCGAACCCTTGTCCCCTGCATTGGCAGGCAGACTCTTAACCACTGCGCCACCAGGGAAGCCCAAGATTATTCCATCTCTTGACTAATTTCTTAGCAGTTAGTTTCCCAAGAAGAGCTCCCTGAGTTATAGAGAATGAAACTGGATCATTTTGATCTGTATTCCTGGGCTATCCTCCAAAAGGATTGTGTCTACAACAATGTGTGCAGGATCCTGCTTTCCCGTGATGCCCACTGCTGGCACTAGTTCATGTTTCATGGACTAGTCTTTTTTTCTGGCATGACTGGCTCTTCTTTTATCAGGAGTCTTCCATTTCATTTTAAGTCAGATTTGAAATCTGTTTCTTCTGCAGTTAGTAGAATACTCTCTTTTTTTCTCTTTTTACTTTAAGCATCTCATTTTCAAATATAGCAAAGAGCAGAGGTCCCCAACCTTTTTGGCAGCAGGGACCAGATTCGTGGAAGACGATTTTTCCACGGGGACTGGGGGTGGTGGGGGGGGATGGTTCAGGCCGTAATGCAAGTGATGGGGAGTGGCAGATGAAGCTTTGCTCCTTAGCCGCTCACCTCCTGCTGTGCGGCCCAGTTCCTAACAGGCCGGGGACCGCTACCGGTCCTCGGCCCGGGGGTTGGGGACCTGTGGCAAAGAGGATTAAAGTACCTTTCACAGTAAACAAAGGGATTTTATTTTTTTCTTTTTCTCACACACACACACACACACACACACACACTGTATTTTATTTTTACAAGAGATAAATAAACTGACACCAAGCATTGTAAATGGATGACCACAACAAAAGCAACAATGATTGCAATTACCAAACATGAAACACACTCATACTATGTCATAATATTGACATTCAGTCCAGTAATCCTCCACTGTAACAGCTCCTTTACTTTGCAGTGAAAATTGATTTGTATATTTTTTGCCTCTGAGTCCTTGTGGGATTTTTTTTTTTAATTCAAACAGAAAGTCACAAAAATTATAATCATCCTCATCAGTTCACTCAGTCCCATAAACAAAGGGAGTTTTGTTTGTTTGTTCATTTTAACGTGCAATATATCTGGAAGTAAAACTTATTGAGCAATGACTCTATTCTAAGTGCTTTATATGTATTAGCTTGTTGAACCTTCAAAACAGTACATTATTTCCACTCAGTGGATCAGATCATGGAGACAGAAAAGTTAAATAATTTGTCCTCTGTCACATAGCTAGTAAGTAACCCAGCAGAGATCCCAACTCAGAAAGTCTGATTTCAGAGTGGACTCACTAAATCACTGTGCTATTCTAGAGATGGCAGCAAAAACTAATGTCTACTTAGTAGCACTTCCATGGAAGACTTGTCTTTTTTCTTAGGAATTTATATTTAGATTGGAAACTGACCAGGAAAAATAGTCCTCTTTTAATAAAGCTTTCTTCTCGTCACGCTCATCCTCTCCTAAAACATATATAAGGGACAGAATGGGGAGGGGTAGAATATAAATGACCAAAAGGACATTAATCTTTCTTACCTCCATAAACTTTTCATGCAATGAAGATTACCAAATAAAATATGAAAACAATCTTTCTGTCAACAATTTGTGAGCCAAACTCTAATCATATTCTTCAGTGGAGCCTAAAATCCACATGGGATGTGTACAACAATAATTTCTTATGCTGCATCCTTTTCCTGAGGTCCACAAAGAAGTTTACAAATACTAGACCTAAGAAGGTTGCCAATTATTTATTTTTTGAAATGAAAGTTTATTTTGTCTATTAATTACATGTTCTTTTTGAGCTTGTTACTTAGAATATTGTTGACCTAGGAAAGGTAAGCACTTTTGTAGATGAATATCTAATTCTGTTTTTTACTATTAGGTCTGACCCATTTCCCTTTGTGTTTATAAGTATTAAGAATTCCCATACTTCAAAGGTAGGAACAAAAAACAAAGAAAACAAGACATAAAAAATAGCTGAAGGAGGAAAATCACTCATAATAAAAATTATACTTTGCATCTTTAACTTTTTAACTTTTAAAATGCATTTTCTTATTTGTTATTTTTTTATTGAAGTATAGTTGAGAAATTATTTATCAGCTCAATACTAGGAGGTATCTGTAGACAGATGTTAGTCTCATTTATTTTACAGATGAATAAATAGAGGCAAAACGAAATCAGTCATGAACCCAAAGAATCCATCCTTTCCCTGCTCTTTCCTTAGCTCAGTCCAGTTAGAAAGACAAACTGATGTCTAAGCTACACTTCTTGAATAGACCCCAACACACCTGATGATGGACAGCATGAGACATATAAAAACATGTTTTAGGAAAATTTTAGGTCTAACACAGATATTCTGTGATATAGTTGCTGTCTTGGGCTGCCCGAATCTGCAATTTGGCAGCTGTAGCCAATTTGCTGAAGAATCATATCTCTGCCATCTCTCGTTTTCTCATCCAGGTGGTAAAATGATAGCCTACTCTTATGAATCTACTCATTTAGTTGGCTAGTATCTAATTAGAGAAGAAGCAAACTGTTCTTTCACATCAGAGTCTAACAGACCAGCTTATGGCTTCTTCCACCAGGTGAGCTCTCGGTGGCAATTGGCTGGCCTTCCTCCACTGAGTCAGCACAGGTCTGCTGCAGCTGACTATAACTAGGGCCTCTAGGGAGCAGGGTGGTTTGAGAAGATGGCCTCAGGATCTGCCGAGGAGAAAACTTCTGGGGTTCTAGCTGCTGGTGGAGTTATTGGCAAGCTGTGACTAATCAGACATGATATTTTCTTGTTCTGTTTTTGTTTAAAATTTGTTTCCTTTCTTGTCCAATTTAGCTTAATTTTTATAGACCCAACCTCAATACTCCTCACAAAGTTTCTGTCATAATATTCTGGAAAAGTTATACTTTGTGCTTAACTTTATTTGTGCTTAAATTGGGATAGTAAACCATTTAACCAAGTATCATTTTTACCCTGACTCTTATACAGGTATCCCCTGCTTTTTGACAGTTAGGTTTATGCCACTTCACTTTTATAAAAGACCTACTTTAGCACCTGTTTTTGTTACTGAATCAAACTTAGGTCCACTAGCCCCCACGCAGTAAAGGTAATCTACTGATACCAGGTTGTGGTAAAGGAAAGTACGGTGTTTATTGCAAGGCCAAGTAAGGAGTACAGGTGGCTAATGCTCTCGAGACCTGAACTCCCCAGTGGCTTTCAGGGAAAGGTTTCTAAAGACAGGGTGAAGGAAAGGGTCACAGGGTGCCTGACCAGCTCTTGGACATTCTTCTGATTGGTTGGTGGTTAGGTAATTGTGAGTCAACATCATCAACCTTCTGTTTCTAACAGGTATGGGGTCTATGTGATGGTGTTCAGTATGCAGTTAACTTCTTCCACCTGGTGGGAGTTTCAGTACCTGCAAAATAACTCAAGGATACGGCTCAGAATATTATCTATAGACCTTGAGAGGAAGCCCTTTGTTTTATGCCTAAACTATTATTATTTTGTCTTGCTTGACTGCTTTCCTTTGTTTCTGCATTTTCTCACTTCTCTGATTAAATTTGCTCTTTAGAACTTGGGGAAGGCCTAGGAGGCTAAAGTTTTTCTACAAACAAGAGGTGGGGGGAGGTGTCTGTCCCCAAAACATGGCATAGGGTCCTGCTCCGTTACAATCCCATCTTTTCTTTGATACTCCTCGATCTTGATAGGGAGCAGGTGTGGGACAAGAAAGGAAATGAAGTTTTGTATAGAGAGGTTAATCATAAGCTCAGCAGAGGAACTCGGTTTTAGGGAGGACTTGGTTTCATTTTCACTAACTGAAAGAAATCTGAAGAGGATTTTCGCTATCGCAAAAAAAGGTGAAAAGGGAAAATAACCCTAGCAGCAAGAGTGGCACTGCCAAGCTCCTTGCCTGGGAACTACACTTAGCATCTCAGCATCAGACCGTCATAGCTTTGAACTGTGTCTGTGAGCAGCTGTGCTTTATCTTGATTTCTTTTGTGCATCCACAAGCAAGATGTGTTCGTAGATAATTGCTTCTTCCCTTGATGCCATTTCGCTTAGGAAAGGTTTCATAGACACGCTCAGCTTTCGGATACAGGAAAACTTGTATTTGTTAGAACTTGGCTCCTCGATTAACATAATGACCTGAGACTTTGGTCTAGATAGCTGCGTTGGGGATGATGGTGAGTTAGGTACTCTAGCTGAAGAGTTTTGAAAGCGGAAAGGCAACTTGCTTTCCACAATGACACTTGTATACTTGATATAGATGTTGACAAGAATAAATGTCTAGTTAAGTTTATTCTAGCTCTTTAATCTTTTAAAAATATATATAGCTGAATGAATACTTATGTTTTCTGGCACTAATTTCTTTGTGTTTGTACATTTTTTTCTTGTCTAATGGATTTAAAGAGCAGGACTTTTTCATTCTGTCCCAAGTATTTTCACACGAAACGCATTTTATATCTGTATCTCATTGTCCAACACATGTCCTTATTCATCTTGAGCCACTGAAGGATTTCTGCTTCCTCCTACCTATGGATTCTGTTCTGTGTGTCTAAAATGATCAAAAGTTGATCATTCAGAGTCATTTTATTTATTTATTATTATTTTTTTAATTTTATTTTTATTTATTTATTTATTTATGGCTGTGTTGGGTCTTCGTTTCTGTGCGAGGGCTTTCTCTAGTTGCGGCAAGTGGGGGCCACTCTTCATCGCAGTGCGCGGGCCTCTCACTATCGCGGCCTCTCTTGTTGCGGAGCACAGGCTCCAGACGCGCAGGCTCAGCAATTGTGGCTCACGGGCCTAGTCGCTCCGCGGCATGTGGGATCTTCCCAGACCAGGGCTCGAACCCGTGTCCCCTGCATTGGCAGGCAGATTCTCAACCACTGCGCCACCAGGGAAGCCCCAGAGTCATTTTATTTGCATGTGATTTGATTAATGATGTAAACATGACTAATTGTTTAAATAGTAGAGCTAAAATCTTTTGTTGTTTTATTCCTATAGAGGCTACATTTTATTTTGAAAACATTCAGTACTATCCTATCTTCTATTTAGAGAGAATAATGCTTTTCAGACATGGCTCTGATGATGATAAAAGAGGGAAAACGTCCTTATTAGATAGAGATGCATACTGAAGTATTCACAAGAGAAAAAAGAAAATAGCTGATATCTGGGATTTGCATTTAAATATTCAAGTGAAAAAAAAAGTTAAGGGGGAAATGAAACACAATTGGCGAAACATTAACAATTGTTGAAGGCAGGTGATGAGCACATGGGTTTATTTTATTAGTTTATGCACTTTTCTGTTTGAAATTTTCCAGAATAAAAGAGGCTTGTTTACCACTTTGAGGCCCATTCCACCTCTGCCTCTTGCTTCAGTGAATCACATATTTTCACTGTTCATTGAAGAGAACTTGTCATATTCTCTGTCTCATACAGATAAAACTTTATTTCACAAATAGGTCCCTGGTTTGGGAGAGAGTAGAAAAACACACCTTGAGGTCAGACAGATTCTGTATATTTTGAATGCTCATTCCACCACTCCTGACTGCAAATCCTTAGACAATTTCCTTAACCTTTCTCATCCCCATTTTTGTTTTTTATTGAAGTATAGTTGATTTACAGTGTTGTGTTAGTTTCTGGTGTACAGCAAAGTAATTCAGTTATATTTATATTCAGTTCTATATTTCAGATTCTTTTCCCTTATAGGTTATTATAAAATATTGAGTATAGTTCCCTGTGCTATACAGTAGGTCCTTGTTTGTTATTTATTTTCTACATAGTAGTATGTATCTTGTAATCCCAAACTTTCATCCCAAATTTTTCATCTGTCAAGTGGGGATAATATTCTTGTCACCTGGCTGTGGAAATTTAATAAGATGAGAACCTAGCATTAAGGGCTATGGATTCTTAATACTTCATAGACGATAATTTAAAAGATTGTGAATAAATGTTAGTAATAGCAGTACTAGGAATTGTTGTGGCTGTCAATATCACCTTGGAGTTGTGTGACTCTAATATCTACTGTGAAGGACCTTTTCTTTCCCAAGGTAATTCACAATAGCAATGCGTAGAATAGAATAGCAGTCTAGTCTATGTGTGTCATATGTTTGATTCTCCTTCACAGACGTTTTGCTCAGCAGTATAATGGATTGCCTTAGAGCTCTACAGAGCTTTTGGGGGAGAAATCTGCATCTGTCTGTGAACGCCTGTTCAAGGGATATCTCCTCTCCGCAGCCTTTTTGGATACCTCCAGGAAGCATTAGAACTTCTCTTTTGTGTTCTCTCAGTGCTTAGCGTACATATGAAAGCACCTGCCCCAGATTATTGTCGGTGTTTAATTTGGGGGTTTGACTCCCAGAGTCCAGCACCTTGTCTGTAAATCATGGTTTTAATTCCTCTTCCCCCTTGCTTCCAGCTCTATCCCTGGCTCACATTAGCTGCTTAAAATATATGTGAGAGGCCACTCTCGCCTTCTGAGACGGCCCACACTCTGTCTGTGGAGTGTATTTCTCTCTAAATAAATCCAATTCTTACCTGTCACTTTGTCTCTCACTGAATACTTTCTGCGATGAGACATCAAGGACCTGAGCTTCAAGTCCTGAAACCAGGTGTTAACCTGAGATCAGGTCTTTTAACCTGATTTCAGTTAAAAGACCATGGGGGCTTCCCTGGTGGTACAGTGGTTAGGAATCCGCCTGCCAATGCAGGGGACACAGGTTCGAGCCCTGGTCCAGGAAGATCCCACATGCCGTGGAGCAACTAGGCCCGTGCGCCACAACTACTGAGCCTGCACTCTAGAGCGCACGAGCCACAAATACTGAAGCCCACGTGCCACAACTACTGAAGCCCACACGCCACAACTACTGCAGCCCATGCACCACAACTACTGAAGCCCGTGCACCTAGAGCCCATGCTCTGCAACAAGAGAAGCCACTGCTATGAGAAGCCCACACACTGCAATGAAGGGTAGCCCCTGCTCACCGCAACTAGAGAAAGCCTGCGTGCAGCAGCAAAGACCCAACACAGACAAAAATAAAAACAAATAAAATTATATATATATATATATATATAGAGAGAGAGAGAGAGAGAGAGAGAGAGAGGGTTTCCTGCCTCATGAAGGAAATGAAGGAATGAATAAATGAATGAACCACCCTGCTTATTTATGAAGAGTTTCTTTTATTTTTCTGGACAGCTCTGTTAGATTGCCTAAATAGAGATCAAAGTCCACAACTCCTTTTTATGTCCCATTTATATCACTCAAGGTTCATGTTTTATGATAGTCTATGGATAATTCTTCTTACATTTCTGGGAAAAAACCCAGCATAGGAAGGGAGCAGGGTGGAACAGGGGTGAGAGAGAGAGGGAAGGTTGTACTTCCACTAAAATTTTTCTGAGCCATGATTATATTTTTATCAATGGGGAATGGCAAACTTGAACAACTGAAAAACATAGTATTCATCCAATTTTCTATTACCTGTGCTAAAAGACAACATTTAGGGGCAGAATATATGTGTCTAGCAGGTCAAAATGTTATTACCGTGAGTTGGCACCTATTTACCTATTTATATTGGTAGGATAAGTCTTGTGAAAAGTTACAGGCAGTCAGATACTAAGAAAAGGAATTTTAATCAAAATAAGTCAGTCAAGCTTCCTGCCTCTATCCTTCCTGATAGTTTGGTCCATTTTTCTAGCTGTGGGTTGTTTTTTTTTTAAACACTCAGCTTCCTGTTATTATGACTAGCTACCTTTCTGGCCAGACTCTTAATAAATTACAGGGCTAGACACATCAAGGTAGCTTCACAACGCTCGTTAAATGAAATTGAAAACACCAGAAGCCCAAGATAAGTGGGTGGTTTATTGGATAGTAACCTAATAACTCCAGCCAAGCAACTGTACTCTAGTTACCTAGAGGTTTCTTTGTCAAACCTTTGTGATGTTATATACCTTATGAATGATTCTGTACTTACTGAAGGAGTATACTTGCATTTACAATATGACAGAGATTCTAAGAAGGAAATCAGAGGTGGTTGCATCCTTATTGAAAAATCATGGGTAGATGTTAATACAATTGGGGACAATAAATAAAATTGCTTTGCTGCTCATTAGAAGTGAATGAGCCACACCTCTTGCCTGTTTAAAAAGGGTGTTTCTTCCTGTAGTTTCTTTATTTGCCCACTGGAAGTTTGGTTGGATTTTACTACAAGAAGCTGGTTTTTAACAATATTGAACAACAGTGATCCAGATAGAAATGAAGTCATTTTCAATTTCTCCAAATCATATAAAATGACCCTGTGGGAAATACACCCAAGCATTTCCTCCTGAGAGGAGTACTCCTTGAAGAGGAGCAAATGTGAATTTGTAAAGGACCTTCACCTCCTCACTCATTCCTTCAACACATTTTTTTAAGCACCTACTATGTGCCAGGAACTATGGTGTCCCATAGGAACACAGAAGAAAGCACAAGAGATGTGACTCAGCTCACATGAGGATGAGAATTTAGGGCGGAATTCAGCAACCAAACTAGCAGACAATAACATTACAAATGTGGTGGGTGGAAAAGGATAAGTCCAGAGAACCATGAGAAGAGGGGGTGGTGTTAGGAAAGGCTTACTGGAAGTAGTTACAGTTGAGCTAAAGGATTAGTTAATAGACAGTGGACTGAAGGGATGGAGGGAAGCGTGAGTCTAATGAAGGGAAAGACCCATACAGAGGCACTGAGAAGGTAGCTGTGCTTTTGAATTACTTAAAACATAATTTAGGGAATTCCCTGGCAGTCCAGTGGTTAGGACTCTGTGCTTCCACTGCCATGGGCGTGGGTTCAATCCCTGGTCAGGGAACTAAGATTCCACAAGCCCTGCGGTTTGGCCAAAAAAAAAAATATATATATATATATATATATATATGTATATATATATGTGTGTGTATATATATATGTATGTATATATATATATAAACTTTAGAAGGTGCTGGAGTACTGGAGGGGAGGGAGGATGGCGGGAAATGAAATGGAGAGGTTCTCAGAGCCCACACTATTTAAGGCCTTCCTGGTATGCATAGAAGAGAGTATAATGTGGGAAACTCTTTCCTAGAGATAGGAAATTTGTACAAAGTTGCCCAGTGTAAATACCTAGTTGATGGGCAGGTATATATTGATGCACATAAAATGCAATGACAGCATTCATCTCACTGTCCCTCTGGGAATTCTGGAGCCCTAAGGAAGTCCCTATGCCTATGCACGGCAAGAATCTGGGCTGGCCACTTGGGAGTTTCACTGTACACATTTGCAAACGTGGCCTACTTCCAGCATGTTCACGCCAGTTCATTCAGCCAACAGCTACTGAATTTTGTCTATGAGTCAAATTCAGAATGAAAGAGGCCCAGCGTGGACAGTAGGAATGAAAGTGAGGGGAAGAGGGAAAGAAACTGACCCTGATCATCTATAACTTACCAGTCACCTCACATACATTATTTAGTATATCCAGAAATTCCTTGCAGTGGGTGTTACCAGGTGCATTTTAAAGATGAGAAAACTGACATTCATCAAGGTTAAATTAAAAGACTTGTCCATGTAAATGGTGCAGCCAGAATTCTGACCTAGTTCTAATTGACTCCAAATACATTTTCCTCTTCATTATTAAACTGTGGTCCCTGCCCTGAGTTTTCTCCCTCCCTGGACAGAACTCTCAGGCCAACAATTTTACTTCGTCATAGTTTGGGGCAAATGGAGAAGTAGAGAAGTCACAGAGGTCTTGCTTGGGAGCACACACACCAAACCAAACTAAAAGACAGCATAGGAACGGAGCAGGGCGGAACAGGGGTGAGAGAGAGGGAAGGATGGACTTCTGCCAAAGTGTTTCTGAGCCAGATAATGCTTTCTAAATTAAATATACTATTTAGGTAAGACTAACCGTGCAGATAAATAGTGCATAGGTTTGTTCCCCGGTGTGCACACCCCATTATGTTCCTCTCTGCACACCCCAGACCCCTCAGGGAAGGGTCCTGTCACCAAGAAGAGGGGATGAGAAGAAAGCATGAGGCTCCATCAAAACTTAACGCAAGAAAGAGGCAAACCCACAATATCAACTCCTCAATCGACAAGTGCTGAGGAAGGTGGAGTAGGGGAGGGCAGACAATAATTGCTTGGAGAGCCCGTAGGCTTGCATGATATCTGCAATTCACAGGACCCTTCCTCTGCTCCACTGATGGAGTGAAATAGCCAAGGTGACGCATGTGGTTTATCTGCTTTTCACAAAAAGACTGCATGATAGTTGGGGAGGCCTACACAGCTTGGTAAACATACATTACAGGGCCTTGCTCTGTTGCCTCCCCTTTATTCCCTGGTGGGGCTGCAAGAGGCTCCTTGCCACGAACTATGGAAGCCACATCTCTTGGTTCCACCCAGGAATTTTCTCTCTTTAGCCAATGAACTTGGAGAGATTTTTGTTTTCAGTGTTGCATTTGAATGTTGGTTGTCATTTTCATTCCTTGATTCTGAATCATTTGTGCAAATCTTCCACCCTCTTTGAAGAAAAATGTGTGGGGCTGCTTTCCTCTAGAATGTGTGATGTCAGAGAGAACTAAATTTAACCAGGCACAATTACCCATTTTGGCCACAGCTATTGGCCAAACACTCAGAAATCAGACGGCCGAAATTATCGCAGGATGCCAATATTGTTTCCAACAAGGGCAAGCTTTACTTTACATTTAAAAATTTCCCTGAAACAGAGAAGAACTGTTTATTCACCCAGGTAAGAAAGTCCATCTGCTATGTTATGTGTCCCAAACCAGTGAGTTTTCAAATGGAATTTAGAGAACGGTAGGCATTTCTAGGGGGAAACTGTACAAGAAAAACTGTACTTGAAAAACTGTCCCTTCAGGCCCCAGGAGGGTTGTTTTATGGCAATGAAACATAGATAAAAAGATTTTCAAAGCCGTTTGAAAACCACCAGAGCTGAGACTATCACTTATTCTGCCTCTTTCTTACATAATTCTTCTAGTTATCTCTTGTTCAAGGTTCACTTTCATAGCCTAAATGAGTTTGTGGTGCTATTTAAGGCAGAGTGATTATCATCCAAGAAATCTATGGAATATTAGCAGCAGACAGGTGAAAACGCTGTACTGAACCTGATTCCTTGGCTTATTGTCCAAATTCAGTGATTATAAATGCAAAAAGAAGCCTGTAATATACCTGAAGAAAAAAGAAAGGCTGTTGGTAATTTTCATCTTCAAAGATGAAGGTGATTTAACACATGATAAGTTCATCTATTCCTTGGGCTTCCCTGGTGGCACAGTGATTAAGAATCCACCTGCCAGTGCAGGGGACACGGGTTCAAGCCCTGGTCCGGGAAGATATCACATGACACAGAGCAAGTAAGCCTGTGCGCCACAACTACTGAGCCTGCGCTCTAGAGCCTGAGAGCCACAACTACTGAGCCCGTGAGCCACAACTACTGAAGTCCATGCGCCTAAAGCCTGTGCTCCACAACAAGACAAGCTGCTGCAAAGAGAAGCCCGTGCACTGCAAGGAAGAGCAGCCCCTGCTTGCCACAACTAGAGAAAGCCCGTGCACAGCATCGAAGACCCAACGCAGTCAAAAATAAATAAATTAAATAAATAAATTAAAAATAGTGTATATGTGTCAATCACAATCTCCCTAAAAAAAAAAGTTCATCTATTCCAAAAAACTTTTATCCACAACTATGTTCCTGGATTGTTATTTGCAATACAAAATAATTGAAAACTATCTAAATGTTTACCAATAATGGAATATTTCAATAAATTATGGTATATTTACATGTTGGAATATTAAGTAGCAGTTTAAAATGGTGTTTTCAGAACTTGTAATCACAAGGGGGAAATGTTATATTATGAGGGTCTGCGAACAAAAGTAGATGAAAACATACATGCAAAATAAGATCTCACCTGTGTATATAAATCTATATGTTAAAAAAATACTGAGCATAAATTTTAAAATTTTGGTTGTAGTTTTTCCATTCATTCAACTCTTTAGTATTTTCTATAATGCAGCTATAGTATAAAAAAGGGTTTATATTAAAAACAGGATACCTTTTAAAAAATATTAAAATATAAAATTTCTAAGCTCTCTGCTCTTTCTTCTGTTTCACCAGCCATTCACCAAGTTTTAAAGTAAAACTGCTTTTATTAAAAGACAGAAATTCCATTAAATATACCAATTTTCCATCAGGCACCGTTTTCTCTAATGATGACTTCAATTTTTATGCATAAATACCCTTAACATTTCTATTTACAGGATCCTGCATTTGTTAACATTTCTGAAACATTCCTCTCTAGGCTTTTGGCAAGTCTAGAGGTTTTCTTTGGTTTACAATCAAGACAGAAAGATTAATCCTTTAGCCAGCATAACCAACTTTGTTTTTAGTTAGTCCATTGTGGGGCTCAGATAAGTCTTCTGAAGGCAGCAAATTTCTCCCTGTGCTGAGTGGATTTTGATATTTCCCGGGCTGTGCTGTGAGTGGCCGGCTCCCACCCACTCTGGGTCAGAAGGAACAGGCCCCCAATCAAATCTACATCAGCTCTCCCTGGGAAGTGATTTTATGGCTTCCAAAGGTCGCATGAATTAAGAGGCTGCCTGAGGCTTTTATGTGGCAAATGGTGGATATAATTTAAAAGGTCATATTTTTTCTGACTGGTTGCCTCATATAAAATGTGCTTTTATGAGTTCTATTATACAGGCCTCGTGACCCAGCTGCATTAGAACTAGGCTTGAGAGGTAAAGAAGGAAGACTATCAAGTTGCCATTGGTTTGCTGGGTGAGGGTCTGAGCAAATTTAATCATGAGCATCTCAACTGCCTTTTCTAAAAAATGGGGCATTATGATGCTGAATGGATAACCAATGTATCATTGTCAAGGACCTCGAAAACAAAGTTTTATGTGAAAGCTTTCTAATGGCTACCCTATAACATATATTTAACCTAACCCATCTTCTGAAATACTTCTACAATACTATATAGATAGGGTCTATTTTACAAGAGACATTGCTTTGCCTCAAAAATCTTTCATATCACTTCAGTGCCCAGGAAGGATCACAGTACTTGTGTATTTTAATTTGGTATCTTAATCTATTTCTAATTTTTATTTCTAAATTAAGACACTGAAGATGTTTGTGCACTTAGAAAAAACGGTGTGTTGGTTTAGTCTCTGAATGAAATGCAAACAGAAAAAAAACCCACTTAAGAGGTACTGAACTTTCCTACTCAAATTGGGGACATTTAGAATACATGTTGTACCAGAGTTAATATGTGGTATCTAAGGTTTTTATCATTCAACATGCAATATTCTTGTACAACATTAGCTTGGCAAATAATCGGGGCAGCTGGTTAATTATTAGCCTTTGACTCTAGACCTGGGCTCAAAAACAAGAATATTTATGAGAGGAGGGAAGGTTGAGGGAGGAAAAACAATGTTTTGCCAAAATACCATGTCGAACCATTTCTCTACAACATCTCAGTACTTAGTAAATAAATCTTGACTCTCAATTTCACTATTCTTCAAAACCACTTTCAAAGTGAAGACCTGCCCCTAGAAAACATTTTCTTACGTTTGCCCAGGCAGTAGATCAGCTTGAACTGCAATATTGGAACAAGATTAGTCAACTTTTCAGAAAAAGGATTTCTTAAAATATTTCTTAATTTTTGTTCTTAATAAATACCCTCATAATACGATGCTAAAGGGGGAAAATTTTATACATACATATATAAAAATATGTAATAAAATATGTATATGTATATGTATGTGAACTCAACTTAATAAAACATGTACATACATACATAGAAAGTGACTGGAATGGAATATTCAAAAATGTTAGTCGTGCTTGTCCCCAGGTCATAAAGTTATTGATAGTTTCAATTTTCTTTTTAGACCTTTCCATAGATTTATAAAACCTGAAATATAATTCACATACCATAATATTCATAATGTAAAATGTAAAATTTAGTGTTTTTTAGTATATTCACAAGGTTGTACAACCATCACCTCTATTTAATTCCAAAACATTTTCATCACACCTCAAAAAGAGTCTATACCCATTAGCAGTCATGTTCTATTCCTCTCTGCTTAGTCCCTGGCAACCACTAAGCAATTTTCCATCTCTATAGAGCTTCCCATCCTGGATATTTCATATAAATGGAATTATACAATATATGGTATTTTGTGTCTCTTCTCTTTGACTTAGAATGTTTTCAAGGTTATTGATGTTGTATCATGTATCAGCACTTCATTCCTTTTTATGGTTGAATATTCCATTGTATGAATATACCATATTTTGTTTATCCACTCATCAACTGATGAACATTTGGGTTGTTTCTACTTATTGGCTATTATGAATAATGCTTCTAAGAACATTCATGTGTAAACTGGTATATGGACATATGCTTCCAATTCTCTTGGGTTTATACCTAGGCATGAAATTGCTAGATCTTACTGTAACTCTATGTGTAATTGTTGAGTAACTGCTAAATTGTTCTCCACAGTGGCTACATCACTTTACATTCCCATCAGCAATATTTGAGGGTCCCAATTTCTCCACATTTTCACCAATGCTTGTATTTGTCTGTCTTTGTGATTCTAGTCATCCTATCGAGTGTGATGTTGCATATATTGTGGTTTTGATTGGCGTTTCCTTGAATGGATAATGATATTAAGAATCTTTTCTGTGCTTATTGGCCATTTGTATATATTATTTTGAAAAATGTTTATTCAGATCCTTTGCCCATTTTAAAAACTGGTTTATTTATCTTTCTGTTCTTGAGTTGTAAGAGTTCTTTATATATTCTAATACAAGGTCTTTGTCAGATATACAATTTGCAGATGTTTTCTTCCATTCTGAGGGTTGCCTTTCCACTTTCCTGAAGGTGTCCTTTGGGGCATGGAAGTTTTAAATTTTGATAAAATCAATTTATCTATTTTTTTATTGTTATTGCTTATGCTTTTAGAGTTATATCTAAGAAATCATGCCTAATTTAGGTCACAAAAATTTATGCCTATGGTTTCTTATAGTTTTAGATCTTACATATAAAGTTTTGAATTAAATTTTATTTGGTGTGATGTAGGGATCCAACTTCATTATTTTACGTGTGGATATCCCATTGTCCCAACACAATTTGTTGAAAAAAAATTATTCTTTCCTCTATTCAATTGTCTTGGCACCCTTGTTGAAAATTAATTAACTATAAAGGTAACAGTTTCTTTTTAGACTCTCAATCCTATTCCATTGATTTATATGTCTATCCTAGGCCAGTACCACAGTGTTGATTACTGCAGTTTATAGTTTTATAGTAAGTTTTGAAATCAGGAAGAGTGAATTCTCCAACTTTGTCCTTTTTTTTTTTCCTGTGGTTGTTTTGGCTTTCATGGGCTCCTTGAATTTCCATGTGAATTTTTGGATCTGCTTGTCAACTTCTCCAAAAAATGAAGCTGGGACTTTGATGGGCATTGAATTAAACTTATGGATTAAATTGTATGTACTGCCATTTTAATCATATTAAGTCTTCCATCCCATGAACCTGGAATGTATTTCCATTTATTTATATCCTTTCAAGTTTCTTTCAATAATGTTTTGTACTTTTCAGTGTACAAGTCTTACATTTCTTTTGTTAAATGTATTACTAAGTATTTTATAACTTTTGACACTATTGTCAATAAAAATATTTTCTTAATTTTATTTCATGTTGTTCATTGCTAGTGTGCAGAAAAGCAGCTGATTTTTGTATATTGATCTTGTATACTGTAACCTTGCTGAATTCATTTATTAGCTTTAATAGTTTTGGTGGCTTCCTTAGAATTGTCTATATATAAGATCCTCTTATCTGGGAATGGAGATGGTTTTACTTCTTTCTTTACAGTCCAGATGCCTTTTGTTTCTTCTTCTTGCCTAATTGTCCTGACTAAAACATCAAATTTAATGTTGAATAGAGTGGATACCCTTGCCTTGTTCCTGATCTTAAGGGGAAAACTTCCCATCTTTTACCATTAAATATGATGTTAGCAGTGAGTTTTTGTAGATGTCCTTTATCAAGCTGAGAATTCTCTTCTAGTCTTAGTTTATTGTGTTTTATCATAAAATGCTGTTAAATTGTGTCAAAAAATTTTGTGCATCGATTGAGATGATCATGTGGTTTTTGTCTTTTATTATATTAATATGGTATATTGTCCAGAACTGAGCTGGAGAGAGTTGGGCTGCCAGATGTCTCAGTTCTAGGTGGTCAGTTAAAACGATAAGCCAAAACGAAAGCAACAGTCAAGCCTTCCATCACTTACGGTGATAGTATAGACAAAAAGCTAAATAGGAAAAAGTGCCTGTGCTATTTTTTCCCCATAAAACGGTGCCAGGAGGTCAACGTATCAATGCAGATATTGGGGACCATCTCACTGCTGAGGGAGCCCCAGACAAAAGAGTCCTGCTGATTTATGGACCCAGGGATGTAGGGGAGGGAGAGGGAGAAGGGCTAGGAGTGGAAAAGTAGTTAATACTGAGAGTGAAGAAAGTGTCTTCAAGGTCCCCCAGATAAGGTGGGCTTGACAGAGGCACCTGAGAGAGGCCTTGGCTGAGGTTCCTCTGATAAAGAGGCCTCCAAATGGAGGCTCCTGAGCTAAGAATGCAGATATTCATAAAAGCAAGGCTGGCCAGAGGGGACTGAGCTCTTTACTGCAACTCCCATCAGAGACTGTGTTTTAACGGCTATGCACCAAGTCTGGTGTGTATGGGGGGAGAAACTTTCCCCTCTGAGGCCTGTCAGGTAAAGCCTTTGTTATTACCCTTGGTCAGGCCTGAAAGATCACTCATAGAGTTTCTTTCTGGAGCAAGACTCCTCACGTAGTACACTGAATGATTTTTGTATGTTAAACCAATCTTGCATTCCTGGAATAAATCTCATTATTATGATCTTCTTCTGGTAAAAGTGTAGCATCCTCCAAGGTTGAGGAAGACACCACCAGCCAAGGGGAGGCTTGAGTATGGCCTGCACTTTGGGGATCAGGGAATTGAGGCAGTACTAATCGCAGCTCTATAGCACTTCTGTGTTATGGTAATGATGCTGAGTCCCTTCTTGGACATCAGGTACTATGCGACACTTTCTGGCTGGAGTTGTAATTGGTAGAAGACCCTCTTCTCTGGTGAAGTGATCAACCATCTTGGGAAGTATATTTTGAAATGGAAATAACACCAGATCAAAGAATTGCCTGGACTAACAGCACACTTTGTGTGAGGCAGAAATAAACTTCTGCTGTTAAACCACTGTGGTTTTGGAATTGTTTTTTAGAACAGCATAGGCTTATCTATCCAGGCTAATATGAGGGTGGTAACTGCTCCTTGTGTACAGCATTCATTGACTTTGCAGCATGAATTTTATAGAGCAGAACTGTGATAACATACAGAAGGGTGTGAGACTAGGGACAGCATCCATTGGATTTTTTTTAAGCCAGGTTGCATTGTTTTATTTATTTATGGCTGTGTTGGGTCTTCGTTTCTGTGCCAGGGCTTTCTCTAGTTGTGGAAAGCGGGGGCCACTCTTCATCGCAGTGCGCGGGCCTCTCACTATCGCGGCCTCTCTTGTTGCGGAGCACAGGCTCCAGACGCGCAGGCTCAGTAGTTGTGGCTCATGGGCCTAGTTGCTCCGTGGCATGTGGGATCTTCCCAGACCAGGGCTCGAACCTGTGTCCCCTGCATTGGCAGGCAGATTCTCAACCACTGCGCCACCAGGGAAGCCCCATCCGTTGGGTTTCAACGAAACAGTCTTCATCTTCAGTTTGAAGCTGAGCTTTGCACAGAGGTACCTAGAACAGAACTCAGATTTCCTCTTTTCCAGATCAATAAAACCCTAATTAGTTGACCTTTCTGGTCTGCTTCAAAACATTGTTTTTATGTCATATCATTTATTTCTTCTTGGTTTTCATTTGTTTTTCTTTGCCCAAATACTCTGGCAGAGGGAGCCTGCCATATGTTTTATGAATTAACCAGTAAACTCACTCATCAGAACCATTGTTTGTCCATTATAGTCAATTCTCATGAACCCATTAAGGCAGGACCAAGGGAATCATAAACACGAATCTCCATTATGCTGCCTTGAGCCTCACCACCTTCTCTGTTCAGATAGTTGAGTGACAAATGATTATTTTTTAAAATCAGTTCCTTTCATTGAAATCAGCTTACTTTCACACATGATCAAGTTTGGGGATTTTATTTTCCAGGCCAAAAAAATCCCTGAAACTTTTCTACCAGTTATTCAAATGGATTCTTTCATGCCTAGTTAGCATCAATTATCTCTAGGAGGAAGTGTGATAGGCCTTTAAACGGTTACTGCACTGCAGCTGACAGATGGAAACAACTGTAGTTCAAGCAAACAAATGAAAAGAGCAAAGGGACTTCAACCTGGAAGCTTAGAGAGAGAGGCCTGAGACTGAGAGTGATGGAGGGAAATCACAGAGGCAAAGTCTTGTGGAGCAACGTAGGCATCCTCAGTTCTCCACTGGCTCTAAGGCGCTCACTTTGCAGAGACACTTAGCACCAGGTAATGGTTTTAGTCTGTTGGTGCTGATGAGAAATGCTAATACTTCTTATTAAAGGCTCAGCAAAGAACGCCTAATAAAAGGGAGAAGTGTCATCCTGCAAAATGTCAGTCCCTTTCAAAGTGACTGGTTTCCAATTTTGGGTCATAAAGAGTCAGAAAAACAACATACCATTTTTTTCAGTAAGAGTTAATTCTTTCTACATCTCTCTCCTTTATTTATTCATTTATTGAATATCTACTATGTGCCAGAAACTCTGCTGAGTGTTCAGAATAAGCAATGAATAAGACATACTTTTACCCTCAAAAATCTTTACCCTCTGATGGGTATATCTTTACACTTTATTGTCTGTGGGGTAAAACAAAGCTGTATGGTATTTATCAGGTGAGAGCAATTTGTGACCAGAGCTGTGGAGGGTGCTGGAAAGCGTCACAGAGGAAATAGTGGTGAAGGACGAGTGAGTGGGACCCCGATCAATGCCATGTACTCTGTCCAGCTCTCATCATATTTGCCTTACTCCTGTTCCCTTCTACAGGTTGGATAGGAGGTCCTAGGAAGAGATCAATATGACTTGAGCTTTTCCCATGGGCAATCAGAATGGTGGCAATCTTCTTAGCAACAGTGTTTAGGAATACAAAGGGAGGGGCAGGTTGATGAGTCAGTAGTAGACATGTCATTTGGAGGTTCCTACAAGATATCTAGGAGATGTTTGGGAGGCAATAGATTTGTTTTATCTGGAACAATGGATTTTTTTTTTTTTTGTTATTCTTTCAAATGTTTAACACGGGTAGTTGTGAGGAATGCAGGGGGAAAATAAGCATGTAGGCTAAAGACGTGTTGTAACTTCACAAAGTACTCTGACATACACTCTGTCAATTGGGTTTCAGGCAGGAAGCAGTTAGCATGCTCAAACTGAGTTGAGTTTAATAAAGGGACTATTTACAAAGGAGCAGACAGGGGGAAGGAAAATCAAGACAGTGTAGCACCGCAGAGTTCATAATAGCAGGAAGTCATTATCAAGAGCAGACAACGGTTACCAGTTCCCAGAGAGGAAGTAGAGAGCCCTGCAAAGAGAACCATGTGACAGGAGCTGTGGCTTTTAGTAGAGAGAAGATGACCAGTTGAGCCTCCCAGAGAGGCAGCCCATCCCCTGCTAGTACCTCCATTGGTGTGACCAGAGACAGAGGACAAAGATGCCCTTGACAGAGACCCTCCAGCTCAACCTCATGGGGCACAGAGGAGGATGCAGAAAGTTGGGGAGTAGATCTAGAGAGGTAAACAGATGTTCAGCATACGTACACAGTTTATGGGTATGTGTGCTGAACATCGGGTTCCATCCCTGGTCAGGGAACTAGGATCCCGCATGCTGTGGCCAAAAAAAAAAGTCAACAGGCTACGAAATGATGATCCTGTGTTGAACTCAGCTCTCTCTCTAAGTCTTACACTTTCTCATGGCATCTTGCAATTCTGAGAGAGCTGGGTGAGAAAGAAGCATGGAAGCCCACGGGCAGGTTGATCTGAAAAGACAGTGAGATTGGACTTGCCTGATTTCTTCAGGCTGAGGAGTGGCGGGAGCAAAATCCCAGAGGTCAGAAGAGTGGTCTGATCAGGCTAGAGAGTCAGAAGAGAAGACGGTGGTGGGCAGGGCGCTGGAGACAACATTTAAGAGACCAAGGGCTTGAAAGATGCCACAGGAGCCAACTGCACAGAAGGGAGCCGAAAATTCAAAGAAAGGAGAAGGAGACCAGGCTCAGAGGGATTAAGCCACATACCCAAGAAAATAACGACAGTTAAGGGCAGCAACAGCATTTACCTGACTTCACAAGCAATGATCTTTCTGGGAGAGCCTTTCTTTACATACTCCCCTCTTCCACACCAAGGCACTTAGAGTGTCTAGAGTTCCACTACCTTCACTGACTCAGCAGGAAATCTGAAGATTCAGTTGCCCAGTGAAAGGATCTATTTTCCTACTTCTACCCCCAACTCCCTTCCCCTTACCTTCTCTTCTCCCCTTCTACACTCCTCCCTAATCGTGTTGAAATATCTCTAATGCCTCCTGGACTTCCCTGGTGGCACAGTGATTAAGAACCCACCTGCCAATCCAGGGGACACGGGTTCGATCCCTGGTCCGGGAAGATCCCACATGCCGCGGAGCAACTAAGCCTGTGTGCCACAACTACTGAGCCCGTGCACCACAACTACTGAAGCCCACGTGCCCAGAGCCCGTGCTCCACAACAAGAGAAGCCACCGCGATGAGAAGCCCGCGCACCGCCATGAAGAGTAGCCTCCGCTCGCCGCAACTAGAGAAAGCCCGCGCGCAGCAACGAAGACCCAACGCAGCCAAAAATAAAATAAATAAATAAATAAATAAAAATTAAAAAAAAAAAAAGAAAAGAAATATCTCTAATGCCACCTGGCAGAATATCCATCCCTTCAACTGATACTTATTGAGTCCCTACCATGGTAGGCATTGTTCCTAGGTGCTGGGGATTTGGCAGTGAACAAAGAAGATGAAAATCTCTGCCCTCAAGAAGCTTACATTTTAGCTGGGAGAAAACAAATTAAGTAAAATTTATCATACTGCTGATAAGTGCTATGGAGAAAAAGTTAAAAAGGGGGAATCTTACTGGAGGTGGTAATTTTAAACAGAGAGGTCAGGAGATCACATTTGGAAAAAAGCCCAGGGCATGGGAACAGGGCTGTGGGGATATCTGGGGAAAGCACAACCAGTTAGGAACGAGCAGAAGCAAAGGCTTGAAGACTCTGGCTGTGACTCTAAGTGAAATGCAAAGACATTGAGGTCTTTCAGCAGCAAAAATACATGACTGAACATAAATTGCAAAAGGCTCACGCCCACTGCTGTGCAAATGGGCTGTGGATGGATAAGGAAAGTAGCCAGGGACCAGTTAGGAGGCAATCATGTGCGGGTGAGAGATTATGGAAGCTGTGTTGGATGCGGTTTAAAAAAAAAAAAGTTCAGTTTCTGGATGTATTTTGAAGCTGACAAGATTTGCTGGTGGATAGCATGTGGGAGAGGGACAAAGAGAGGGGTCAACGATGAGGCTGTGAGTTTTAGCCAGGAAGCTGGAAGGATGGAGTAGCCATTTTCTGAGTTGGTGGTTCCTCCTGGGAGTCTGAGGTAGGAGTTCAGTTCGGGATGTGCTACGTTTGAGATGCCTTTTAACATCCAAGTAGATATGGTGAGTAGGCAGCAAGATAGGAGCATCTGTAGTTGAGCGAGGTCCAGACTGGTGACACAAATGTGGGAGTGAGCAGGGAATTCCCTGGTGGTCCAGTGGTTAGGACTCTGTGCTTTCATTGCTGGCACCCGGGTTTGATCCCTGGTCAGGGAACTAAGATCCCACAAGCCGTGCGGCGTGGCCAAAAAAAAAAAAAAAATTTATTAAAAAAAAAATGTAGGGGTCAGCATGTATATGTTACTTAAGGCCCCTCTGGAGAGGGTGTATTTAGTGAAGTGCTGATTCTGAAGTGCTCTAACCTTCAGAGGTCTGTACAGGAATGACGCGAGCCATGGGCAAGAGACAGTGGGGAGTGGCTTGAGCAGCGATAAACTGGAGTTCACAGATCTTGCCCAAAGGTGGTAGCCACCTCTCAGATCCAGCTGATTTCTGCCATGAAAAATGCACAAGCTGTCCCAGTGGCACCAGAACTCCCGACAAAACATATCTCCAGATCACCAGTTGGTGACCTCATTCTTACAGGCAGGAATCTGGAAATTCAGTTCTGGGTTTACCACCCCCCTGCAACTCTGTCATGCTATTTGATCAGTCTCATCTCTGTTCACAAGCTCAGATTTTGCACAGTACCTAGTGCTTGATATTGTGGGTCTAGCTTCTCCTTTAATTCGTAAATCTAGGCTTTACTTTCTGGAGGACCAGTGGTGTGCCGGTGCTAGCTTCCACCGGCTTACGGGAACCAATTTTAGATTTTCTGAAATTTTGCAAGCTAGATAATAAACACAGCCATTATTAAAATTAAATGACCTAATAACCAACTAGGACCTAGTGTAGAGCACAGGGAACTATACTCAATATTTTGTAATAACCTATCAGGGAAAAGAATCTGAAAAAGAATATATGTATATATAACTGAATCCCTTAGCTGTACACCAGAAACTAACACAACATTGTAAGTCAACTATACGTCAATAAAAAAATTAAATGACATAAACATAAATACTCAAAACTCATCACTTCCTAATTATTTTTACTACATTTTGTTTTTCTGTGTGCTTCTGAGGGTTGGTTTATTTGTTTTTTAACTTTAATTTTATCTGTATCCTGGAAATACTACATAGTGGTATGTATTGCCTCCTAACTAACTGGTCTCTTCCTAACTCTGCTTTTAGTGACTTCATGCTGGTAGCTTTAAATAGGCCATGTGGGAATATTTACACCACAAAAATACAAATCATGGCCATTTTCCCTGGAAAGCCAGTTTGAAACCTTTATCAGCATACCACTGTACAAATGTCATCCTTGGGAATGCATCACAAGTGTCTGATAGAAACTGGACGTGACAATGGTAGACAGGCATGGAGACACTAAAGTTCAGATTGACTATTCCCTAATTCCTGACAGAGTATTTACTTGATGATCATTTTTAAAATAAGTCTAAGCAATTGCTGCATGGATTTTCAGAGACTAGCTTTGGAGAAGCCACACCTACAATTTGCATCTTCTGCTTTTCCAGTTACAAAACTGATGGGATGCACCACAGAAGGTCAACACAACAATTC
The DNA here is from genome assembly GCF_028564815.1 of Eubalaena glacialis. Taxonomy (NCBI): domain Eukaryota; kingdom Metazoa; phylum Chordata; class Mammalia; order Artiodactyla; family Balaenidae; genus Eubalaena; species Eubalaena glacialis. The sequence continues at coordinate 103,639,356 of NC_083727.1, read as the reverse complement.
TCCAAGGAGTTCTCTGCAAAATAGCTTGACATTTTGGGTCAGTGTTTCCTGACTGCCACTCAATGATAAACCCTATTATAAAAATGCAGTAGGAAAGAATATATAGTTTTCCCCAGAGCTCAAGGAGCAGGTAAAGAGAGACAAAGTATAATTAGGACAGTGGGAAAATGATTCTTTAGAGAGCAAAACATGTACAACAATTTTTTAAATTCAAATTTTAAATTCCATTTTTAAAAGGTCTATGCCTTTGCAAGAAATAAGTTTTCAACCATCAAGGGTTCAAGTTGGGCATCATGTAGCGCTCACGTAGGTAAAACCAAATGAGGCTTACTTTCCCCTTCAGGTTTCCTGAAGCTAACCTTTTTCCTTCCTTTTTATATGCCCTCTCCACAAATAGAGCTGGTAAAAAGTATCTGTTACAATGACCCGGGCTTTATCATTCACAGCAAATCTTTCTAAATTATAGGCTTTTCCTCATAGAGACCATTTACAGTGGGCATAATACAAGGCTGTGTTCAACCATGGCACTCTTTGAACTAACCGTACCATGTTATTACCACACTAAACTGGAGTGGCCAGTTTTTCTATAAATAAATATCCTCCTCACTGGGTAGATGAAAATCCTTAGTAACAGTTCCTGTATTATTGATTTTCTGGTTTCTAGTTTCTCTGCTGGGAATGACTTTTGAGTTGTTTTGAAAAGAGAAGTCTTGTAAACACTTGACGGTTGGCGAACTCAAGAAAAATCCGATTAACAGGGAATCAATAATATTATTACTCAGCTGGGTTCCCTGTAATGTTTCCATCTCTGGACCAGGTGAGTGGATGGGGTGAGGAGGTGAGCTCTTTCAAAGAGATCGTGTGTTCTTCCTGGATTCCATTTGTTTCTTTGCAACAGTCCTTTAATTTTGTAATGTTGGAAATGGAGCTAATGATGACAGTTTGAACAAGATTGGCTTCCTCTCTGAGGGAGAACAAAGCAGAGATTATTGGCTTTGACAAAGGTGGCTGGAAGTTTAATCAACCACTCTGAGACGTTGTATCGTTCACATGAAATAAAGTCCAGAAATTCACTAGAATTGTATGGCTCTTTATACAACATTAGAAGTCCATGCACACATTATATTTTCAGGTCAGTGGTTTGATTGTTGATGCTGTTTGTCTTGTTTTCTTTTTCTATAAACCCTCTAAAGAGAGGTTTGGAGGCATTTAAGGGCAGGATTCTGGTAGAAGCCTCAGACATCATCTGATTTCCTTCACTGCCATATCTTGGGTCCCTGCAACTACATCTTCTAGCCCTGGGGACAAGTTCCTGGCCAGGACCCCCTGGTCAGACACCTGTTCTCCCAGAGTCAAGTCAGCTATGTAGATCGCTGCTGAGTTCTAATCTTTTGCACCTGTTCTGATATTGCTTTCTTGTGAACTGGTTCTCACCTGGACCTCAAACCTATTATTGAAATCCTCAACCTGTCTACTTTTGCCCCAGGGCTTAGCTGGATATGCTTCCCTAAGCCAGACTTCCTGTGGTTGAGTTCCTGATACCTCACCAACACTCTCCATCTTTGCCTGGTCTGCCTGCCTGACTACACATCAGGTGACCACTGATGACCAGATCCCGTGACATGTGCCCACCTCTTTGGGCTTTTATCAATTATAGCCTTGTTCTTAGTCCTGGCTACACATTTGAGCCACAAGTGAACTTCTATACTGTGTCTGGGACTCACTCCTAGGAATTCAGATTTAGTTGGTCTCATAGGGAATATTGATTTTTTTTTTTTTTAGAAATTAAAATTCCTTGTTATGGGCTGAATTGTGTCTCCCCCCCGCAATTCATATGTTGAAGTCCTAACACCCAGTACCTCAAATGTGACTGTATTTGAATATCTGGTCTTTAAATAGGTAATTAAGTTAAAATGAGGTCATTAGGGTGGGTCAGAATCTAATATGACTGATACCCTTATAAGAAGAGGAAATTAGGACACAGAGACACAGAGGGAAGACCATGTGAAGAAGACGCAGGGAGAAGAAAGCCATCTACAAGCCAAGGAGAGAGGCCTCAGAAAAAAATACACCCTGGTGACACCTTGACCTCAGACTTCTAGCCTCCAAAATTGTGAGAAAATAATATTTGTTATTCAAGCCACCCAGTCTATGGTATTTTTTATGGCAGTCCTAGCCTTAAATAGATTCAATGAGTAGCCAGGAGTGGGAACCACTAATCTGGTTCCAAAATTTTAGCATTCATCAAGTCACCTGGAGGGCTTGTTAAAACAAAGGTTGCTGAATCCAACCCTCAGAATGTCTGATTCAGTACGTCCTGAGTGCGAACTGAGAATCTGCATTTCTATCATGGTCCAGGTGATGCTGTTGTAGCTGGTCCTAGGACCGTATTTGCAAACCACTGCATTAACTTATTATGTGTTGTAGTTGATCTTCCTTGACCCTCCAACTTCTGCTGTCAATCCTTGGACTGTTATGCAACAGCCTCAGTGCCCAGGGGTTGCCTGGTCCTAGGTCCTGGTTCTACCTGGGCTGAGTAACGATTCATACCTTTATCTGCCCTTGATTCATACATTCATTCATTTCCTAATTCATACATTAGGAAAATGGAACTTCTGGTGAAAAAACATGTCTGGGAAGAGCTGCAATTTCAAGAAGTCTGTATATATGTTTGTGAATATATGTACCTTTCTACAAAGGATTTGAGGCAACTACTAAAATTTGGGAGAACTCGGTCACTTCCCATTTGAAGATCTGAATAAATGTTTCAATTTTAGTACATTAAATATCCAATGAATTCTATCGGTTTCTGTGAAATTAATATTTACTAGGCATTTTAAAAAGTTTTTCCTCTCAACAATTTAATAACATTTCATTTTGAAGAGTCAATATTAGTAATAATAGTATTGGTAATGCTGTCTCAGATTTGAAGAGTACTTTGCAGCATGCCAGGAAGAGGCTGGATGTGACACTCCATCACGTATTACCCCCTTTTAGTCTTGTGAAGCCTGATCACACTAGAACTTTTAAGTTCTTTCTTCCTGACATCCATCTCTTTGGCTCTGGGTTAGCTAGCTGAAGCATGAGAATTTCACTGTCTGAAGCCATTCCTGTCCCCTACTTGCTCCTCTAACAGAACCTTTAAAGTACTATTTGACCAACCTACCCTTTTAACCACCGTAGAGGGGAAGACAGCCTCAGGCTGTGAATTTCTTGAGAGTTATCTTTATGCCCCCAGTGAACAAGGATTAAGTGTGCAATAAGTATGGATTAAGTATGCAATAAATAATTATTGACTCAATCAGAAAATGAAACATATATTTTGCATAGAATATGTTATTTCGGGGCTTCCCTGGTGGCACAGTGGTTGAGAATCTGCCTGCCAGTGCAGGGGACACGGGTTCGAGCCCTGGTCTGGGAAGATCCCACATGCCGCGGAGCAGCTAAGCCGGTGAGCCACAACTACTGAGCCTGCGCGTCTGGAGCCTGTGCTCCGCAACAAGAGAGGCCACGATAGTGAGAGACCCGCGCACCGCGATGAAGAGTGGCCCCCGCTCGCCGCAACTAGAGAAAGCCCTTGCACAGAAACGAAGACCCAACATAGCAATCAAACAATCAATCAATAAATAAATCTTTAAAAAAAAAAAAAGAATATGTTATTTCTTACCTTTCTGCCTTTTCATATGCTCTTCCTTCTCCTGGGCAACATGACCCCCCTTCTTTATCTAACTTGGGCTTCAAGATTCAGTACAAAGACTTATTCTGAACTGAGCTTAAGCCCTAGCAGAGTCCATCACTGTGCTGTTTCTCCCCTTTGCTTTGAAATTCAGTGGCTATTGATTTAGTAATCCCATCAATAAGAGCTAACCTTTAGAAAGCACTGTGCAAAGTGCATTCATATGCGTAATTTCATTTAATCTTCACAAGAGTCACCTGGGGCTTTTAAACACTATAAATCTGAGCCCCACCCCAGAGCAGACACAGCAGAACACCTGGAGATGAATCCTAGGCGTTAGCATTTTAAAGAGCTCCTCTTTATTTCAACGTGCAGTCAAGATTGGGAATCACTGAGTCAGAGGGACCACATCTATGGCACAACACATAAGCCTTCTCTTGTTTGAATGAGCTCTTACAACCTGAAAGAGATTTAAAAATAGTTCAGAAACTTCTCCTCCATTCTTGGCTTCTCCCTTCCCTTCCCTTGCAATGTTCCCAGCCTTCTGCAATTTTCAGCTCTTCTCTACAGTCTAAGATCCTGTTCCTCCACCTGCTTTCTAGACTGAATCACTTTCTGTCCTCTCTCGGTTCCTTCTAGATGCTTCCCCAATTACCACCAAGTTCAGCAAAACAAAACGGAAAGTTTTTCTCAAACTAGCCTTTGGGAAGCCTCAGTTCATCTCCACACTTGTAGGGTGATCATCTGTTCAAAGCCTCTCCTTTGAGGGAGAAGCACGGCCACGTCTTTTTTTATCTTCAGTTATAAACATTCAACAAACGAGAGCAAATTACTTGCTCAGTGATAAGGCTGGTGGTGGAGAGGATGCAGAGATTTGTAAATTGGATTTAAGATCTTGGAATTTCTTTAAGGGGTGTCCTGGAGAGGATCTAAACTAGAGTTACAGGTTCAGAATAGCATTTGCAAAAGATAACAGGGGCTGCAGTTGAACTGAAGAGGATTAAGAGTTGGGAAACTACCCGAGGCAAAGATTGGATTTGTGGAGTAGAGGGAAATATTTTAGAAGTGGAATCCGTAAAGCAGCTTAAACCGATACAGCTTCCCACTCCTCTGTGTGGTTGTAATTGTCCTTGAGGTGATTAGATGTCACTCAAAAGGGGAACTTTTGTATTTTAAAAGGGGTTGTAGGTAATCCCCTGGTGGTCCAGTGGTTAGGACTCTGCTCCCACGATGGGGGCCTGGGATCAATCCCTGGTCGGGTAACTAACATCCCACAAGCCGCGTGGTGCAGACAAAAAAAAAAAAAAAAAAAGGTTGTCAATTAAAAGCATTTTAACACCTACTTAGCATAATTTAATCACTTCTGAACCTTGTTTCCTTTATAAATTAAACACAAGTTTGGCTCTTAAACAAAGAATGGGAATGGGAAGCCAAAGGTAATTAAATATAAACTTTTCTGGTTTTCTTCTCTTGATCAACATTGGCTTCTGATGTAAGCGCTCAGCAAACATAAAATGTTTTACATCTAACAGTAAGAGGTTTTAAATCAACTGGAAGCAAGAACAAAAAAAAAAAAAAAAAAGAAAATGTCTTAGCTCTTCCTTCAATCTACTGCTTTGTGTATATCGCTGCGTGTGTTCATTATAATTTAAGTTCTTAAAAGTTATTAAGCCAATTGGAACCTCAAGGTTATAATGTGGTGAATTTCCAGAAGCTTAAGCCCACATTTCACTCATAGTAACCGCTCAGGGTCCACCAAACCTCCTGGCATTCAAGACCTTTCCCAGTGTTCTCCAAGACCAGTCCGCAAAGGGACCCATGCAAGCCATGGACAGGGCAGCCATATGCTGTCGGGGCCCAGGACAGTTCCAACTGATGCTATAATCTGGGGCTAATTTTAATCTAACCCCTTTCATTTTCAAAAGTGTCCTGATTCAGACTGTAAATTACTTGGTCATTCTAGCTGTGAAGGATAGAGCAGATGTTTTTGTTGTAAAGGGAGAAGTTTCTCCAATATAAGACAGTTCACTTTTCCTTTCCTTCTTGACTCTGAGTAACTGAGCTGGGTGAGTGGCAGAATCATGTGCTTCCATGAGTTGGTACTGGAAGTAACCACGGGAAAACAGTGGAAGTGGGCTGGTGTGGGAGGGGAAGACTGGAGGTTTCTCAAACCCTCCTTATGGATGGCAGCGGTGGGAGAAGAAGCAAGTGAATTTCACTATGGACACCAGTGGATCAGGGAAAAAATACTGATGACAAATAGGATAGTTATTCTTCCTGGGACCCAAATCGTAACATTGGCAAACTGAGTTAGAGATTGCCTGGGAAAACTCCATCATTATCAATGATAAGAGACAGGGACGAATGACATGCATGAGGGCAAGAAATCAAAGGACTGAAAAGCCACATTGGGTAGACTCTAAGTGTGCCCACAGTGTGGTTTGAAGTGGGGAACTCCAGCATCTGTGTCGGTGGGTGACTTTCACCCTCATGCCTCCTCTGCAGCTGATGAGTGCGCCACATTGAACAAGTTGACTAACCTCTATGTGCCTTGATTTTCTAAACCGGGAAGTAAGGAGTATCAAAAGTGACTACATCACTGATAAAGATATTGCTTTGTTTTACAAGTAGAAATCTTATTCCGGATTTCTTCTTTCTGGTGTAAAGCTTCTGTAAAGAGGGAGCAAATCTGTGTCCCTCATATATTGGTGAAACCTTTTCTTAGACTAGGTTATCACTGACTAGACTGAAACTTATTATTGCTTGTCAAAAAGAAATCCCCCAATTGTGCTGTATGTATTTTTACCTTAAAAGCCACAATTTTGATTTAGATGACATATGTATGCCCATATAAAATGAATGAAATTGATGTTTATTTTTGTGGCTTCATAAATTCATCCATATAAGAAAAAAATAATCTTATTGGGCTCTTTTTTTTCTTTTTTTTAATCATCTTTATTTCTACCTCAATTTGTACATATATGTTTCTACTATTTGTATGTATATGTATGAGGAATGAAGGGTTCTCAATTTGTACATATATGTAATCATGGAAATTTTATAGATCCATGGAAAATTTCTTGAAAGTCCATCATTCACTTGATTCAGTTGTAAAATACTAATTCTACAGAGACAGAGTTAAATGGGAGAAAAATATTTGGGGCTAAAAAGTACCATATAGTTTCATATAGTATAAATGAATAAATATTCATATGGATATAAGTATATGTGCCAAGTCAGAAGGAACTTGGGAGGACATCTTATTGGACTCTTGAATGTAAAAGTCTAGATTCATTTTCATTTGCATAAACACAGACCTAACATTTGAGGAACTAACTGCTCTCAAATCCCAGAAATCAGCAAAATAAATAAATATTATTTTTCAAAGACAAGCATAATAGGTTTCTGAACTCAGTCTTATATGGAATGTCTGTGCTCATGGTCCAAAGTGGAGAATTTTTTAAAAATGTAAAATATGTGTTCTTTTTGACCTCATTTTCTAGATACTAGATCTTCTTACTCCTCTTACCCTCCAAGAGAGTGTCTTGTGGACAAAAGCCTTGCTACTCAAAGTGCGTTTCCAAGTCAGCAACATGGACACCACCTGCAAGCTTGTTAGAAATGAAGAGTCTCAGACCCCACCCCAGAGCTACTGGATTAGAATTTGCCTTTTAACAAATTCTCTGGGTGATTTTCATGCACTCGAGTTTGAGAAGCACTGGATTAGAGAGCACTTGGCTAGGAATAGCATAGAGCATAAAAATAATTTAGTCAAATAGAAGAGTGAGTGGAATTAAAATGCCTTGTGCTGCTTGCTTCTGAAAGAAATTATATTAATCCTTGGAAGGCTTTCTTCTTGTCCCTGTGTGCACACTGATGTCCACCTCTGTCTTCTCTTACCACTTGTTTATAGTATCTTTCTCTTTCATATTATGTATGGTGGTTGCATGTAATTGTGCTTTAACTTCATAATTGCTATTACTTAGCAAAATTTCAAACTTCCTCTAAAATTACTTCACTCCCAACCCTACAATATGCTCTATTGACATAGCCTATATCTGTTTCCTTTTCTCTGAGACTCCCACCATGAAAAGCAGACATAATATGAAATAGAAGACTGGTTTGGCTTGAGAATGTACTGATTCTGGGAGTGGAGCCAAGGACCAGTGCCAACCAGAATTGGATGAATAATTCTAGGGGTAAAGCAAGATTTGGGATCTGCATTAGCAGAAAGAGGGGCTTATCTTAGTCATGGTTCAGAATTCTGCTTCAGCATGAACCACAGCTGGTGAGAATGTTCATTTCTGAGGCTGAAACATGGCATACTCTTGGCCGAGAGTGTTTCCAGAAGCACCATCAATGGAAGGAGACGCTTGGGAATTATTTTTTCTTTTCTACTATGTTTCCACTAACAAATTATAAAGCTTCTTCCCAATTAAGATTAAAAACAGAAACAGACTCACTTGATTATGGAAGATAGAGCAGATGAAATTGTATAGCTAGAAGGTAGAATGCACCAAAGCTTTAGAATCAGACAGACATGCTAGAGTTCAAATCCCACATCTGCCATCTATGAACTGTAAACATGACCGATTTATTTGACCTCTTGGAGCCTCAGATTTCTCACCTGTAAAATGGGGATTATACTATTTATCCTGAAGAATTGTTTTAGAGAAGCCAATGGGATGATGTATTTACGGTCTCCAGGATAGGTCCCGGCATTTAATCACTCTATGAATGTTAAAATTTCATCTTTCTCCTTTCTTCCCTAATTCTATTCTGAATCAGTGGGCAGGATTATTTTATATGATTGGCTAAATACTTGAGAGATAGTCACTACTGTGATTGAGAACCAAATCGGTGAGTGTGATCTGCATATAACAGCATTATAAACAGATGCATGAGTATTATTTGTTCAGATTACACTGCTGTGCAGAAGGAACAAGGCTGATTAGTTTGAATAGATGTGAAGGTTAGTGCCGTTCTGGAATTCTTCTGCAGCGTCCCAAAGAAGAGAACTATGGTCATCTTCAAATGTTTCCCAATATTTAGGAGGGGCCCTTTCTTTCCACTGTCTTACTTTTGAAGACTATGTAGGAAGTGATTCTTAAAAAGAAAATGTTACTGAAATGGATACATGTTTTAAATTTTTCTATGAATATCATTTTCATCTCATTCATCCAGGCCTTACTTCAATATTTAAGTGTTTACAGAGCTAGATATTATGTTAGGTGCCAAGTGTACAGAAATCAACAAAACCACCAGCCAATAAATAAATATATAATTTACAAATTTTGGTAAGGGCATTCAAGGGAGAGAAAAGGTTTTATCACAGTGTAGTTCCTTTCTAACCTTAGGGTTTCTATCTGGAAATAAAGCAATCCATTTTTTCCCCTTACGTTTTGTTCCCTTTACATATTTATTTTGAATGTCTACTTCTCCTTTGTAAATTCACAGCATTTTGATCATATTTTTCTTGGCGTTTGGGATGTTAAATTTTATTCGGCTTCCTTAATTCTACTAAATCTCTTTACATTTTTTCCTGTATAACTTGATTCTACTTCCTTATTTACACTATATGGACTTCTTTTTGTGAGAATGGAGGAATCATGACTATAAATTCTAGCTATTTTATCCATATCTAGAATAGGTCTAGATATTTTGCTAATATTGAGAAAATGGGGAATGAGTGCAGGACCAGAGTCCAAAAACAAAGAGGATTTTTGTTTGATTACAGCTGGCCTGACCCCGTTCATGGGCTTAACCAAGGTAAATAATATTTCAGTTCTATCCTGAGATGAATGTATGGAGATGGCAGAAAACATTGTGGTAGATTGTTGACCCCAATTGTTCCTGCCTCTCTTTATCCACCCTCTTTGCAATGTGACTTCACAGACTACCATTAAGAGGTGGACTTTATTTCCCTACTGCCTGAATCTGAGCTAGATTTGTGACTTGCTTTAGCCAACAGAATGAGGAGGAAGTGAGTTTATGTCACTTTTGAGTCTAGGCCTTATGTTAATCTTATCCAGACGCTATCAAAATAAGCTGGGGCTATCCTACTGGTAGATGGAGTCATACAGCCCAATTACTCCTATCACCCCAGCCAACAGCCAGACCGTCACCTGACGTGAGCAAAGCCATCCTTGACCAGCTAAGTCCCAGTGACACCCCAGCTGATTGTGAATACGTGTATGAGTCCAGCCAAACCCGAATCAGATGATCAGAACTACACAGCTGAAATGTAGATTCATAAGCAATAAAAACAAACAAAAACTCATTATTTTAAGCTTCTGAGTTCTATTACTTAATAATAACTAATTTCAAATATTCTCATTTGAATGATTCCATTGTTTACTTAAGGTGATACCCATTTATCCTTTTCACCATCTACTTTCACTATGACTTCCAGCCTTGGTAAAACTATTTTTATCTTTTTATATCCTTTGGCTGGTAAGAAAATCTGAAGGCAACAGTGTGCTGGTAAAAGTTTCACAACAAGGCTCTTAGGAAAAAAAAAAGTGTGTGTATATATGTACATATGTACATAAATTTATTATAAATTTTACATATATAAAGAATGTAGAGTACACTATTTATAAATAATAATAAAATATACAATGCTCTTTTGTAAATTCCACATATCCAGTTGATTCTGACAGAATGCTACTGTTAGTTTTTGTAGAACTCTTGTATGCAATTCAACCATGATTTGACAAAAGTTACATTCCAACCTGCTACCTCTTTTCCAATAAATCTTTTGTTATGAAATCTGATACATGATTTATCATTGAACTAGATGTAACCCTTGTACAAAAGTTGTATTTCATTAAATTGAAACTCTTTCACTTTGGCACTTGATACAACACACTGTGAAGCATAATTTGCATTATTAACGTTTTCTCCATTACTTTTAGCCTAAACAATCAATACACAATAAATGAGGGCCTGATTTGTAGTGTTAGCTACTTTCTGGCTATCTTGACCCTTTTCAAGCTACCGACATGACATCCCTGAAATGGAATTGGGAAGAGATGCACATCAGCACACCATCCCATGGCATGTCCACCATGTTTCTACAATGGAGTTACATAACCGTAAGAGCATAAATAATATTAAAGCAGAATAAAATAAGTGGGATGTGATGAGTTTTGAGTATTAATGACCTTTATTTTTTATACAGTTTATTGAATTCTAAGTTTATAATATTTAATTTTTAATGATAGGCATGTTTTACAACTGGATCTCTAAATTCCTGAAAATATTAACAATCAAATGAGTTGGCCCCAGCACACCCCTGCTGAAAGTTTTTGGAAACACCTGATGGTTTTAGTTACAGCAATAATAGCTCCCATGCATCCAGCGCACACTAGATCCCAGGTATTGTTCTATATACTTTAGATTTACAGTCTCATTTATTCCTCACAATGGCTCTGCAAGGTAGGTATGTTATTATTTGTAGCTAATAAAGAGATGGAGAAATGGAGCCAATAGAATTTACTTAACTTGCCTAAGTTTACAAAAGTACAACTGCCTTTCCTAAAGATAGATACGTTTGATCACAAATTTATTATGAAGTTGAAATCAATATCCAGATGAGGCTCAGAATTTAGTAACGAGAACAACAATGTAATTGGCAGTGTGAATACAGATCCAAGGCTGTTTAAGAGAGGGAGGCATAAATGGTGCCTGGGAAGGGAGAATGGGGGTTTGCTGATGTCTCTGCTGAGATATCTCAGCTGAATGAGAATGACTGGTTATAGTAAACAGGCATTACAGGCAATGAATGGTGTGAAGTTCAGGGTGCATGCTTGGAGGGGTGAGTTGTTTGGTGTGGTTGGAGTGGAGGTGAATATGAGTAAGTGATGGTAGTGAAGATGGGGAGTTAACGTGGCACAGAAAAGACAGAAAGCCTGAGGAAAGGGTCTTGAGAGTAATCACAAAGTAGACACGTGCAGCCAAGAAAGAGAAAGGAGTAAAGCTAGAAAGGAACCGATCAACAGGAGCTCTTGGCCACCAGAAGACTTGGTAAGTTCAAACAGCAGACTCTGGTATGTGTGAGATGGTTAATTTTATGTGTTAACTTGGCTAGGCCACGGCAGGCAGATATTTGGCCAAACATTATTCTAGATGCCTCTGTGCAGATATTTTTTTGTTTGGCATTAACATTTAAGTCAGTAGACTCTGAGTAAAGTGGATTGCCCTCCATAATAATAATACGGAAGGGTCTCATCCAATTAGCTGAAGGCCTTAAGAAAAAGACTGACTTCCCCTAAGGGGTAGGGAATTCTGCTAGCAAACTGCCTTCACATTTGAACTGCGACTCTTCCCTGGTCTCCAGTCTGCTGTCCTACTGCTATGGTCTGAATGTTTGTGAACCTCCCAAATTCATATGTTGACATCCTAATCCCCAAAGATGATGGTATTAGGAGGTGGGGACTTTGGGAGGTGCTTAAATCATGAGGATGGAGCCCTTACGGATGGGGTTAGTGCTTTATAAAAGAGACCCCACAGAGCTTCCTAGCCCCATCTACTATGTGAGGACACAGTAAGAAGCACCAGCCATGAACAAGGAAGAGGGCCTTCACAAGAATGCAACCATACTGGCACCTTGATCTTGGACTTCCCAGCCTCCAGAACTACAAGAAATAAATTTCTGTTTTTTTTTTCAAGTGCATATATTTTATTTTTTTTTAACTTTATATTTTTTTAAATTAGAGTATAGTTGCTTAACAATGTTGTGTTAGGTTCTGTTGTACAACGAAGTGAATCAGCTGTATGTATACATATATCCCCTCCCTCTTGGACCTCCCGCCCACCCCACCCCCATCCCACCCATCTAGGTCATCACACAGCACTGAGCTGAGCTCCCTGTGCTATACAGCAGGTTCCCACTAGCTATCTATTTTACACATGGTAGTGTATATATGTCAATCCTAATCTCCCAATTAGTCCCACCCTCCCCTTCCCCCCTGTGTCCACAGGTGTGTTCTCTATGTTTGCATCTCCATTCCTCCCCTGCAAATAGGTTCATCTGTACCATTTTTCTAGATTCCACATAATATGCATTAATATATGATATTTGTTTTTCTCTTTCTGACTTACTTCAGAAAATGTGGTACATATACACAATGGAATATTACTCAGCCATAAAAAGGAATGAAATTGGGTTATTTGTAGATATTTCTGTTGTTTATAAGCTACCCAGTCTGTGATATCTTGTTACAGCAACTTAAATGGACTAAGACACCTACTCTTCAGATTGTGGATTTGCCAGCCTCCACAACTGCATAAGCCAATTCCTTAAAATAGATCTAGCTAGCTAGCTAGCTGTCCGTCCACACATTCTATTGATTCTATTTCCCTGGAGAACCCTAAGACAATATGGAATATAGGAGTGGGAGCCAGTGTAGAAAGCTATGGACAGACAAATAAACTTTTGAGGTAAGAATTAAAAAGTAAAGAAGCTCCAGGTGGCCATAATTTTTTTTTAACAGAAATGGAAATAAAAGTCATTGCAATTGAGGAGAGTAGGTTATTGGTTGGGCCATTGTTTATATTAGAAAGTATAAGGGACAGAGTAGAAAAGAAAATGGTAAGTCAGTGTTCTGGGACTGTGTTGAGGTGACCTGGAGGAGTTGACAGGGAAATGGAGAAAGATAGAAATCTAGATGATGTGAGCTTACATACAGAGGGATGGTCAATGATGGTGATGGAACAGTGGTCTCAGAGGAGCTCGGTGATTCCAAAAGGATGCAATTTTTAGAAACTGAATATGTTACCTCCTCAAGAGAGATTGCAAGGGAAGTGATATCAATGGCAACAAATTTGCCTATCCATGGAGGCCCTCCAGAATTCAGTACAGAACAGGTTCAATGACAACAAAATGGGTGGAAGGTAAATTGTGGACTGATCTGGAAGCTGAATTTGCATAGCAAGCAGTGCTTTTACTTCATATGTATGTTTTAAGTCAATAAGAATAGCAAAGCTTTCTAAAGATGCTTATATTCACACTGCTTAAGTCCGAGACAGCATCAACTTTCTAGAGATTGTTTTATTGGTGTAGCTACAGGATCACTGATGGAAATTCCCAGGGCCAACCGCCTATCCCCATCAATCTCTTGGTATCCCTGAAAAGAAGGTATGACTGCCTTTGCCACGATGTGTGACAAAAGTTAGGAAATGGTGCTGATGACACAGCTCCTGGCCACTTTAGCTGTCTCCTGTCCCTTTGCTTAGTCCTGGTTTCTCATGACTGAACCTTCCAGAAGTCTTTTGGAGGCTGAAAGCTACTCAAAGCAAGGCAATGGGTTTGCTTTAGCATCCTTAAAATTGACCCTTTGGGCTGCTTTCAGATTCATTTCACTTCTCATCTTCTTTTAATCTGTTGCTCCTTTTCAATAATAGTTTCAATTTGCTTTGGAAGAAATGGTGACAAAAATGTCTGGGAACGTCAGAACACCTGATGCTATGACTCAGTCTCTTGCATTAGACTGTCTTTTTGAGTGGCCTTGGGGGGGGTGGGTGTGATTAGCCCCATGTGAGAAACATCACTGAAGTGTTGTCTGTTGTCTAGAAGACATTTGTTGTGCCAGAAGACCACATTTAAAAACTTTTCAAATTAATTTATATATCACTGTTGTGAATTACTAAAATAAGACCCAAGAGTCTACTGTAGGAAATTCAGCAAATCAATGAACACTTAATTGTTGAGTTCCTACTATATGATAGATGTTTCTGTAAATGTTGTGAAGAATAAAATGATATGTTAAGACCCTTATATTTGCCTTTAGAGATGTTTCAGACTAAATGGGGAGGAAAAAAAAGATCATATGGAGAAGCAAAACATAAATAAATAAATAATAAATAACCATATAAAGTAGCATATGACAATTATTGTTAAGAAACTGAAGAGATGGTTATGGGCTGGGGACTTGGGAATGGCCTCAGGGAACATGAGAACTGAGAAATTCTTTGAAGGATAGGTGGGAATTTAATAAGGTTAGATAAAGGAGGAGGGCACGAGCATACAAAAAGAGTTGAGCTCTAAGGTTAACGTAATGAAGTTTGGACTTTGTCCTGTCCACACTGGAAAGCCATTGAGAAGTTAGTATGTAGAAATATGGAAGTGATAGTTTAGGCAGATCAGGCAAATAGTGGAGTGACTTAGTTGCAGTTAGGATACTCTTGCCAAATATCCTGAATTTGATGTTTGGCTCTGCCATTTATAGGCCAGTTACTCATAACTTTAAAGCTAAACTTCTCATACAAAAAAAAATCTAAAAATGGATAATAATAGCATCTAAAAATCTAAAAATGGATAATAATAGCATCTTTCTCATCATGTGAAATATAAAGGCAAAACACTTAGCACAGTGTCTGGACCAGAGAAACTGATAATATAAATAATGATCATCATTATGTTGTTGTCAAGAAATGTTCAAAAACAAATGATGGAAGTAGAGAAAAAAACTGAATGGAAGGAAAAATGAAGAGTTTTATAGGAAGCAAAAGAGAAGGCAACATCAAAGTGGACTCTGGGTTTAGAGCCTGAGAAAGCAGATGATTCCACTAGTATTCATGGAAAATAAGGCCAGTAGGAGAGAGGCAAGTAACCTCTCCATTGTACTTACTGTCTCTGGGAAGGGACTGGTATTCTCTCCAAGACCAGGTCAGACACAGGCACGGTCCCATAAACATCTCAGGAACTGGCCTGGGGTGAGACTAGTGGTAAGACAAGTGCTTGGCAGTGAGCAATAGAGTGAAGAGCTGGGGTCAGGGACATCCTGCCAGAGGCATCCAGTCAGGCCTGGAAGGTGATGGGTGTAATGTTGCAAGAAGGCAACAGAGGGATCCAGGTGGCAACAAAGTGTCTGGGGAGTCAAGCATCAGGCAAGGTTTCAGAAACAGGTAAGAATACAATTTTAATGAATGATGCTTTTCTAGAGGAAAAGAAAATCAGGACTTAGGGAATAGATGAAGGAGGATTGTGTGTTGGAAGGTGTGGTGGAATAATAGGTGAACAGTGAGAAGGAGAAATAAGATAGAAACACAGATACTAGAATTAAGTATTAAGAAAGGAACTGAGGCACCAGGAGGAAAACGTAAACCTAAAGCTGGAACTGGAATTGAACAGCAGATCAGGATTTTTTCTATGGCAAAAATCTTTGCTTTCCCTTTCTTTTGAAAAATCTTATCACTTTTAGTAAATATTCAATATATCTGGAAAGACTTATAAAATATGTACAGGTATAAGAAAAATAATAGTCAGAGACATATCCAGGTTTTATGGAGTTCTTGGGGTTTCTTTAAAGAGGAGAAGACAAAACCATGAACACAAAATTAGATATAAAAATGTGTTAGATATAAGTATATACAAAATTAGATATAAAAAGGGCATTTCTTTAGAATGAAAAAATAAATAACAATAAATCACAAATTTTTAAAAAGCAGACGAGTATTACAAACTTTACAAATGCAGAAAAAAATATATTTATTTTTGCTTTATTTTTAGTTGCATGATGGAGAAGTGCAGAGTCATAACTTTTCCACGGTTAAGGGTTCTAACTAAAGAGTATGCTCTAGCTCCGGGTGTGATTTTGATGAGAGATGGTGGTGAGGAGAAAAATGAACGAGGATGCAATGGTAGGAGGTGGGGCAGCCCTCAGATGTCTTCATATCTTTGCCAGTCAAACATCATAACATGGACTGTGGCTGAGATTTAGCCTGAGCAGTGCATTGCTTCTGACTAGAAATCCACCCCCCTCAGGGTTAGTCATGCCATACCTTTGTACTTGCCCACTGTGCTGGAGTGTGATATACAGTGGGCAGAGGAAGCATAGGCAGGAGCAGAAAAAGGAGGGAAAACTTGGGTGGGTCACAGGGTGTAGTCTTTGATGATAAGACCTTCCATCCTGTAAGTCTTGAACAGATAGAAGTGAAAACTGAAATAGATTTTACAACAAGAATGTATTTATGTATGTTTAGGCAATTTAAAATGATAAATAAATGTATCCATTCATCTCTTTATCTGTATATACAATGGAATACTACTCAGCCACAAAAAAGAGTGAAATTTTGCCATTTGCAGCCACAGGGATGGACTCGGAGGGCATTATGCTAAGTGAAATAAGTCAGACAGAGAAAGACAAATACTGTATGATATCACCTGTATGTGGAATCTAAAAAATACAATAGACTAGTGACTATAACACAAAAGACACAGACTCACAGATAAAGAGATCAAACTAGTGGTTACCAGTGCGGGGGGTGGCGCTTAATAGAGAGGTAGGGGAGGGGGAGGTACAAATTATTGGGTATAAGGTAGGCTACAAGGATGTATTGTACAACATGGGGAATGTAGCCAGAAGTTTATAATAACTATAAATGGGGCATAACCTTTAAAATTTGTGAATCACTCTATTGTACACCTGTAACTTATATAATGTTGTACAGCAACTATACTTTAACTAAGAAATAATAAAATAAAAGGATAGATAAATTTGGTAGGAAAGAAAATTAAGTAGATTCACATGTTCTAATAAGCAAAGATGTCAATCATTTATATTTAAATTTTTAAAAACCCAGATTAAAGAACTGTATGAATAGTATGATCGATTTTTATGAAAAGGAACACAGGAACACACACACAGATGCACAACACAGATGCCCACATAAAACCATGTGGAGCGATACACATGAAACTATTTTTTAATAGTGGTTACACCAGAGGAGTAGGTTTGGTGTGGGGAAGTGAAAAAGTTTTTACTTTTTTACTTAATCCAGATGTTTTACTGTTTACTCTTTACAATGAATATCTATTTTATTGAAACAAAATTTAAAGACTAAGACCAGATACATATAGAGAAGTGGGTAAGACCAAGTGAGCTGGACAAACTGTCAGGTATTCTCTTCCAAAATCGCCCTCATCAGTTGCCCAGGGCAGAGTATTCTATTTCATCATACCTTATGATAAACTGACCTTGAAATAAAACTTTAGATTAAAAATCAAAACAAAACAAAACCTGGGGGGAAAAAATCTGTTCTGCTTGTTGTCATTTAGATCATTGATCATACAATAGTTAAATCCCAGCAATCAGCGTCACATTAATCAGGTCATGATGACTAGCTCTTGCCTTATCTTTTATTCTCTCATTTTCTGATTTCTTTTCCAGTCCTTACTTAGGCCTAATTATTTGATTTCTTACTCTTTCAATGTGCAGCAATGAATGAAATCTCCTGTCTTACTGAAAATGGATTAGACTATGAAATAGTTGGAACAATGATACCACAGTGCTCCTTAAAGTTTTTCTGAACAGTATTCAGTTTACCATAGCCTGGAACTTTAAATCACATTTAGTCAGCTCTGTAGACAGACACGTGCAAGTGGATTCCAGACAATAATTCAGAATGTTGCATGGTGCTAAAATTTTCCTGGGTGGAGGAGGGTGGTCACAAAACTCTCCTTGGGTTATTAGGAAAAGAAAATGGACTATTGTATGCACAAAGGATTTGGAAATGAAAAGTACTATAGAAATGGTAGGAATCATTATTGTTATTACTTTAATAATTATTATTCTATTTTGATAAGGATTGCCTTGTATTTCAAGTCTTGAAAGATTTCAGTTTTATAGATTTTATGTAATTTCTTTCTCCTGTAAAATCTTCACTTAATATCAATGATATTTTTCATCCAGCTTCCTCTGATAGTTTTGTGTTTAGAAACCATATGGCATGATAAGACAATAAAAATAATTTTCCTAGGTAAAATTTACTTTAAAGACAATGGTATGTATGTCTTATACTATACCTACATTCGTGTGTTAGATGAAGAAAAAGTGTATATAACACATATATAGACCAACATATATATTTATATAAGTAAGAGCTTGTTTTTAAATTTGACTATAAAGTAATGTAACCTCATGATGGGTAATTTGGAAAACAAAGAAAAGTATAAATAAGAAAATACTCTAAACATTTCTAAAATTTGTCAATTAAACAAATCCTTAATTAATAGTTCAATATATTTTCTTCCAATCTTTTCTTTTAAATGTTTGCTTATACACATGAACACCCCATACACTTCCTCTTTTCAAAATTGAGATCATACTCTTGCTATCATTTTATACCCTTTTTAAAATCGCATTCTGAGCAGTTTCTCATGAGATAAAGTATTATTCGTAAAAATGATGTTTATAAACTCAAAATGGATTAAAGACCTAAATGTAAGGCCAGACACTATAAAACTCTTAGAGGAAATCATAGGCAGAACACTCTGTGACATAAATCACAGCAAGATCCTTTTTGGCCCACCTCCTAGAGAAATGGAAATAAAAACAAAAATAAACAAATGGGACCTAATGAAACTTAAAAGCTTTTGCACAGCAAAGGAAACCATAAACAAGACGAAAAGACAACCCTCAGAATGGGAGAAAATATTTGCAAATGAAGCAACTGACAAAGGATTAATCTCCAAAATTTACAAGCAGGTCATGCAGCTCAATATCAAAAAAACAAACAACCCAATCCAAAAATGGGCAGAAGACCTAAATAGACATTTCTCCAAAGAAGATATGCAGATTGCCAACAAACACATGAAAGAATGCTCAACATCATTAATTATTAGAGAAATGCAAATCAAAACTACAATGAGATATCATCTCACGCTGGTCAGAATGGCCATCATCAAAAAATCTACAAACAATAAATGCTGGAGAGGGTGTGGAGAAAAGGGAACACTCTTGCACTGTTGGTGGGAATGTAAATGGAAACAGCCACTATGGAGAACAGTATGGAGGTTCCTTAAAAAACTAAAAATAGAACTACCATACGATCCAGCAATCCCACTACTGGGCATATACCCTGAGAAAACCATAATTCAAAAAGAGTCATGAACCACAATGTTCATTGCAGCTCTATTTACAATAGCCAGGACATGGAAGCAACCTAAGTGTCCATCAACAGATGAATGGATAAATAAGATGTGGCACATATATGCAATGGAATATTACTCAGCCATAAAAAGAAACGAATTGAGTTATTTGTAGTGAGGTGGATGGAGTTAGAGTCTGTCATACAGAGTGAAGTAAGTCAGAAAGAGAAAAACAAATACCGTATGCTAACACATATATATAGAATCTAAAAAAAAAAAAAAAAAGAAAAATAATGATCAGAAGAACCTAGTGGCAAGACGGGAATAAAGACGCAGACCTACTCTAGAATGGACTTGAGGACACGGGGAGGGGGAAGGGTAAGCTGGGACAAAGTGAGAGAACAGCATGGACATATATACACTACCAAATGTAAAACAGATAGCTAGTGGGAAGCAGCCGCATAGCACAGGGAGATCAGCTCGGTGCTTTGTGACAACTTAGAGGGGTGGGATTGGGAGGGTGGGAGGGAGAGAGATGCAAGAGGGAAGAGATATGGGGATATATGTATATGTATAACTGATTCACTTTGTTATAAAGCAAAAACTAACACACCATTGTAAAGTAATTATACTCGAATAAAGATGTTAAAAAAATGATGTTTAATTATTACATAATAGTCATCATATGGCTGTATTAAAATATTTATAGTCATTCCCACATTGTATCAGTCAGGGTCCTGATAGGAAACAGGTGAACGACTCAATTGACACACTGACAGGAATTAATAAAGAGATGATTTGCAAGGGTGTGGACAGGGCCAGGGAGACCAAGAAGGGATGGCAAAGTACCCAGGAGCCATTACCACACCAGCCTGAAGAGGGAAGGGGAAGAATGGTTACCAGAATCTGGAGAGCTGCAGCCATCGGAGAGGTTCTCCAGATGGGAGCTTTAGTGGGGCACAGAGCCGCTCCCAACCCAAGCCCGACAGAGGCCTGTGAAATCAACACTCCAATTTCTCTCTGTTCCTGCCTTCCAAATTCTTGACTCTGCTTACCATTGGCCAAACCCAACCAGATATCAAAGAGCGAGAGAATAAGCTGATGTAGAGTCCAGAGAGTTCAGCTGCTGCCCTGGGAAAAGAGTCGGGTGGAGAAGGGTGGAAAGTATATCTGGACTGGGACATAGTCAGCATTCTTATTGGTGTCAGTGTTTTTTTCCCCTACCTTTTCATATTATAGCAATAAGGTTGTGAGAAGTACTGTTGCAAACACTGTTGCTCATTCTTCAGTGATATTAGATAAGTATCCTGACTTAATGAACGATCAGCCGGCCCTGTCAATGACGTGATAATGGAAAAGTAAATTTGCGTGAAGCATCCTATGCATGACTCAAATCATGTCATCTAATCAAGAATCAATTGTCCTTGGTTTTTTTTTTTTTAATTAATTAATTTATTTATTTATTATTTTTTGGCTGTGTTGGGTCTTCGTTTCTGTGCGAGGGCTTTCTCCAGTTGCGGCGACCGGGGGCCACTCTTCATCGCGGTGTGCAGGCCTCTCACTATCGCGGCCTCTCTTATTGCGGAGCACAGGCTCCAGACGCGCAGGCTCAGTAGTTGTGGCTCATGGGCCTAGCTGCTCTGCGGCATGTGGGATCTTCCCAGACCAGGGCTCGAACCCGTGTCCCCTGCATTGGCAGGCAGATTCTCAACCACTGCGCCACCAGGGAAGCCCTGTCCTTGTTTTTGCTCCATAGCTGATATTAACAGGATCCATAGTATAGGTTTGGTTTCCTATCTAGGCATACATTTCATACTGTCACACCCAAGTGGCATTTTATATCAGCAAAATGAGGCAAAGTCACAGACCACTCGCCTCAAGACATCAATTCCAGAAGTACTCCAACAGAAAACAGTCAGAAAACAAGTCAAAACGTCCAGGATGACAAATGGAAGATCCCAGATTTTAAGGTCCGTCCCTCATTGTTATTTTCCCTAAAAGGAACTCAACATTTAGTCTAAAAGGAAGCTAGATTGTAGGAGAACCTTTTAATCTTTATAGCGTGTTTTTTTTTTTCTTAGTTCTGGCTTGAGGGATCTTAGTTCCCCGACCAGGGATCAAACCTGGCCAGGGCAATGAAAGCACAGAGTCCTAACCACTGGACCACCAGGGAATTCCCAGCATGGAGTTTTAAAGCATGGTTGGATTTCACCCTGTCAATAACTTATCAACAGTTACTCAGTTTTATCCACACATACTCTAAGAAAGAAGCACAATAAAATGATGACTCTTTGCCATTCACTTGTCATAGAATGTTGAATACAGTGGGGATCAAATCTCATGCAGTTGTATGAAATGCTACTAATATGAATTTATATGATCTCTGCTGAAAAGCCTTCTGACCGAAAAATAGTATATAAAATTGCCTCTTTTTCCATATGAGAGAAAACCATTTTAACCAAATAGAGAACATTCTTGTCTCTCCTAATCCATCAAAACAGCTAAGTACGAGGGACAATTTCTTACTAAGGATGTGAGAAGATGGCAACATGAAATGCTCACATCCATCCTGATACACTACGAGGTTTGGGAAGAATTGGGAATCTTCTCCTTAACTTCCTCCCAAGAAACTCTTAAAAAGGCTGTATACAGTGGAAAGTTTCAAAGAAGATAATTTTGTATCTTGTGCCTCAAAAAATCAATACAATTACAGTGCAGCATTTAGAAACTTGGTAGTTTGATTCTCTTCTTTTGATTTTTTGGAACTGCTATAACAAAAACACACTAATATTAATCAACAAAACTCAATTTATATAACAAACCTCTTTATAATATCAACAGTTCAAGAATCCAGAGAAATTTTACATGGATTTCACATGAAAACTCTTATTTCTTTTCTTTTTCCTTACAAAAAGTGAATCTTAGTTTTAGTTTAATCCAGTAAATATAATTATTGAGAACTTTACAACATGCTAAATGTTTTATGTATTATTTCAATGCTTTTAATCTTTATTTTATATACTCAGGGTAATTAAGGACATTCACCAAAATGGAAGTAGTTGAGGAAGTATTTTAGCTCCTATTACTCTTCTACGACTATGAGGAATTCTAAGAATTTTAATTAAATGAAATTAATTAATCAAACATTATTGAATACAAACTAACCTGGAGAGAGTCTTGTTCACATTCAATGTAAATGGCAAATATGCAGAGATACTAAGATGCAAATGGTATGGTTTCTGTTCTCAAAAATTTAAAAATCTAGTGGGGTAAGAAGCCAAAAGCTTACTAGATACAAAACTGAATATTGTTAGAGTCTTACAAGAGAGAAGAGAGAGAGAGATTCAATCAGAATTAGAATGCACATATGGGCCAAGTGACAGGAAAAGATTTACATAAGTGAGACCAATTGATAAGGGTCTGGAAATTTTGGTATTATGTATGCATGTATGTATGTATTTTTACTTTTTATTTTACAGTAATTTTAGAAGTGCAAAAATAGTTTAGAGTTCTCGTGTACCTTTCATGTTAGCTTTCCCCAATGATGATACCTTACATAATCATAGTACCTTATTATCAAAACCAGGAAATTGACATTTGTACAATATTGTTAACTAAAATGTAGACCTTATTAGGTCTTATTTCACCAGTATTCACACGCATTCATTTGTGTTTATGTGTGTGTGTGTGTTTGTATGTAGTTCTATGAAATTTTATCACATGTATAGATTTGTGTAACCATCACCACAGTCAGGACATAGAACTATTCCACCACCACCAAGAAAATCCCTCATGTTACCCCTTAACAGTCACCCCTTCTCTTTAATTTTAACCCCTGGAAATCAATGACCTGTTCATCACTCCAATTTGGCATTTCAAGAATATTATATAAATAGAACCAAACAATGTGCAATCTTTTGTGCTTGGCTTTTTTCATTTGGTGTAATATTTTAAGACCATAGATCCACCTATGCTTTACATGTATCAATAGCCCATTCCTTTTAGTTGCTGAATAGTATTCCATTGAATGGGTACACCACAGTTTATCATCTATTTACCAGCTGAAAAAAATTGGGGGCTGTTTTCACTATTGGGCTATTACAAACAAAGCTTCTATGAATGTATGTAGGTTTTTGTGTGTGAATGTAAATTTTTATTTCTCTAGGAAAAACACATCCAAAAGTGTGATTGCTGGGTCATATGGTGCATGTTTAGAGGTGTGATTTTAATAAATTTATAGTTCTTAACCACTATAAACATTCTTGTATAAGCACTATTTGTGAATTTTCTTAATTATTTATTTGAGATAAGAATTAGAATTGCTGTGTCAAGGGGATATGCAGTTTTTAACTGTTTTTAATACATATTTTGTTCTCAAGAAAAGTCTTGCTAATTTCCAATCTTTCCCACAAGAATTACACGAGCAGGTCCATTCTTCAACCTCAAAATAACATGAGTATTATCTTTTTAAATTGTCGCCAACCTGAAAGTCCAAAATTGGTATCTTGTTTTCACTTGCATTTTGATTGCTTATGAGGAGAGCATTTCTACTGAATATTTGCATTCTTTGATGAACTTCCTATGTATGTCTTTTGTCCAACTTTTGCATGGGGATTTTAAATTTCTTCTTACTGATTCAAAACATTTATGTGTGTGCATTTATACAAATAAAGTAATATTGCCATTGTGCTGCAAATATTTTCAAAGTTTGTGTTTGCCTTTTAATCTTTTAAAAAATGCTTTTTGACATACATACATTTCAAGCTGTTAAATAGGCAAATCTAATACCCTTTTGTAATTTATGTTTTTGCACTGAATATTATGCTTAAAAAAACTTTCCCCACATAAAGATTACATAATGATTTACCAGTGTAATTTTATGCTTTCTTTCTTTTTATTTTAAACATACATCATTATGCCATCTGAAATTTATTCCAAAGGAAGAAAACAGGTGAAGTAAAGAACTAACCTTATTGTTTTCAACTTTAGCCAGTGGTCCTAGCACCATTAAAAGCATATTTTGTCTTTCCCATTAATTGAAAGTGTTATCTTTTTAATATACCAAATTTTATATTTATTTAAGTATGTTTCTGAATTTATTCATCTCTTTTATTGGTCTCTTTTTCTATTCCTGTACTAATATTATTATGTTTTATTCAATATTGACTTTGTGATACATTTTATAATCTACAAGTTAAGTTCACCACCATTACTTGATCAATTATCAGAAAGTTACACTGGGATATGGGGACTTTTATTACAGTTAGTAAAATGTTTAGACATATGTGGAAATGATTAACCTCTTTCCAACATGGAAAATTTTCATTCAGTCTCAATAAAGAAGTATTGCATATTACTTGCTAAGTTCACGCCTAGATTATTTTATTTTGGGGTGTTATTATGAACTGATCATTTTTCATGTTATATTTTTTATCTGGTTATCATTAGAATATGGGAAAATGTATTAAATTTGTAACAAATCACCTTACTGAATTTTCTTATTAGTTCTAACATATTTTTAAAAGCCACTTCATTTGGGTTTTCCAGGAAGGTAAAATAATCATCCCATAATCAAATACCGATCATTTTGTCTTCACTTTTCCAATATTTATACTTCCTATTTCATGTTCTCTGAATGCATTGGCAATCACACCTAGAATAATGTTAGGTAAGAGATGTAATATACATCAATCATACTTACATTAACAAATGTCCTAATATTAAACCTTCCTTGCATTTACAGAATGAATACAGAGTGGGACATTATTATTTTATTTTGATGTGTTATGCTAATATTTTTATTATTTTTCCATTAATTCCTATGTGAGATTGTGCTACAGTGGGGTTTTGCTAATTGAATGTAAATACACTATAAAGCTCTCCTTCATTCTCTACCCTCTAAAACCATTTAAATAGCATGAGAATTATTTGTTCAGGGATTATTTGCGGGAGTGGAAATCTACTCACACATCCAATCGGGTCGGGTACCTTCGGCAAGGGGAATGTCCTTCCTTGATACCTCTCTTCATTTCCTATATAATTATTTGTTTCCTGAAACTTCCAACCTCTTCTTTAGCCCACTTTGCTGTTTTGCTTATACATATTTTCTTGGAAAATAATCCATTTTCCTTAAGATTGTCAAATTTATTGCCATAGAACTATACAAAGTATTCTATTTGTGATTTAGTAATTTATATTTGTAATGAAAAAAAATTAGAGCCACTAACTGAATTCTTTCTGTCTGTAGTATTATGCAATTAGAAGTAAACATTAAAATACCTTTTCCTTAAACTTAGTGAATTTTTTTTTCTTTTTTTTTTTTTTACCCATTTCCTATTTTTCCCCAAAGAGGAACATTTAACTCATATCCTTTTCCACACACTTTTTTCTCTCTCTTGATTGTGATCTCTTTCACACCCTCTCTCCTCCAGTTCCCTTTAACCTCAATTATGTCCAGCCTTTTTTCCCCTCCTCTCCACCTTCAAAAATCAATTACAACCTAGAAAGGATTCAGAATAACCTATTCCCAAAATGCTTCAGTTAATCTATTCCTCACCATGTGAGCAGAATCATGATTCCTGTGAAGAAACAGATTATGTGATTTCTGAGAACTCTAGAGTCTGGCTCCACAGGAACCTTTCAGAGAGTCACATATGTCAGGAGTAACCTTCCCTACTAGACAGAGGCCAAGTGGAGTAAGATTATTTATGAGAAGATCTTTCCCTGGATGCTCTTCTGGCTTCTAGCCTCAATTATGTTTAGCTGAAGAAACACGGACAGAAACAAGTAACTTGGAATGAAAGGTGAAAGTATGGCTCCTTGCTAATGTACAGAAGCTGTATTCATAAAAAGGACCTCATGATCTAAGGAATGTACTTGCTTATTCTTTTTGATAGGTTATAATACATCTTGACACTTTACTACTCTTCAAGTTGGGGACTTTGAGATACAAGGGAAACAAATTGACTCAGGTCACTGCAAGACAAGATGTTTAATGAAGGATTCACATAGCAGGACTAGCAAATCACCAGGGCCTGAAGCAGCAGAACTTTTTGCATGCATTGCTCTCATATCCTCACAGAAATTATTCCTATCTTAAGTTAGAAACCCAGTTCCCATCAATACCTCCCCTGCTGCCCCTCCCAAGAAATGCATCATATGATCCCTACCATCAAGGAACTTGCAGTCAAACTATATTACCTCTAAAATAAGGAATGGCCTCATGATTGCTAACTGTCTGAAATCCGTAGTAATAAGCTCATTAATAGCAACATCATTTAGGGGAAGATGCTTTGTACCTGTGACTAGCAGAGGTAGGCACAAGCAAAGTAAAATTCGAAATTGTAATGGAAAATATAAACTGGATTTTTTCATTAATGTTGCATTTACTGATTTTTTCTTTTTTAATCTCAGTACTTACTTGACAAACAGTTCTGTTTTATCCCTCCCCCAGCTTTCAGTGCCACTTAAAGAAAACAACCTAGGATGTGTATTATTGTGCTCTAATTACAGTTGAGGGCACAGTGGCATGTGACTGTGGTATAATAACTAAAGCCCTGGAGTGACTTTTTATTCCATTAAAAATGACCTTAGCTTTGGATCACAGAGCTTTGCATTGATTTGTCTCTTTTGTGGTTTCCTCTCCGCAGGTCTGCTTCCTCATACAGGGTGATGCATTGAATCGTGACACATGGGGGGTCAGTGAAATTAACTATCTTTCCCGTGAGAAATAATTCATCGTTCAGCATTTGCTATTAACATGCCTCTGCTGTGAATGAATGAAGTTACATGAAGAGCATGGAAGTGGTGCAGCAGATGGGCATTACATAAATATCATTTAGTGCTCAGGATGGAGACAACAATAATTTTCTCATCTGTAAACAGGAGGCATTTGGGCTGCAGAAAAGGAGATGCTGATACTTTCAGTTGCTGTATAAAGAAATGGCTCTAATTGCTTCTATGGAAATTATACCTATTTGATGCTAATTTAAATTTTGTTTTCTGCCTGTTTCAATAGGGTCTTTTAAAAGGTATGATTAATATTGGACCTGATCGTGTCCTCTAGTAGGAAGACTTCCCAGATTTCTCTAGAATCGGGGAGGTGCCTCTGTTCCCAGCACAGGCAGTATGGGGTCTCAGCTCACTTTGTCTCTGGACTGGATTCTCATTTGGGGAACAGGAGCTAGAAGGGGTGGCATAAGCTGGGATCATTCAAATCAGCCTAAAAATGATCTGTGAAGGGCTTCCTGCAAGCCAAGTTTTGTACTAGACAATGTGATGGGGACACAACATGCATGAGAAAGCCAGTGATTCTTATCTTCTCCAGCTTAGAAAGTGTACTTGAACCCAAGGAGACATGGGCCAAAGCGTTCACTGAAGTATTGTTTATAACAGTGAAATTTCAGAAGTGACCCAAATGCATATCAATCGGAGACTGCAAAATAAACTATGATATATCTACACAGTGGAAAACCATCCTGCATTTGTAAAGAGTGAGGTAGATTTACATGTGAAAAGGTGTCTAAGACCTCTGATGTTATGTCTTTTTTTTTTTTTGGCCGCAATGCGCAGTCTGTGGGATCTTAGTTCCCTGACCAGGGATTGAACCACACCCTCAACAGTGAAAGTGTGGAGTCCTAACCACTGGACCGCCAGGGAATTCCCAGACCTCTGATGTTAGAGGATAACTAACTATACAAAGTGATATGTTCAGTAGGAAACTCTAAACATACACGATACTATATATTTTCTCCCTGATCATCAGATGCATAACAAACAACTCTGGAAAAATATCCTCCAAAGTAGGTCCTCCTGCTGCACGGTGGCAGGAGTGCTATTCACATCGGAAATGGTTGTTTGGTAACAGGATGGCAGTCCTCCCTGATGTCCCTACACCAACCTGATGACTCTGGTTAACTTCAGGGAGTGAAAGGGATCGGGATTAAACATAATCATCAAAGGGAGCTTTGGGAATTATCTAGAAAGTTTTAATTCTTAAAGGAGATTATGTTAATAAATTAAATGTATATATAATATTAATTCAAAAGTAAGTAATGTGTAACTCCTGCTTTCTAGGTGCCAACAATCCAGAGGAGAAACAGGTATGTACTCTAATAATTTTGATGCAAAACAAAGTGTGGTCCATGCTTTCCTTGATGTCCTAACTACGTGTGGCGAGGGTATGGTGGGGGGAGGATCCGTCTCTGCTTCTTGGAGGAGGAGGGATTTAGTGAAAGTGTCCTCAGCGAAAGGAAGACTTTCTACTCCACAGCATTCTGAGCAGCTCTGGTAGTCTCACTAGCTGTCATCCATCAACTCAGCCATGTTAGAAGGTAAAATGCGGGGGACGAGAGGAAGGGGCTGGAGGGAGAGCCAGAAGGAAGGTTCTAGCTAATACTCATCAGGAATGGCTTATCTGCAATTAAATAAGACTAACCCTGGCTATCTAAAGCCAAGGGGAATGAATTGGTGGGCTATTAGGGGCTCACAGTGTCCATGGGAGGCTGGAGGACTAAACTTGGAAAATAGAGACAGGAGCTAAGTACCTGGCGGCAGTGGGAGGGGGGTTGGTAATGGCGCAGGAGAGCACAAAATCTCTCATGTAGCAACAGCTGCCTGAACATAAATACAATCTAGTAACCCCATCATCTTTGTCCCATATTGACTCTGATCGGTCCAGATTAGGTCACATGTGCTTGGCTGGCAGCGGGGAGAAAGGGAGAAACCAGTGTCCTCGGCTTCCACAGTGGATGGCAGGGCATCCGTAAACACAGCGCTATGGGAGCCCCCTGAAACAGGAATGTGGTGGGCAAGACTGAGAGTCCAGAGGCGTAGTGGTTACTAAGTGGGTAACCACTTAATAAGTACAAGGTGCTGTTCTAAGCACTTTATATAGGCATTATTTAACAGTCAGAATAACTCTGTCAGTTAAGTATTATTATCACTGTTATTATTCCCATTTCACAGAGGCGGTTAAGCAACTTTCTCAGGATTGCAGAGATACTGACTTGGTAGTTTGGCTCCTAAGACTATATTTTTAATGACTTCCTACTGCAGATGTCCACTCTCTGTCCCCTCCTTACCTTTTTTTGTCCCCATTTCCCATAGGAATATGGAACACTTTAAAACACTGAATAGGAAATGTGTAAGACACATTATCCTTGAAGCAACCCAAAGGGTTGTTACAGCTGTAATCTCAGTTCTGCTTGTCACATCTCCAAATTTCGGGTGAGAAAATATTTTGATTCTTATTTTTCTGTTGTTAAGGGAAGCAATTATGAATCACATGACTTGCCCAAATGCCCACTTGATTAAGAGCTAAATTGAGACAAGAACTCAGAACCATTGAATTAACAAGTAACCAATTCATCCCTCTTGTCAGGAAATTATAACTGCCTCCTTCAATGAGGTTTCTATAACCAGTCCTCATTTTAAAATAGACACTATAAACTATATATCAGAATAAGTCATCAATCCCCCTTGTTTAAAAGAGCCTAATGGCTCCATCACATTTAGAATACAACCTTAACTCCTTATCAGGGCTATGAAGATTATAGGAGTGGCCCTGCCTCTGGGGCCTCATCTCTTTCCACTCTCTCCCATGTTCTTTGTCTTCCTCTTGTTTCCAAATATTCCAAACTAGTTCCTGCCTTAAGAGTTGAACCATTGTTCCCTCTGCTAGGAATGCTCATGGCCTACTCTTCACATGGCTGACTTTTTGCTTTCCAGTTCTCCACTTAAATGATATCTCGAAGACAACTTTCCTGAACACCTGAGCTAAAGTAACCCTCCCTCCAAATCCCTCCACCCTGTGTTAATTTCCTGATAGCACTTATCAGCCTGGGATTTTTCTTGTTTATCTGTTAGCTTATCATTGATTGATGGAATCTCTTCTCTAGAATGTAAACTCCCAGAGGGCACCAACCCTGTCTGTCCTGTTCAAGACTGTATCTCCAGCCAGGACCCTCAACTGTACGTGGTGCACAAATGTTCACAGAATAAATTATTTCCAGTTTACCCAAACATTCAGGTTTTCCCTTTACCTCTCAAAGTCAAGTAATTACGTCTGGATAGGCCCGGGGAAAATTCCCCTACTTTTATAGTTCGAAAACCTGGGACAAAAGGTAAAGTAACCTGCCTGAGTTCATAGCAAGTTTCTGGCAAATACGGACTGAAACCTGAGCCTTTTCTCTTTCCAGATAGAGCTGTATTCAGCACATTGGGCCGCCCACACCCTGAATGAGGAGCAGAGGTGACCTTTGATTTATAACCTCTGTGGCATCATCATGAGAGACAGTGTGGTTACACAGAGATGTTACCTCTCTGAACAGGAATATGTTATCACTGGGAGAGTTGGGCACCTGAACTCATGACAGCAACAGGTCCATTTGGACACTTCTCATGCGCTGTGCTCTATTTTAAGAGCTTACCGTGTATTAATCTATACAATCCTCACACAACCCCTATTAAGTAGATACTATCATCATCCCCATTTAGAGATGGGGAATTTGAGGCACAGATGTTAGGGAACTTGCCCAGGGTCACATGGTTAGTAAGCTGTCGGGTAGGATCCAAACGCAGGTGTTCCACCCCAAAGCCCTCGCTTTTAACCATGAGCACTGTTTTACCTGCTCTGGCCCTGAGGCGTACTTTGTCCCTCAACACGCCAAATCTGAGTGTCCATCGAGACAAAGCAGTTAAGAATCCTCGGTGAGGGGCTTCCCCGGTGGCTCAGTGGTTAAGAATCCGCCTGCCAACGCAGGGGACACGGGTTCGAGCCCTGGTCTGGGAGGATCCCACATGCCGCGGAGCAACTGGGCCTGTGCGCCACGGCTGCAGAGCCTGCGCTCTGGAGCCCGCGAGCCACAACTACTGAGCCCGTGTGCCACAGCTACTGAGGCCCGCACGCCTGGAGCCTGTGCTCTGCAACGGGAGAGGCCGCCGCGGTGAGAGGCCCACGCACCACAACGAAGAGTAGGCCCCGCTCACCGCAACTAGAGAAAGCCTGTGTGCAGCAACAAAGACCCAACGCCACCAAAAATAAAAATAAATAAATTAAAAAAAAAAAAAAAAAAAAAGAATCCGCCTGCCAATGCATGCGACACAGGTTCTAGCCCTGGTCCCGGAAGATCCCGCATGCCGCAGAGCAACTAAGCCCGTGCACCACAATTACGAAGCCCATGCGCCTAGAGCCCGTGCTCTGCAACAAGAGAAGCCACCGCAATGAGAAGCCCGCGCACCACAACAAAGAGTAGCCCCCGCTGGCCACAACTAGAGAAAGCCTGCACGCAGCAACGAAGACCCAACACAGCCAAATAAAAAAAAAAAAAAAAAAAAAAAAAAAAAAAAAAAAAAAGAAAGAATCCTGGGTGAACTGGAGACAAATAGGAATCAGTAGTGCCGTTTTCATCAATGCGGCATTAGCAGAACTGTCTTGCTTTTTTAGGCTTTAATTTTCTTTGTCCAATGGTCCTCCATAAATGGCAATGAAAGAAACAGAACAAACACCACTGAGTCTCCAGCTTCTGAGGTACTGAGCGGTGCTCTATTGATGGCAGGTGTACAGAGCTTCCTGGAACATGCTGTTTACGAACAGAGACATCTTTCTGGCATTAAGAGAGTGGAGAGTATGTGGATCCTGCTGGTCTGGGAGCATGACACACTAAGTAATTGATTAAAGAGGAATGGCTCCTTGATTCCTCCTCGCAGGCTGGAATGTCTTATTTAAGCTGCTCTCTGAAGCCAGAGACGGCAGTTGGGCTGAGGCACGGCTCCAGCAGAGTCACAAGCAACAGAGCAAGAGCTTTTCTCTCACCTAATTGGGAGCAAGCATCCCCTTTAGGTCAAGAGCTCTCTATTTCCTGACTGAATGGGGACAATTTTCTAGGCTGCAACTGTTGCCACGCTCCCCTTCTCAATTCCATTTAGTTTGAGTTATTGACTTACCATTCTGAGAGTTACTGAAATTTCTTTTAAAATCAATCAAAGATAGAGTCCAGAAGAATGTAGGATCTCAGATATAAAAAAGAAATAAGCTGTCTTCAGGAAGATCTGAGTGCAAAGTGGGTATTTGGATGAAATATTTCATTTGGTAACATAGGTTGGTGATGCGGATGAGGTATCTTCCTTATCCCCATGTTTTTAAACCAGATAGGATTATAAGTTTTGGAATTTTCTAGCATAGCATCAGCTGCTTTGATAATGAAGTTTGGCCACAAAAGAGATGCTTTTACTCCTTCATAATCACATTTCAGACTGACTCTATCTAGAAGTGACAAACGAATTGTTTCTCTGCTATTTTCTGGCATGGTACAGACCTACTGATACTCTGAAAGATGGATAGCTGGGCATGGTTGGGAATAGGTGGGTCAGAAAGGGTTGTCAAATCTGCATGGAAGCACTTTCTATCACTGTGTAGCTAAAACCCAGCTAAACATCCAGATTTTCTTATGGAAATACTTCTCAGTTTTAAGAATTATCATAAGTAATTAATTGAATTCCTGCTTTGTAGGAGGAAAAGCACATTAAATTAAGTTACATAGTTGCCCAATATTTTCAAACAAATTAGCAGCTATACAAAATTCAAACCTATTTCTTCCTACTCCATTTCCTCCAGACTCCCAATAAAAAACCACTAACAACTAATGTTCATTGTGGGAAGCACACTTGAAAGACCATACAAATTTGCCCTTTGGACTGGTCAAAAATGTTCTAGAATCAGCAATTTTAAAAATGGTTCTTCTACTCAAATAGTAGAAATAATTTGGAGTAGGAATTCGGAGACTCGGATCTCCCTCCAGTTAGCTGTTTGTCTTTTGGCAAATTGTTCAGACCCTCTGACCTCCAGCTCTCTCAGCTCTAAACTGGGAATAATAGTGTGTGCTGTCTGCAAATCTCTTAAGGTTGCTGCCAGTATCATAGCAATTTTTGTAAATTAAAATATGCTCTCCAAATGCAGGCTATTACAGATTTAGCTAAGCTTTGTGTCAAAGTTTTGTCCTTGGGGCATCATATTTATCTAAGTGAAACTATCTGATTTGTCTTTCAATGTTTTTTAAATATCGGCCTGAGAATTAAGAAAATCAAACTAAACAGACCTTTTGGATTTTCATTTCCAGACTCAGCCTGAGAATCGAAGTTTCTGGCACTGAGTAAATACTACTTACTCCAGTCTAGTAGTGGTGTCAATCAAAATGGCAATATTCCAAGTCTGTTAACATTATTATTAACAGACTTTTCTTTACACTGCCAATCATGCAATTTATTGGTGCTTTAAAAGGAGTTAAAAAGTAACCATTTTCATTTCCTGCTAAGGTTTTCATCTAGTTAGTTCTGATTCTTTGAGGTAAATATAAAGCAGCAGTGGATATTTTATCAATAATAATATCTCTGCCTCGGAAAATATAAACAATAAAAAATATAAGCAACAGAGCAATTTCTGAAGATGAAATGCAAATGCAGGGTTAATTATTCTAGAAAAGCCAATTAAAAAGTAAATCCAGGGACTTCCCTGGTGGTGCAGTGGTTAAGAATCCACCTGCCAATGCAGGGGACATGGGTTCGAGCCCTGGTCCGGGAAGATCCTACATGCCGTGGAGCAACTAAGCCCGTGTGCCACAGCTACTGAGCTGGAGCACCGCAACTACTGAAGCCCGTGTGCCTAGAGCCCATGCTCCACAACAAGAGAAGCCACCACAATGAGAAGCCCTCGCACAGCAACGAAGAGTAGCCCCCGCTCGCAGCAACTAGAGAAAGCCCGCGCACAGCAACGAAGACCCAACACAGCCAAAAGTAAATAAATAAATTTATTTAAAAAAAGAAAAGAAAAAAAAGAATCCACCTTCCAATGCAGGGGACGTGGGTTCGATCCCTGGTCGGGGAACTAAGATCCACATGCCGTGGGGCAACTACTGAGCCCACTCACTCTAGAGCCCTTGTGCCACAACTAGAGAGAAGCCAGTGTGCTGCAACAAAAGATCCCGCATGCCTCCTGCATGCTGCAACAAAGATCCCAAGATCCCACGTGCCACAACTAAGACCCGACACAGCCAAGTAAATAAATAAATATTTACAAAAAAGAAGTCCCTGATCTGTAAAAAAAAAAAAAAAAAAAAAAGTAAATCCAAATATTTTGTTGCCTCGATAACCTCATCTACCCCAGAAAATGTAAAGGTCAAAATCTCTGTGTGTCATATTAAACCAATGCTTCAAGTTTCCATTTTCAATCCTCTTAGAGAATCGTAGAAATTCCAAATTCCCATATATATAAATTTTGCAGTCACACGATCCATTGCCCTGATATTTATGGTTGACTTTCCCATGCCAGGAAGTCAGACATTTAAGGACATTAAGAATTGTCCTTCAGAGAAGAAGGCTCTGGTCTAATACTTGACTCTTTAGAGTGGCTAGGGAAGGTCTCTACCACCTAAACAGAGATCTGTCTGTCAGGAAGATGTTGTTCCATAGGTGATAGACCCGAGGAGATGCCTATCATTATTCCCTGCAGCAGTTCAATCGAAAGAGGACTTGACGTGGATTCAGAACCGGGGTTTGAGCTCCAGCACGCACCTACAGGCTGAGTGACCTCAGGCAATTCACTGAACTTCTCAAGACTCTGGCTTCTTCCATCTGTGAGATGTGAGTAATAATAGCTTAACTCACAGAGTTGTTGAGAGAATCAGATCAAACATATCTGTGAATGTACTTGGTAGACCGTGAAATGCTAATAAATGCAGAGCAGATATAGTTCCTGACGGGGTAATTCAAATTAAGTACTTGCTTTGATTTTACAAAGTCATTTATATGAAAACCAGTAAAGTATGAGCACTTTTGCTCTCTCATTTTGTGCAACAGAACCTGTGTTCATTCGTCCTAATCAACTCCACGTTTGGGAGGCATGCATTTAACTTTGAAACAGGCCTCACAAGATACTACAAATATAAAGTGTCCCCCAATTGTTTGCACCCTGGAATTATTGCCTTGTGCAACAAGCAGCAGACAGAAGTGGCTTGTTCACGTTCCTGTATTCAGATGGCGTCAAAACACTGTACCTTTTCACACCCTATTCCACTAGTTTTCCATACATCCGTCCTCCCTACTCCAGGCAAGACTATTTGCCTGCCATCTTCTTCACACCATTTGATTGCTTCCTCTTCTATATTTTTAGATGTTGAATTTTTTTTTTTTCTTTTCTATCAATCTTTAATGGACCAAGATTTTTTTCTCTCAGTAATCCCTCAAGTTTCTTTAAGATATATACCCACACAGCAGAGACACTATAGACTGTTTTTGTGTAAGACTGCTTCCACCTGAAACGCTGTCATAAGCACTTGGGGTTTACCTTCTACGTGATATTCTTAGAGGTAGTAATGCATGACCCTATTTTATATACTCTTGAACTCTTAATTTGACACATAAAATATGCATAGTATTGATGTTAACCATCTCTCAAAAATTACAATTTGTTATAAAATAGCCTTTAGTCATTTGGGCTAAGTAGTGTCATTTGGGTCAGGATTTTTTCAATTCCATTGAACAAACAACTGTGTTTAACCTAAATAGACATTTCTCCAAAGAAGACATACAGATGGCCAACAGGCACGTGAAAAGATGCTCAACATCGCCAATCATTAGAGAAATGAAAATCAAAACCACAATGAGGCACCACCCCACATCAGCCAAAATGACCATCATTAACAAGTCTACAAATAACAAATGGTGGAGAGAGTGTCGAGAAAAGGGAACCCTCCTACACAATTGGCGGGAATGCAAATTGGTGCAGCCACCATGGAGAACGGCACGGAGCCCCCCCAAAAAACCAAAAATAGAGTTACCACACGGTCCAGCAATCCCACTCCTGGGCATATTATCCAGACAAAACTATAATTCAAAAACATACATGCACCCCTATGTTCATAGCAGCACTATTTACAATAACAAAGACATGGAAACAACCTAAATGTCCATCAACAGATGAATGGATAAACAAGATGTGGCACATATATACAATGGAATACCACTCAGCCATGAAAAAGAATGAAATAATGCCATTTGCAGCAACATGGATGGACCCAGAGACTACCATGCTAAGTGAAGTTGGGAAGAGAAAGACAAATACCATATGATATCACTTACATGTGGAATCTAAAAATATGACACAAATGAACTTATCTATGAAACAGAAACAGACTCCCAGACATAGAGAACAGACTTGTGGTTGTCAAGGGGGGAGGGGGGTGGGGGAGGGAAGGATTGGGAGTTTGGGACTCACAGATGCAACCTGTTATATATAGAATGGATAAACAGCAAGGTCCTACTGTATAGCACAGGGAACTATATTCAATATCCTATAATAAACCATATGGAAAAGAATATGAAAGAGAATATATAACATATATATAACTGAATCACTTTGCTGTACACCAGAAACCAACACAACATTGTAAATCAAAAAAATAAAAAATTGCAAAATGCTACTTTGTGCTACTTGCAAAATTCTGGAGTCTTCTGTTCATATAAGCAACAGAAGACTTTAAAGTTGTCACACTTTGAATTTGTGGTTCTTGTTCACTGTGCTTCTGGAGCCCCATTTAGCAAAGTTAGACCCCAAACAGATTTGTTTTTCCTAAGAGAATCAGCCAAAAATTTCAGGCTAGAAAAGTCAAAACTACTATAGACAAACTATCTCAATCCTTCAAAATTTGCAGTGTTGGGACTGTCATTTGTGTTTTTTGTGTGGTGGCTGAGTGAAATTGGGCAGCAAATTTTGCAATCCTAAGTGCCTTCCAAATAAAAAAACAGAAAATAATTTGTTATTGTAAATTAAGACTTGCACACATTAAGTAGAAACTGTTCTACATGTTTTGTAAACAGGTGACATTTTTGCCACTGGAGGGGAAGGGGGAATGGAGAGTTAGTTTTTAATGAGTACACAGTTTCAGTTTAGGAAGATGAAAACATTCTAGACATGGTCGGTGGTGATGGTCGCACAACAATGTGAATGTATTTAATGCCACTGAATTGTCCACTTAAAAATGGTAAATTTTATGGGAGTTCCCTGGTGGTCTAGTGGTTTGTACTTGGTGCTTTCACTGCTGTGGCCTGGGTTCAATCCCTGGTCGGGGAACTGAGATCCC
Source organism: Eubalaena glacialis (assembly GCF_028564815.1). Lineage (NCBI taxonomy): Eukaryota > Metazoa > Chordata > Mammalia > Artiodactyla > Balaenidae > Eubalaena > Eubalaena glacialis. The sequence goes on along the minus strand of NC_083727.1, from coordinate 103,601,672 downwards.
TGGAGGAGCTGCGTTCTGTGTTCTGTCTCTTCTTGGCCCGTGGGAGGCGCCACCTGGTCCCGGGGCAGCACTTTGCAGAGGGTTGGCCCCTACCCTCCCTGAAGGGCTCTTTGTAGACTGAAGGGGTGGCTCCCGTGGTGGGGCCTTATTAGACTGTGCCTGGGGCAAGGTCCACCCTTGAGAGGGCCTCCAAACTCCGGAACTCCACACCCCAGAGGCCCTTCTTTCCCGGTGCTACCGCTCCCCTTCTGCACAGGTCCTAAGCCGATGTTGAATTTTTATTTCCCCGGTTACCCTCCTTACTTTAGAGCAATGCATTACTCTTACCTCCTTTAAGATCTACCTCTTCTGTACAACCTTCCATGACTGACTCCCATGCTTCTTTGCTGATTCTGTTTTCAACCCCACATTTAGAAGAGAGTCATGCAAGATCCCATATTTCTGTAGATGTTGATGGGGTTTTAGAATACTACCTGAAACCAAGACTGGGTCTGCATAATGACACTGGATCCATTAAATAATTTCAGTCAGTTCATTGCAGCTTTTTCGTTTAAAAACAAAACAAAACAAAACCCAGAAGTACAAAAGCAGTCCATACAGTTCCTATTTATGAAGAGAAACTGCTGTGAATCAGATAAAAAGTGAAGGTCACTCCAACTTAATGTGTATAGGCATGAGTGTGTGTGTATGTATGTGTGTTTGGGATTGTCTCAGTTGCTTAACTCTTTAACTGCTTAATCAGTGGAGCATAGAGGAAATTCATTAGGTAGGAAATTGTAATCTGTGCTGCTGCTAATTTGCTGTGAGTCTTAGACAACCCACTGCAGGCCAGTCCTCTCCTGTAAAACGAGTGTGTCACACTAGCTGACCCATAAGGTCCCGCCAAGTATCTATGACCTATAGGCAAGGAGAAATCAGTAACCTATCTACTCCATATCGTATCTGAAGAATACCTCGCCATTCTTTGGCACACCATTTATAGTGAATTTCAAGTTGCTTTAATTTTTTTTTTTTTTTTTTTTGCTCTGACTTCTGGAGCTTTGGAAGGTAGCAGGAAACTATGTGGGTGAACTTCTTGCAACAGGCCCCAAAGTGAAGTTGGGTCTCCCTGTTCCTCCTGCTGCTGTTCTGGGCAGCCTGACCCAGGGTTCTGGATCAGCAGGTGCAAAGAACAGAATCTTAAGTCTTAAATCACTCGTTTTGACTAAAAGACTCTGACATACCTGTGGGCAGTTGATGGATGACCTAAGGATTTTGAAAGCTTGGTAGACTTTCTAAGGCACTGAAGCGAACTGATCATGCTAAGCCTTACACAGAATAAATGCTTCGTAAGTGTTTATTGAATTACTAAACCAGATGGAGTAACGTTTTAAAGAAAGTTCTCCAAGAGCAGTGATGGTGAGCCAATACCAGGAAGACAAAGTTTTATGGAAACAAGCATCAAGCCCTATTCTTAGGTTGATATTAATAATAAAAGAACCTTATGTTTGTATAGATTTTCACAGATTACAAATCATTTACACATACTTATTCCATTCAATGTCTACCCAAAAATGCCACATTCCTATATTACCACTTTTTAATAAATACAGACAGTATAACTGTGATACAGATACTACAAACAACTTGCCCAAAGTCACACATCTAGTCAATAGCTGACTGAACTCAAGATCAGGTCTTCTGATTTTAAGTTTTGGGCTCCTCCTAGAATATATTAAGGTGCTGTGTGCAGCTAAGGGACCATGTGTGTTTAGATAGAGGAAGCCCTGTCTCCATCAAAATACCTTTGGTGAGTAGCAATCTGAACTCACCTTCATGAAAATACATCATACAGGACAAGACTAACACTCCTATTGAACTGTGTATTGGTAGGCCATATATGGAACACATATTCTATTCTGAGTATTCTATTGTAAGGTTTGAGATGAAGAGTCATAAAGTAGAGAACTGCCAGGAATTTGTACTAGTGGTTAAAGTTCTGAAAACTATCCCTTACAAGGAGCAACTGAAGGAATTTGAAGCGTTCAGCCTGGAGAAAGGTATATTGGTGGTGCTGGTGATTAGGGCAGGGAAAGTGTACATTCATTGTCTCCCGAGCTCTGAGCAGCTGCTGCCTCAGAGGGCGTAGCAATATTGCTCCAGAGGCCAGAATAGAACTGCTGAAGAGAAATTACTGAGGTCATTTTTTTATTCACCATAACGAAAAATTTCAAAAAAATTAAAGTTGCTCAAAAATTCACTACATTTTCTTGTGAGGTATAACTTGTAACTAATCAAGCAAAGCTGAGTAGACCTACTGGTGTGGATGATAGAATCATGATTTTGGCACTGGGTAGGAGGTTGAAATAAACGTTCTTTAAGGGTTTTTTCAGGGCCTCTAAGATTCTATGGTTTAACCTTTCTCTAAAATAATTAAGCTTGAACAGAGGGCAAAAACACATCTATTTTCATAACCTATGTTTCTACTGGTACCTATGCTGCACTATCAGTGTTTACCTACCATATTACCCCCAAACTGAGCAGCTTAAAATATGTATCCTGTGAGTCAGACCAATGCAGAGGCCTCCACATTTTCTAGCGCTCAGCTGGGAAGACTCAACAGCTGGGGGGAGACTCAACAGGTGGGGTGAATGGATCGACTGGAGGCTGGAATCAAATCGTCTAGAGCTGTCCAACACAGGAGGCACTAACCCCACGTGGGTATTGACTACTTGAAGTATATCTAATCTGAACTGGGTTGTGTTCTAAGTGAAACATGTACACACACATAAACAAACACATATATACACACACTATTCCAAAGACTTAGTATGAAAACACATTAATAATGTGTATATTGATTACATATTGAAATAACAATATTTGGAGAGTGGGTGAAATAAAATATATTAACCACATTAATTTCACTTGTTTCTTTTTAATTTTTAAAATGGGACTAATAGAAAACTTAAAGTTTTATGTGTAGTTCATTCTTATTGGACATCATTGATCTCATGTATATGGTGGTTAATGCTGGCTGTTGACTGGCATCTCAGCTGGGCGACTGACTGAAGCACCTGCTTGTGGTCTCTTCATGATGCTAGGGCTTCCCCATAATATGGTAATCTCAGGATAGCTGAAAATTTTGTAACTGAAGACTCCAAAAGTAAGCTTTCCAGTGTGGAAGATGCAAGCTGCATTGGCTTTTTGACTTAGCCGTGGAAATCACACGCATCACTTTTGCTGCGTTCAAATGGTTACCAGCGTATATAAACCAGCATAGACACGAGAGGAGGGGCACACTGCAGTAGAGCATGCAGCATGGGGGCTACTGTTGCAGCCTTCTTGGAAAATACAATCTCCCACAACTTGTTATGGGCATAGACCAACAGAGTTATGAAATCCCCTTCAGATCTCAGGAGCCATTTCTGAAGTTTAGGTAAAGTCCTGGATGTGAGACAGATTAGAGTTCTTCTGGAGAGACCTTCAAATCTTAAAATTAAGCGAATATGTGATGCTCAGGAATTGCATTAATAGCCATTATTAAAGCAGAATGTAGTTTAAAGTGCAAACTGTCCTTTAGGTGTTTAAAACGCTGTGCACATGCTAAGGAAACAATCATAAATCCAGGGTCGTAGTCACAGAGTTGAATCACACGACACAATACTTCCAGGTTTTTTGTTGTTTTTGTAGTCTGTTTATCTTTCATTAACCAGTAGAAGAAGTACATTCCTAATTCCTTAGAGATACATGTTCAAAACGGACTGGCAAAAATCTTTCCTTTTTCCAAATGTACTTAAATTTTTCTTCGTTTAAGTTAAGCTCTTTGAACATCAATTAATAATTTATACAATGAATGTGAAGATGTGTGGTATGTGTTGGCTTGAGGATAATGTGTGATTTGTAACAAGCATTAAAGTATTTTATAAGATGTAATTTATTTAATGCATTATCCTATATTTGCTTTTTAGAGGGCATTGTGGAGCAGTGAAGCTGTACCAAGAGCATGAAATGTCATGAAGGTTAAATCAACATTGGGCTTTAGTCAAACAAGTGTAATTGGCCCAGAGGGCACCTAGTAACTATGGACTTCTGGAAATGAATGATTGTTGATTTTTGTGTGTGTGGTTTTTTTCTCAAGTAATAATAGGAATTGTCAATGTCAAGTTAGCTTAAATGTTCAGTTTGCATCGTTCCTTTTGCACCTCCTCTTTAGAGTTTCAGTTGGTCAGATTATTCGCACTTTGAAATTAATCTGTTAATACAGACGATTATTTTCATCTATAATTGATTTCATTATTAATCACTGAATAATTAACAATGATTTAATTTTAATTTAATATGAATTAATCCTCAAAATAAAAGTATGTAAGTCCATTACTTTCTCCTGGGTTATATGCGGAAAGCACTTTTTGATATGCATCATTATAGATGATTTGATGGACAGTGAATTGAACTTGGCATTGGGAGTGGAGAAAATACAAAACAACAAGAACAACAACAACATACAAAACCAAAAATAAAAAATAAGCCTGCATTATTCGTAAAAGTTATCAGAATTCTGCACTGCTTCTTAATTCTGGTTGGCATTTTATTCCTCTTCATACAGCAACCAGAACACACTGAAAGATTTCCCTCCACTTCCAGAAAGGTGGCCAGATTCACCTGTTTGAAAAGCACACTGATATGGGCTGGATTTTATAGCACATAGAAGATGTTCAGCTCTGCTCCTAACATTTGCTTTCTAAATAACAAAGGCTCTTGAAATGAATCATGAAACTAAAAACAGGTTCTAGTACTTTTCAAAAGGATTTTCACTTATAAGAAAAACTTTTTGGCCTGTGGAACTTTTTACTTCATTCCATTTTCTTATACAAACAAGAAGGACCAACAGGTAGCATAGAATACTAATGTTTTCAATTTAGTATTATGGAGAGATGTGCTACAATCCAGTGAATTGAAGAGAAAGCTACATCAAATAACCTGAAGCAAAACTAAAGTCTTTCAGGTCTCAAGTTATTTAAATTAACTAATAAATGTATGATGCTATTAAAGTAAAGGTTAATAGCATGGGCTTTGGGTCATACACACATAGGCCATATACGTTTCCTCATCTATAAATGAATGCAAGACTACCTAGTAGAATTTTGGGGAAGATTAAATAGGAAAACATAAATCAATGGCTTAACACAACACATAGCAAGGCTTCACTGTTGTTATTTTTAGAATACAGTAGAATATCAACAAACTGCTTATTGAGGGAATGTGCCTCAACATAATAATTGGCATATATGACATGCCCACAGCTAACATCATACTCAATGCTGAACTGAAAACTGTTCCTCCAAGATCAAGAACAATACAAGTATTCTCTTGCCACTTTCACTCAATGTAATACTGGAAATCCTAGCCAGAGAAAATTGGCAGGAAAAAAGATATAGAAAGCATCCAAGTCAGAAAGGAAGAAGTAAAACTGTCTCTTTTTGTAGAGGACATGACATTATTTATAGAAAACCCCAAAGACTCTACCAAAAAACCATTAGAACTAATAATCAAATTTAGTAAAATTTCAGGATACAAAATCAATATACAAAAATCTGTTGCATTTCTATACGCTAATAAGAGACTATCAGAAAGAGAAATTAAGAAAACAATCCCATTTACAATTGTATCAAAAATAATAAAATATCTATGATATATTTAACCAAGGAGGTGAAATATCTGTACACTGAAAACTATAAGACGTTGATGAAAGAACCTGAAGAAGACACAAATAAAAGGAAAGATATTCTATGCTCATGGACTGGAAGAATTAATATTGTTAAGATGTCCATACTGCCCAAAGCAATCTACAGATTCAATGCAATTCCTATTAAAATTCCAATGGCATTTTCCACAGAAATAAAAAAAAGCAATCCTGAAATTTATATGGAAGCAGAAAAGACCCAGAAGAGCAAAGCAATCTTGAAATAGAAGGCTAAAGCTGGAAGCATCACACGTCCTGGTTTAAAACTATATTACAGGGACTTCCCTGGTGGCGCAGTGGTTAAGAATCCACCTGCCACTGCAGGGGACACAGGTTCGATCCCTGGTCCGGGAAGATCCCACATGCTGTGGAGCAACTAAGCTCGTGAGCCACAACTACTGAGCCTGCACTCTAGAGCCCGAGCCACAACTACTGAAGTCCGCGCACCTAGAGCCCGTGCTCTGCAACAAGAGAAGCCACCACAATGAGAAGCCCATGCACTGCAATGAAAAGTAACCCCCACTCGCCGCAACTAGAGAAACCCACGCACAGCAATGAAGACCTAACACGGCCAAAAATAAATAAATAAATTTAAAAAATAAAATTAAAAAAAAAAAGTATCAGGCAAAGAACTCAACTTTAAAAAAAAAACGATATTACAAAGCCACAGTAATCAAAAGAGCATTGTATTGGCATAAAAACTGACACACTGATCAATGGAATGGAATAGAAAGCCCAGAAATAAACCTATGCATGCATGGTCAATTAATGTATGACAAGGGAGCCAAGAACTTACAATGGGAAAAGGATAGTGTCTTCAATAGCTAGTGCTGGGAAAACTGGACAGCGACATACAAAAGAATGAAACTGGACCACTATCTTATACCATACACAAAAATCAACTTAAAATGGTTAAACTTGAACTTAACACCTGAAACCATATGACTCCTAGAAGAAAACATAGAGGGTAAGTTCCTTGACATCAGTCTTGTCAATGATTTTCTGGATATGACACCAAAAGCAAACATAACGAAAGTGAAAATCGACAACTTGGACTACATCAAAGTAAAAAGCTTCTGCCTGGCAAATAAAATCATCAACAAAGTGAAAACACAACATAAAGAATGGGAGAAAATATTTGCAAATCATATATATGATAAGGGATTAATATCCAAAATATATAAGGAACTCATAAACTCAATAGCAAAATAACTAACAATCCAATTAAAAAGGGGGCAGAGGATCTGAATATGTTTTTACAAAGGAGAAATCCTCTTCACGTGTGAGAAAGATCCTAGCAAACAGGAAAAGGTAAAGCCAGGATTTTAAACTGGAATTTCAAACCTTTAACTCTTTCCAAAACAACAAATATTAAAAGTTGGGTGGGAGGGAAGGAGAGAGGGAGGGAGGGTGAGAGGGAGGGAGGAAAGACACAAGGGACTTCCAGGAAGCTATGCTGTCCTTGCATCCTTGTAAGCCTGACCCAGCATTCATTAACCCCTCTACAGTCTCCCCATCTGCCCTTAGCCCAGTCATTAGAGTGTAGAAGATGTGGCTCTGGGCAGCCTGGTGGATTCCATCCTGTGCATTGGACCATAAAGCGTATTTTCACAGCATATCTGAGAATTCTGAAAGGTTCTTGCCACCGCTGATGTCCTGGAAAATCTATTTCAAATCATCTCCAAATTGCTTTATTTATGGGGAATGGAGCCTGGTATTTGCAAATAGAAAAACGAGACAAACAAACAAGCAAACTTTGCTGGGAAACACTAGGATCTTGCTACCTAGCTTATCCAGGTTAAACATCAGAATCAGTTCAAAGTGAGAGGACAGGTATTAAAGAATTATGTGTGAGATAAAAGGTGAACTGAGCAGCCAGCCCTGAGGTTAAAGCTCTCCTTGCAAAAGAGGTAAGAACGATTGACATTAATCTTATAGTAACTGAACTCACCCCATCTTTATGGTGGCCATATTGCTATGGGGCATAGATTTTTGTCGTTTCAGGTGCCTGAGGTTACTCTCTTTGTCCTAGGGAGGGGCCAGGTTTTCTCTGTGTATCCAGAATCTAAGCCAGTCAGCCCCAGAGCCCATTGTAAAGAGTGGGATGGCAGAAAGCTCAGGAATGCTGTGGAAGCTGTGGGCTTTCTTTTGAACTTTCTGGAATTTTTTTTTTTTATTGACGTATAGTTGATTTACAACATTGTCTTAGTTTCAGGTGTGCAGCACCTGCATATATATATATATATATATATATATATATATATACATACATAGTTTTTCAGATTCTTTTTCATTATGGGTTATTATATATATATAGTTTATATATATATAGTTTTTCAGATTCTTTTCCATTATGGATTATTATATATATATATATAGTTTATATATATACAGTTTTTCAGATCCTTTTCCATTATGGATTATTATATATATATATATAGTTTATATATATATAGTTTTTCAGATTCTTTTCCATTATGGATTATTATATATATATATATAGTTTATATATATATAGGTTTTCAGATTCTTTTCCATTATGGATTATTATATATATATACAGTTTTTCAGATTCTTTTCCATTATGGATTATTATATATATATATAGTTTATATATATGTAGTTTTTCAGATTCTTTTCCATTATGGGTTATTACAAGATATTGAATATACAGTAAATCCTTGTTGCTTATCTATTTTATATATATTAGTCTGCAACCGTTAATCCCAAACTCCTAATTTATCCCTCCCCTCCTTTCCCCTTTGGTAACCATAAGTTTGTTTTCTATGTCTGTGATTCTGTTTCTGTCTTGTAAATAAGTTTATTTGTATTATTTTATAGATACCACGTATAAGTGATATCATACGATATCTATCTTTCTCTGTCTGATTTAGTTCACTTAGTATGATAATCTCTGGGTGCATCCACCTAGAAGCTATTCTTACAACTTGGCCCTGCCGTCATTTATTTGGTATGAGCTCACAAGTAAAGGCTTTTCAGACACATCCTGCACAGCTTCTGGAAGACAGGCACATACACAAAAGTCAAAAGTCAAAGCTCATTCTGGTCATTTTAATTTATTCATGTATTCATTCTCAGTGAATGAATGACATGACACGTCCCGCACTTGAAGGCTTTTGCAGCTCAGAAGACCCTGGGTAATCTGGCTTCAGCCTCTTCCTCACGATGTGATAAAGGAATAGATTTCTCTGAAGGGCTTGGCCTCGGACTGGAATGGATGCGTCACAAGGCCTGGCTGAACTTCATAGCTCTTCATCTGGCCACAATCTGGCCTTGGATTCATCCCATTACTGCTGTGAACAAGTCCCCCAGGTGGGCCCAGTGGGAGGATCATCCACCAGAACAAGGTGAGCCAGCTTGAAACTGAAACCGTGCAACTCAGATTGGGACTTGAACCCACGGTCTTTTTTTTTTTTTTAGAATGATGCTCTGACTTTATTTATTTATTTATTTATTTATTTTTGGCTGTGTTGGGTCTTCGTTTCTGTGCGAGGGCTTTCTCCAGTTGCGGCGAGCGGGGGCCACTCTTCATCGCGGTGCGCGGGCCTCTCACTGTCGCGGCCTCTCCTGTTGCAGAGCACAGGCTCCAGACGCGCAGGCTCAGTAGTTGTGGCTCACGGGCCTAGCTGCTCCGCGGCATGTGGGATCTTCCCAGACCAGGGCTCGAACCCGTGTCCCCTGCATTGGCAGGCGGACTCTCAACCACTGCGCCACCAAGGAAGCCCCCGAACCCACGGTCTTTTAATTGAGATCACACACCTGGTCTCAAGACTTAATGAAGCTCATGTTCTTGAAGTCTCATGGCAGAAAGAATTCAGTGAGAGACAAAGTGATACATAAGAAGTGGATTTAGGGGCTTCCCTGGTGGCGCAGTGGTTCAGAATCTGCCTGCCCATGTAGGGGACACGGGTTCGAGCCCTGGTCTGGGAGGATCCCACATGCCGCGGAGCAACTAGGCCCGTGAGCCACAACTACTGAGCCTGTGCGTCTGGAGCCTGTGCCCCGCAGCAAGAGAGGCCGCGACAGTGAGAGGCCCGTGCACCGCGATGAAGAGTGGCCCCCGCTCGCCACAACTGGAGAAAGCCCTCGCACAGAAACTAAGACCCAACACAGCCAAAAATAAAAATAAATAAATTAATTAATTTAAAAAAAAAAAGAAAAAAAAGAAGTGGATTTATTTAGAGAGAAACACGCTCCACAGACAGAGTGTGGGCCATCTCAGAAGGTGAGAGGCCCCGAAATATGGTGTGGTTAGTTTTTATGGACTGGGTAATTTCATAGGCTAATGAGTGGGAAGAGTACTCCAATTATTTTGGGGAAGGAGTGGGGATTTCCAGGAATTGGGCCACTGCCCACTTTTTGACCTTTTATGGTTGATCTCAGAACTGTTATAGTGCTGGTGGGTGTGTCATTTAGCATATGCTAACGTATTACAATGAGTGCATAATGAGGCTCAAGGTCTACTGGAAGTTGACTTGTCTGCCATCTTGGACCTAGCTGGTTCTAACCAGTTTTTGTCATGTCCTATGGCTATATCATTCTTTTAAAGGTTGTGCCCTGCCCCCTTCCCTTGTGTTTCAAGCTCAGGACACTGAAGCTTAAAAGGCTGCGCATTTCTAACTTCTCAGGAAATAGGCGTCTCTTAGGAATGGAGACTTTTCACTCAAGGCCTCCAGGTCCAACACTGACCATTGCAGGATGGCCTTTTACTGAAAGTGCCTTTCCCCCCAAGGAAAGCTGCCTATTGCCTCATGCTCAGCTCAGAAATCCTCTCCTCAGATTAGTCTCTGGGATTAAGCCCAATGTGGAGGTTGACTGCCTCTGGCTGATCAACCTTTGAAATCTATGTACGATCTACTTGTTAGAGGTAATGGAGGGAGTAGAGGCTGCAGGGCAGCCTGCCTGGCTTTGTATCCTGGCTCTTCTACTTCTAGCAGACAGCCTTGGGCAAATTACTGAATTTTTTTGTGCCTATTTTCTCATCTTCAAAGTGTGGAATAATAGGAGTGCTTACATCATAAGGGTACTGTGAGAGGAAAGTGAGTTAATTCGGGTAAAGTGTATAGAACAGAATAAGGGTATTGATCAGAACTGATCACCATTAGCTGGTATTTTCATCTAGAAATCTGGGAAGTTAGTCCACTTTCTAAAGTGGGAGTTGACTTTTTAGAACGAACCTTTTCCTGAAGGAATGAGATGGTAAAGAGAATAATAGGGCAGTAAGAGGGAAATCTTAGCTTGGGGTGCTGTGGGGATGGTCTGGAGATTTGAGCCATAGGGAAGGCTGAGAGGGTGGTGCTGGGGATTAGGTTCTGGTTTCCAGGAATGGCAGGTCTGGGCTACATATCTTTGGTATCTTAGGGGTAACAATATTGGTAAGTTTAAAAGGTGAAGGCAACATAGGTAAACAAAGTGAGACAGCTAATTATATTTACCCGAACTATAGTTTTGCCTAGGGTTACCTTGGCAGAGCAGGATTAAATGAACTATAAATTCCTTTGAAGCAGAAACTGCTGTCACAGTGAGCTCTCAGTAAAGGTGTGCTGAGTAGATTAGTAAATAACGAATAAACAGCTCGAGGTCCAGGCTGAATTTACTTGGTCCATAAACCTGGCTTGGCTAAGTCCAAGGGTGGCCTTTAGACTGAGCTTCAGGGATGCAGTCACTCCTACGTGTTCTTCCCCTTGCTGATTCAAGGTCTACCGAGAAAAAAAAGGGACAGCTTAAAAAAAAAAAGTTTAATATGGAGCAAATCACAACTGTGTCTTTCTACTTCCATTAAGGATGCTCCATATTTTCTTAGGGTCAGCTAAAGGGATGGATCAGTGATGGTTATTCACACAATTTTCAGTTTTCTTCAGCAGGTTCTCTTTAATTTTTTTTTCTGAAATGAGATGGTAGTCAATTGGAAAAATAAAAATAAAATCATTAACATCTTTACTGATGTGGGTAGCAAGAGATGATTGCAAACAAAAAGGCTTTCTAGATTGTGTGTTTACTGAGACATAGTTTTAGATGACCTGAATTATCTTTTAACACTGCGCTGCATGTAATTTTGCACCCACCAAAAACAACCTGTCAAACAAAATGTTTTAGTAACAATTAGTCAATTGTGACAATAGGAATGTAACAAACAGGCTAAAAATGTGAGCATCCTTTGACAATGAAAACCAAAAACAATCCCTCCCCAAAAAAACCCCCTGAATGTAGCAAATAAATAGGAATTTAAAAAATGATACCACAAAACAGCATACTTAAATTACATATAAATACATTTGGAATCGGTGAAACTCTAAGTGCTCTCTTTTTAAAAATGATTGGCGGGACTTCCCTGGTGGTCCAGTGGTAAAGAATCTGCCTTCCAATGCAGGGGACGTGGGTTCGATCCCTGGTCAGGGAACTAAGATCCCGCATGCCCCGGGGCAACCAAGCCTGAGCGCCACAACTGCTGAGCACGCGTGCCTCAACGAGAGAGTGGGCTGCAAACTACAGAACCGACGTGCTCTGGAGCCTGCGCACCACAGCTACAGAGCCCACGTGCCCTGGAGCCCACGCACCACAACTAGAGGGAGAAAACCCGCATGCCACAACTGGAGAGAAGCCTGAGAGCTGCAATGAAGAGACCTTGTGCCTCAGTGAAGATCCCTCTCCTGCAACTAAGACCCAACGTGGCTAAAAAAAAATAATAATAAAATAAAATAAAATAATTAGCAATTTACCTTTTTTGAATTGTACTTCTCAACGTTAAATATTGGGTTGGCCAAAAAGTTTGTTTGGGTTTTAAGTAGCATCTTATGGAAAAACCCGAACGAACTTTTTGGCCAGCCCAATATTAGCTCAGGGATCAACAAACTTTTTCTGTAAAAGACCAGATCGTCAATATTTTAGGCTTTGTGGGCCAAGAGACCAAATTGAGTATAATTAGTAGGTACCTATATAGCAAAGAGAAAACAAATTTCCACACTTTTTATTCACATAATTAAATATATAATAATAATAATTGAGTATAATTTTTGTAATGCAAGTCTACTAATGAAAATAATGGATCTTTTTTTTTTGGTGTAACATTTTACTTGAGGTTCAACCTCACTGTTCCCTTATCATCCAATTGATTGCACATGTTTTCCTGTAAAAATCATCCCTAGTTACTGGCATCCTACAAAAACAGGCTGTTGGCTGGATTTTGCCTGCTGGCTATAGATTGCTGATCTTTGGGTTGGTTGCTCAGGAGAAGACCAGCAAAGCATTGTCCATAAAACAGCAAGTGATAGTTAAACAGTAACAGCCCTTGGTTACTGCTTTTCCATGTGCTGTTACCTGGGAGTGGTACAGTGCACTAGTCTTCAAACCAAATAACAGGGAGTCCTTAACGTAAACTTGCGGTCTTTTAGTAAAGACTGAAAGTAATGTGAAAATGATAGTAAGTATTTTGACACAAGAAAAGGAACCCAGCACAGAGCAGTGTGAGCTAAGAACAGCCAACACAGAGGGGGAAAAAAGAGTGAGTGGAAGGGATTCCCTACATGTGAGTGGTAGAGATATAGACTGTTCCTTAGTGAGGAGAAATGTACAACTAGAAATGTAAAGCAGATCCTACCCAGGATTGTTTATATTTGTGTTCAAAATACTTGTTATTAAAATGAATACCATTCTCATTCTAGAATCTGCGATGACTTCAGATCCCTTTACTATCTTTATAAAGTCCTAAAAAACATTTTAAGTGTTTGGTATCATGGTATCTTGGCAAGTTGTATGTCGGAGTCAAGATTCTGAGCTTCAAAGTGAGGAAAAATGATAAGCAGACTTGACCTCACTCTCTCATCTTCTCCTCCGGCCAAATGCTCTATGAACATGACTGAAGTCTGTCTGTTATATAGAAGCTCTTAATTGTCCTTATCAGGTTCTATTTCACATACAATAATCAATTTAAAAAATTCTTTGGCCTGGGGCAGTAATTTATTCATTCAAAAGCCTTTAATAGTTTGTGTGAGCATTTAACCCCTTTTTCATATTTTTATTTTTTATTTTTATTTTCCTAATTTTTATTGGGGTATAGTTGATTTCAACGTTGTGTTAGTTTCAGGTGTACAGCACAGTGAATCAGTTATACATAAACATATATCCACTCATTTTTTTTTTAGATTCTTCTCCCATATAGGCCATTAGAGAGTATTGAGTAGAGTTCCCTGTGCTATACAGTGAGTTCCTATTTGTTTTCTATTTTATATATAGTAGTGTGTGTATGTCAATCCCCATCTCCCAGTTTATCCCTCCGCCCCTTATTCCCTGGTAACCATAAGTTTGTTTTCTACATCCGTGTTTATCTGTTTTGTAAATATGTTCATTTGTACCCATTTTTTTAGATTCCACATATAAGCAATATCATATGATATTTGTCTTTCTGTGTCTACAAAGCTACAGTAATCAAAATAGTATGCTACTGGCACAAAAACAGAAATATAGATCAATGGAACAGGATAGAAAGCCCAGAGATAAACACACACACTTATGGTCACCTAATCTATGACAAAGGAGGCAAGAATATATAATGGAGAAAAGACAGCCTCTTCAATAAGTGGTGTTGGGAAAAGTGGACAGCTACATGTACAAGAATGAAATTAGAACACTTCCTAACACCATACACAAAAATAAACTCAAAATGGATTAAAGACCTACATGTAAGGCCAGACACTATAAAACTCTTAGAGGAAAACATAGGCAGAACACTCTATGACATAAATCGCAACAAGATCTTTTTTGATCCACTTCCTAGAGCAATGAAAAGAAAAACAAAAATAAATAAATGGGATCTAATTAAACTTAAAAGCTTTTGCACAGCAAAGGAAACCATAAACAAAACAAAAAGACAACCCTCAGAATGGGAGAAAATACCTTTTCATATTTTTTGTGTCCCTAGGGAAAAGCATTCTTTTTTCAAGGAAAGGACTCAGGTAAAGAACTCAGACTGCTGGATTTGAATCTCAATACTACCCTGTAAGCCCTTGGGCAGTCACTTTTTTTCCCCCTCATTATCAGTTAGCTCAGCTGTAGAATGGGGATAACAATTCCTGCCTCAAGGGATTTTTGTGAGCAGTAAAGGAGTTAATCCACATAAAATGCTTAGCATTCTACCTGATATATATTATTATATATGCTCAATAAATATCTGCTATTTGTATGATTATTATTAAATTTACCTATGATATTTATCATAATGACAATATCATTTTTGACATCAAACAAATAGACAGTTAACAAATTCATTCACAAATATTTATCAAACATTTACTCTGTGCCAGGCATTACCGTAGGCAAAGAATATACATAGCATAAACACAACAGATCAATATCTATAGTCTATGATGATAATGGATCAATATCTGTATCTATGATGATAAACGCTATGTGGAAAATTAACACTGGAGTAAGACAGGGAGTATTGAGGGAGGAGAGATTGCAATCCAACATAGGCTGGATGATCAGGGAAGTCTTCCAGGATATGGATGGCCTTTCCTCCTAAGGGGCTGAAAGACCTGGGTTAGGTTGCTAGAATTAGTGACTAAAAATACAGGATGTCTAGTTAAATTCAATTTGGCATCCTGTATTTTATCTGGCAACCATGGCTGGGGATGGGGGATGAAGAGGGAGTCCTGAGAGTTTTGCTTTGGGATAAAGGCCGAAGAAGCTTCACTGATAAATTCCAATGGGGCGGGGCTAAGACGCAGTGTGAGAGGGAGAAAGTCCTGGAGCTCTGGGGTTTGTCTGCACTGCTGCAGAGGCCCGGGCCAGGCGCCCTTACTTGGAGTACTGAGGTTCTGTGATTTTCCTGATTCCTGCCTTCGAGTGGGTGGGAAGTGGAACAAGTGGAGCTTGGCTTCCTCTTAATTCCTGATATTTGTTGCTTGGGGTCATGGAAAGTCAGACTGAAAATGATCTGCGACGTCAGGTTAGACAATCCTCAGGAAGCAGACCCAGAAACGTCAAATGAGTTGCTCAGCATCGTGAATATAGTTCCTCTCTGAACCTGGATTATTGATTTAGATGCTGCAAGAAAAACAAATTCTCCATATACGATTTTCCATTGGTTTTCCTCTGTAATTTTTCATCTAGGGTTTAGGATAGCACAATTTCCCCCAGAAGGAGGATTTCAAAAGTGAGTAGTGGTAGTTTCTACCATACACTGTAATTCTTCCAATGATTAAATGCTGTCTCTTATACACAGTGAGGGGAGAGTTGGTTTCATCTCAGCTCGGGACTACGGTGATAAGTGTTGATTATTGCATGAAATTGAAAGATGGAGCCAGTTCCATGTTAAATAGGGGGAAAGGGGTTTTGTTCGTTTTTGAAAGTTCAGTTTCTAGAACAGTGCCTAGTACATTGTAGGTACTCTGTAAATATGAATATGAATAATGGATAAGGATTTGCGGTATTATGAGATTCTTTTAAAATCAAAACTTAATTTTTGTTAAATCACTTTGAAATAATGCTTATTTGTATGCTTCTGCCCAAAATAAGTGTGTTAGAGATGTTTTCTTGCAGATGCTGAAAGAAATGTATGTCACAGTGGTTCAGAGAATAGGCCCAGATAATCCTCACTTCACACTTCCTAGCCGTGTGACTTTTCCTTATCTTTGTACCTCAGTTCCCTCTTCTATAAAATAAGAGCAATAATACTAGTACCATACTAGTGTCTCCTTTCTCATTAAATTATTGAAATAAGTCGCTACGTAAAACATTTAGATCAGTGCCTGTTGCATACAAGGCACTAGATTGTTAGCCATTAATCTTATCTTAACCTTTTATTAGTTCTAATATATTTATATATATTTCTTTGTTTGTTTTTTATTGGCCTCACCGAGAGGCTTGAGGGGAATCTTAGTTTCCCAACCAGGGATCAAACCCGTGCCCCCTGTAGTGGAAGTGGGGAGTTCTAATCATTGGACTGCCAGGGAATTCCCCTTAACATATTTATATTATCTCCAGTATAATGCTTAGCACATTGTCTGATATCTAAAAGATGGTTGAGTGACTAAATAATGTCCATATATTAGAAAAAATGTAAACTATTTACTATTTATTTAGAGTCCTTCTGAAGATATTGCAAAAGAGTATAATGATTAAAAATATCACTACTTGACTAGTCTAGTCATTGATACCCTAGAGAGAGAGGAGGCTGAACAATTACAAAGATGAATAAGCCTTTGTCATTGACCTCTCTTGAGCTGAAGAGCAAACATTTTTATATGGGAAGGATGCACTGTCTTCCCCTTTTAATATGGGTCATGTCCAGCTTGGCAAGTTTAGGGCCTCTGAGCTTTTGTTGTTGGGAATCCAAAGAAAATACAACTGAGAGTGAGATGAAAGAGTGACTTGTCAAGATGTCTGTTTGCACCATTTTCCCTTCCACCTATGCCTATGCACAAGGTATACCACAGAAGTAAGTAACTCCAAACTTAACCCATCACAACTTGGCTTTCTCTCTCCCATGTCAATAAGTACACTTTGGCTAAACTTATGGGTATTTTTCCTATTAGTCAAACCCAGTGATTCCTTCTCAGCACTCCCCTTGATTCTCTGAAGTGTTTCCAGCATGCTCTCCTTTGTGAAAGTACTATATGATTGGAATCTAAAACATGCCCCCCACCCCTACCACAACTGTCTCCTTGGGCTGTTCCTCTCTCCTCACTTCCCTATAGTGGCTCCTCTTTATTTCCCTGTTATATATTTATGGTTCCCAGTGTTCTATATTTAGATTTCTTTTCTTCTTATAATTTCATCTTCATTCATGTTTTACAGTATCATATATTAACTAGTGAAGTAGGCTAAATAATGGCCTCCAAATATATCAGGTCCTAATCCCTAGAACCTGTAGATGTTATCTTGTAGATATGATTAAGATAATGGTCTTGAGATGGGGCGATTATCCTGGATTATTCTGAATCATCCAGGTGGGCCCTCAATGACAACACTTGTGTCTTTAAAAGAGAGAGGGAGTTGGAGATGTGATATAGATAGCAGAGGAGAAGACACTGTGAGGCAGAGATTGGAACCATGAGGTCGCAGTACAGGAGGTACCAGCAGCCATCAGAAGCTGGAAGAGGCAAGAAATAGATTCCCCCTGAGAGTCTCTGGAGGGAGGGAGCATGGCCTGCCAGCACCATGACTTTGGCCCAATGATACTGATTTTGGAATTCTGGCTTCCAGAACTGTGAAAGAATAAAGTTCTGCTGTTTTAAACCCCAAGTTAAACAGCGGCCACAGGAAACTAATACAACTAGAAAATCTAAAATCTATGCCTGTAATTACTACCTCTTTTCTGAGTGCCAGATCTACAAAATCAAAGACCTCTGGACATCTCCGCCAGATTTCCCATTTAACATTCGAGCTAGTCATTACTGAGTACTTGCAATGTGCAATGTAAAGCCTTAGATAAATATTATCTCATTTAATTATCATTTAATTCTCACACCATCCCGATGAGGTGAATACTTTGTTATCCTCACATTAGAATAAGGGACCTGAGACACAAAGAATTTAAGTAGCTTGCCCAAGATTGTAAAGATGTTAAGTGCTAGAACTGGGATTTTGGTCCCAGTGTGGTCTGGCTTCAGAGTCAATCACTAAAGACAGTGCTCTGCTGCCTCAAATTACCTGACATCTCAGGCTACTCAGAGCCTGTACCACGTCCAACCAGCAGTGTCCAGGCTCTCTGAGAATAGATCACTTTAGTTGGATTCAAAAAACCTTTACAGAGCCCCTACATCCTGCTAGGCATTCTGTGCCAGCTCTTTGCAGCCATGACCAGAGGCAATCTGTTGTTCTTGTTCAAATATCAAACTATCTGAGGCTAGAACACTTCCCAGATCTCATGCAATTTCAGAGTTAGACCTTACATCGTGAGGACGATCTGAACCCGATCTGAATTACTGTTGCCTCCTAAAAGCCTCATGTTTATTAACAAACTCTGTTCATAGAGTGCTGTGGCTGTCACATTGCTGTGGTCACTTTCACTGGGTTGCTACTGGACCCTGGGGCAAAGTAGAGAAGTGGAAACTGCAAGCATCACCCCTTAGTATTTATAGAGTTCGACCTTCTGTGCCATGTGTGGTACATCTGGAGGCCCTGGACCCTGGGCTGTCCAATATTCCCCTCTTGGTTCTTCCCTTCGAGTTATACTAGAAATGTGGACAGTAAGTACAATAGCTACAATATCTTAGTCATCTACTAGGTTCCAAATAGTCTACCTATGCTACCCATTTAATCCTTTCCACAATTCTGCAAGGAAAGTATTATTATTGTCATTTTAGAGATGAGAAAGCTCAGGCTTCGGGAGGTGAACTGATTTGTCCAAGCTCACACAGCTTCTTAGTGGCAGGGTGGAGTTAGGATTTAAAGAATCAGACAGTTAAAATTATTAAACTAGACTGAAACATTTCTTAACATAATCTAAGTTTCTTCTTCAGGTTGCCTTGGGCAGTGCTGAAGGAGGGGCAGGAGAGAACCAGGTACATGGGTCAGGAAGATTCCCCCTCCATTCCCCAGGGAGCCAGATATCATGATTTCTGCCTCTGAGATTGCCTTGTGCTTGGGCACAAAGGAGTTTAGTAATGATGCTGATATTATTTTTATGACATATGTCTAAGCCTTTCTAGGATACTGAGTACTTTAGCACAAAAGAGCTCTTTCCATAAGTGGGGGGGGGAGGGTAGGACTTTCTTTCTCAGAATTCTGTGTTGGGATATCCCCTTTGTGAAGAGGAGGATTTCCTGTGAAGCTAAAGAAGTTTACATTTTCAGGGACTCTAATTTGCTGAGGCGTATGCTTTTGTAAAATTTGAAAAAGTAGAACATTTTAACCATATCAGTTAAGCCTGCTCTCTCTTTCCATATGGAATTCCTCTCCACGTCCCTTCATGTTGGGTGGTGTCAGATTGGCTGTGGACATTTTGGGTATTTGGCTAATGGCAAATTGAATTGGGGATCCTTTTAGTTTGGGTTTCATGGGATGTATATATTTATGTGGATTGCAGTCACTTCCAGGTATAGCTAAGTTCTGCTACCTGCCCTCATGCAGGAACACTTTCCAAAATATTCCCACTACCCACTCCTTTGCAGTCATGGAATGAAGACACAGGGTTAGGGGTTATAATGTGATCTGAGCATATCCTTACAATGCCAGAAATATGTGGATATAGAGGACTAAAAAGGTTTGAAATGTTCAGAGCCAGAAGCCCATTTGTGGAAAGTTCTTCAAATCATCCCACATGAAAAACTGTAGGCAAAGGTTTTGGTTCTCATGGATGTGGTTAACGCAGAAGTTCTCTCCTATCAGGAGATTCATGAGGGAGCAATTAGAGTATGCAACTTGAAAAAAAAAATTAGGAAAAATATACTAATATACTATAGGGTGTATCAGGAAGGTAATTAAAAACATTATTTTTATGGATTTCGTGATGTTTGTGGCATTTGTCAGCTTTTTAAGTGTAAAATTTGTGGTGATTTCTTTTCTTATTCTAATCAAATAGTCACATTTGTATCTATTATTTGTTATTTTGCACTCTTTCTATGAAAGAGGGCTCCTGTAGTTGTATAAGCTTCATATCTCACAAATCCTGTATCTGCCTCTGTCGCTATGGCCCTTAAAAATGCACTAACTAATCAGACCCTTCGTGAATGGTTGGTGGCAGGAGAAAGATGGAAGAATCCAACCTATGGGCTGCCAGGGGAGAGGTCTTGGAAATGACCTGGGACGGGGGCTCTCAGGCTCTGGTGTGAATGATCAGGTCCCACACACTGCCTGGCCCCCATGCCTCACCCACACTATCACATTTTTTTCCAGCAAGGCTGGTCTAATGAACAGGCAGCTGTCATCACTTCAGAGTAGTGAAGGCTTCCCCAACGTGCTACCGTGTCTCTTCTCTACCTCCTACAAGGCCTAAAATGTCAGAATTATAGGCACGTTCCTTTGGGTTCAAAAAGTTTTTCAGTCTTCAAGCAAATGTTCTTACAATCAATTTCATCATAAGTCAGTATTAAGTATCCCTTAGTCTTGAGGCTTAGGAGATGCTGAGGACGAGGATATGGACTTACCAAGTTTTGAACATCTACTCTGTATCAGGTCTTACATTGTGCACTATATCATGTCTGGTCTCAGTTCATCCTCCAACAGAAGATGCTTAGAAGGGCCACCAAATATTGGCTGAACAAGATTTCACAGAGATTAGGGCCCAAAATAGTTAAATGACAAATTAAGAGACAAGGGCTTAAAAAATTTCGGGCATTTCACAATCATGCCTTGGACCAGCCCTGCTTTTACTGTTTTTCCCCAACTCCCAAAAAATGCTTATTACTACTTTTCCTAATCACACAGGGCAGGGTGGAATACACTCTACACTATAGAGGATGTAAAAAAAATAACCCCTGGGCAATGAAAGTATGTTCATCTAGCATAAGGAACATAATTAGGATTAAAAGCCAAATGACACCTAGATTTCAACAAAAATCAGTTACCAAAGGAGAAAGGGTTTTCATGACAACTAGAACCAGACAGTTAAACATTAGCTTTCAATGGTTTGGAGTGTTTAGGTTTTGCAATGGTGCGGTTTGGAAGCTCTCCAGCAGAAAAACTATTTTCTTTTAAGAGGAGAGCTCTCTGTAATATTTTCTTTGCTGAAATAATGTGATCCTTAATGACGTCTTATATGACCCAAACTTTAAATGGATCCATTATTTTAGCTGACTTCATTCTTACTAGGTTTTTACAGGTCAGCAATGAACTATCAACAGCTTCCTGATAATTATCCTACTTACCCAAAGAACTGTTAGCCTGCTGGTCTTATCTATGTTAAAAGGAAGCTGTTATATGTACCAGACTTCCTCAGTGAATAATGCAAGTCAAACTGAAATTCTGCAGAAAGGGTCAACATTGTGAGGTTTGAGAATGAAAAAACAGATTGAAAATGATGATGCTACCCTGTCTTCAGCTCCTTACTTGCTGAAATTCTGTGTTTCGTTTGGCACAGGAATGGCTTTACAGTAGAGTCAGCAGCATAACTAGTTGGGTCAGGAGAGGCTCTCTGGGTGGCTTTATCAAAATGTGTGGACACTCAGCATATGCAGTTAGTTACCTGGGTGATCCAGTTTGAGAAGCAATGGGGAAGGCACCTCAAGTAGCAGCTAGTAAAGTTCCCAATGGAAGTTAATTTTCTACAGTTAGAGACTCATTCCTTTGACTATGAAATCTTTAAGAGTCTGCTATTAAAATACCACTATAGTCTTTGGTTGTCACCTACCCCCAAAGCAAGACAAGAGTCTGATAGGAGGAGGGGAGAGAAGCTTGTTTTTACAACTGATGCAGAGAATCCCAGGAAGAAGAAAGGTGATGAAGTAGTAAGTTTGCTTTCTTTAAATGGCAAAGGGAGTAGGGAGTTAATGCTGTTCTCATCTAGCAATTTGTAAATGGGTCGTTGGAGCATATGGGTCTTAACATGTTCCTAGATTGTGGGTGTGTGTATATGTGGACCTAAAATGAAAAGGCTTACTATTAGATTCTGCCTCTCGTCAGCATAGTACAAAGTTCCTCAGGCAAAGGCATGGTTTATAATTAAAGGATTTCTGCATTTGCTAATTGCCCATGGCATGTACCCTTTCTTTCCAAGGCAAGCTTCTGAATTTCAATGATGTTTTATTATAAATCTATTTCTCATCAGGTTAGAGGCTATCCCAAATAGCAGATTAAATTCAAGCTGCTCAAGTAGATATGGATAGAGAGACTCATTTAGATGACCTTCTCTAAGAGAGGTCGTTCTATGCTATATTAGGCAAAATGAAACATAAACAGGGCATTTGACCCAAAGCACAATACATTTTTTATCACTCGCTGCGGTGATAATGCAAGTTTTTGAATAGTTAGTCGTATGGTGGTGACTTTGTACATTAAGCCAAGCAGAGATCAGATTGCATTGTCAAGAAGTTCAACAAAACTGGTATTGTTACCTCAGAAGATCAAGGGACACTCCCTCAGAAGAAATGAAGACTGAATAGACATAGAGTTTAATATTTCCTCCGCTTCACGCAACTATTTGGGTAAATATTCTGAACTTGTTTATAAACTCTGCTAGAGATCCATCAATGATCCAGAAAAGTAATGCTGAAAGGTGAGGGAAAGACCTACTGGTGACCATCAGGTTATGTTCCAATTCTTTTTAAATGTACCGTTTAAAAAAATGGCTGGTTAGCTCTCATTTTCCTATGTCAATGGTACTATCTGATTATCACTCTGCATAAGTTACTGTAAATAATTTTTTAAAGAATAGGCAGGGTATAAATATAGGAATGCAATACTGAAAATGAAATAAAATATATCAAAGAACTCTGTCTCCTCTCCATGTCCTTTTTAAGGTGATCTCTTCCATCTCCATGTATTTGAAGACATTTTTATGGTGATGGATCTCCTCTTCTTTCTGCCTCCACTGTGGCCATCTTGTATTGGTCAGTGGCTTCTTTGATCACTATTCAGAGTGATAAACCCACTTCACGGTACAATCCACTACTTGAATATCTATATGTATGTCCATAAGAAACTGAGAGAAAATATGAAGTGATACGATGGCCTCTGATATTTTCTATTGCACACCATTCTATTTCACTGATATTGCTGGTCAAGACCACCAAAATGATTGTGTGACTCAGAGTTTGAAAAACAGTAGTCAAAGCTAGCATCACCATTTGCCCGGGTATCTGCAGGAGCCTGTTAGCTAGTTTCCCTTTTTCTATGTTTTCCTCTTTGATTCCTTATTCCATAGAGCAGCAAGGAAGCTCTCAAAAGATAAATCAGAACATGTAACTCCCCTGCACAAACACTTCAGTGGCTTCTTGCATTCATAGCAAAGTCCAAACTCTTCACCATGGCCTACAAGATGGAGCCCTTGACTTTCTCTCCAGCCTTATCTTAGGACCTCTCTTCTTCCTCAATATACTCTGGCCCTCCAGAACTTGTGTCGGTACCTCCAGGACACCAGATTCTTGCTGCCTGGGTATCAGATGCTCCGTCTGCCAGGAACACTCTTTCCCCAACTTCTCCTGGCTAGCTGTTGCTTATCCTTTAGTTCTTGACTTAATTACTTTCTCTGCAGAGAGGCCTTTCCTGACCATCCCTTCTTACTATCTATCTCAGCCTATTGTTTGAACACGTACCACATTACAAGAACGAGGAAAAAATACGGCAGCTAGAAAACTCTGACCAACTAACACGCAGGATGGGGTGGTGGGAGAGGACCCTGAGCAGGAAATCGCACAGTTTTGGGGGCTGGGTCGTATTCATCTTAGGATCAAGGACTTGGGGAGTTTGGAAATGTGACTTTATGTGAGGCAACTTGCCTTTTTAGTTTAGTATTGAATCACATTAATTTTGAAAATGTTACATGTCTCTATGGCACAAGAATGAAGTAAAGGAAGGATGTAGTTATACGTAGGCCAACAATTTAAAGAGAAGCTATCAGGTCCCAGAATTAGTGGTGACAGAGGTAATCAAAGTGACAGGCCGCACAGAAAGACAGTGCTCAGGTAAATGGGTCAGAGGCTGCTGGTAGGGCCAGCTCCTGCCAGCTGGCTGTTCTTTTTGAGATCTCTTCTTGGCTCAGAACTTAATTAGAGGGTTTTATGTGGTGTTTGAATAAGGAAGATGTTTCCATCTTCTCTAACTTTGGAGATCCTTCCTGTTACGGAGACCATGGATAACCTGCCAGTTTACTACACGGGCAGTCCTGTCGAAGAGGCACCGTAAACCTCTTTGTCCTGGGGATTAAAGGTCCCTCTTTCTAACCCAGCAGTTCCAGATCTACAAGCAGATTTTGTACACAGTGTCACCCCTCACCAGCAGCCAGCTGGAGGATGGAGATCAGGATATACCTGCTTTGGAGTCCAGGTGGGACTTGGAAAAAGATAAATTTGGCTGGGCCTCAAGGTAGACGTCCTCAGAGAGAATTCCCTGAAGTCAGACATTGGGAGCATCATCTGAACCTCCTGGGGCCTGATGCCCAGGAGGGCACCACCTGGCTCCGGGTACCGCCCTCTGCCATTGGGGGCTTTTGCTCCTACGCATTAGGGCCCCACTCCAGCTCCTGCGGTAGAGCTGGCCTGCAAAGCACCAGGCACGTGCTGAGATACATCACCATGCACTTTCTCATTTCATATTGCCCAGTCTACCCTTCCAGCTTGGCCCACCATAATAACCTTATGTTTATTCCTTCTCAGCTCAGCACCGGGGGATCGTTTCTCCAAATCTATGACATAAATGTACGTGTGGGTGTTTCAGTCCATATCTTTCTGGGCCCCTATAATTCCTCAACAGAGATTTGTGTTAACTATTTTGCTCCTCCCCACACCCCCTGAGGCTCAACCTTGAATAGAGTTTACTATGGCCCCATCATTTTGAAGGGATTAATTGTGGTTGAGTTCTCATAGAAAAAAATCTGTCTTAAGAACTAGGAAAAAATATCCATCCCCAGGGTTCCTGCAACCGACTCTCAACCTCATGATTTAATCACTTCATTTTAGAATAATGCACTCAGCTATTTCTATGTCAGCCATTGACTTTTCCCAAGCAATGAATAATCAGGAAAATGCGGCATTAACTAAGGCAGCCTTGCCATGAGGTTAAAGGAACACAGCTGATCTCTAGCATCTCTGGACCTTCGGAACAAACCTAGTTTCTCCCTAGGGCCAAAATGCTTTGAATTAAAATTCATTAGAAACAAAATGAACTGGCTATTTTTGGACTAGAGTTTGACCTTTTACCTAAATCGTGATTGAAAATGGTTTGTGAAGTTCTGTAAGAGCAGCCATTCTTTTCCTTTCTTTCTCTCTTTTCCTTCCTTCCTTCCCTCCTTCCCTTCTTCCTTTCTCTTTCTTTCTTTCTTCTCTTTCTTCTCTTTCTTTCTTTCTTTCTCTTTTTCTTTCTTTCCTTCCCCTTCCTGCCTTCCTTTTCTTTCTCTTTCTTTTTCTCTTCTTCCTTCCTTCCTTCCTTCCTTCCTTTCTTTCTTTCCTTTCTTTCTTTCTCTCTCTCTCTCTCTCTCTCTCTCTCTCTCTTTCTTTCTCCTTCAATTATAATTCTGGAATAATGTAACAGATAAAAAATATAGGAAACAACTGGGAATTCAACAGCATTTCTGGAATTATGAGGATGATCCACTGACAGCGAAAGCAATAACAAAAAACAGACTTCAACTGGCAAGAAGCAGCAGGTCACTGCCTGCAGGGGATGGTCAAGTCAGAAATTTTACTGTTTCATGTGTTTGGATAACGTAATCTAACACAGATGCTGAAACAACTTATGCTATAATGATATCATATTTGCTATGTTCTACTTAATTGTAATCAAAGTTCAATTTCCTAGTGCTATTAAACATAGTAAAATACGTTGTAAGCATTTATTAGCCAAAACTGGATTTAAAAAAACAAAGTGGCATTGGCCCCAAATGAAAGCAAATTGGACTGGGGCCAAAGATGAAGGGCGCCTTATGGATAAAGTCACAGCAAGAGACTAAAACTGGGGGCCCCTGCATTTGAGAAGACTATAGTGCTCTTCAATGAGACACCACGTTTGTCCACAGGCTTTGAGAGAATAATTTACATTTCAATTTTACAACTGATATTTGTGATCAGTGCTTCAATTAGGTGTACAAAATCTTTAAGTGGGAGAGTATGGTGATATCTCTATGGGTTTGTGAATGCTGAATTGAAACCCCTATATTTTATTTCTGCTATAACTTCACAATGGCCAACAGATGATATGAAATGTTGCTGTCAGAGAGGAATGAACTGAAGGCATAATCAGAATCCTGTTTGGTGGATGGATGACCATGATATCTTAGATTTTTGAAGAACTAAACAGACTTAAAATACACTGTCCCAGGAATAAAGACGCAGACGTAGACAATGGACTTGAGGACATGGGGAGGGGGAAGGATAAGCTGGGATGAGGTGAGAGAGTGGCATGGACTTATATATACTAACAAATGTAAAATAGATAGCTAGTGGGAAGCAGCCACATAGAACAGGGAGATCAGATGGGTGCTTTGTGACCACCTGGAGGGGCGGGATAGGGAGGGTGGGAGAGAGACGCAAAAGGGAGGAGATATAGGGATATATGTATATGTGTAGCTGATTCACTTTGTTATAAAGCAGAAACTAACACACCATTGTAAAGCAATTATACTCCAATAAAGATGTTACAAATATATATATACTGTCCCTTTGTTCTCATAAGCCTATTAGAATTTTCAGGCCACATACTTTTAAAAATTTGAGCTATACAGTCACTATAC
Source organism: Eubalaena glacialis (assembly GCF_028564815.1). NCBI lineage: Eukaryota > Metazoa > Chordata > Mammalia > Artiodactyla > Balaenidae > Eubalaena > Eubalaena glacialis. Next base: position 103,574,601 of record NC_083727.1, on the reverse strand, counting down.
TTAAATGTTCTAAGAAAATAAGAACAAAAGTTTTTATCAACATGCTTAGTACTATAAAATTTGAATAAGTAGTAACATAACATCCTTATATAAGTAAATGTTATATTTTAAGTTTTATAGCTCATGTATGAAAGCACAATTTGAAATCTAAAACTGATTATTCTTCATAAATCACTTGATTAAAAAACAGAATGTGGTGGAAACTTTTGAAGTATTCCCAGAAGCACTGAAGAATAAACAAGAGAGAAAAGTTAAATCTGCAATAAAATCCCATTAATCATATGTAATTGGGGCTTCAGAAAAATGAGTCATCAAATGATCATAAATTTGGAAACTGTTGCATGATAGCATTGAGAATATTTATTAAAACTTTAAAGTTGACCATATTCCAACTGAAAACATTATCTTCCTAAACAGAGAATTTTTACTAGAGACACACAGGACATATTTAGGCTATTTAATCTAGATTATTTGCCAGGTGATTTTTAGGTAACCATAGTGATCAGACCTTAAGGATTTACAAAAGGTTAATAGCAGCTGATAGCACTAGATTGATTCAACAGTCATTTATCTGTATTAATGAATAGGGAATGAGAAAGGATGTGGGAAAGAACAAATATCTAGAGAAAAAATTAGGGGAGATATAAGCAGATGTGTACACCCATAGGCTCACTTCCCACTACGGCTGTGACCAAACCCCCTCCTGCAAGACACACACACACACACACACACACACTGCAACTCACCGATTCAGGGGTTGTGCACTGCACTGGGATTTAAGGGGAGCTAAAGCCTCAGGCTACCCAGGTTTTAGTGCAGCTTAAAGTACAGTTTGCAAAGCCTCTGGTTAATTTGATCAATACAGGCATTCAAAATCAATAATGTAAGTTCCAGAGTAAATGTTTTGATCAAACTGGTCTTTAATTAAATTTAGAAGACAACTGAAATTTCCAATTTGCTCTATTAAACATAAGAAGTTTAACCAGACATCTGGCTGTTTAATATCATGTAGATAAAACATCTAAATAATTACCTTGTTTTTCAATGTTTTAATACAAATGTTTGCTATCTTTAGACACAAAGCAGATTAAGAATTAGTCATGATAACTCAATTTCTTTGATTTATGAAGAAAGTGTGACTCAAAATAATGATCTATCCAATAAGCAAAGCGTAATTACTTTCATGTCAGAAATATTTAAAAGTCATCTCTGCACTTGGTCTAGATTTATAACATATAAAATAGAAAACATTGCAATGTACTACATAATTATAATGTTATAGTAAAATTTAAAGTGAAATATGACTATTCTTAATGTTTTATTTTTATGATTATTGATTTTATTTTTTAAATAGTGAATTAAAAATATAGATGTGCTACTCTGAGCAAGAAATGGACTAACCTGCAGGAGTTTCCAGGGCTCCAGAGACTTCAAGGTGCCGGTGTCACATGTACACACCTGTGACTGGTGACTTTCTCAACAAGCCCTGTAACCCAAAGAAGGACAGAGATAATGTTCCAAGACATGTCAGGAGTAGAAGACTAGAATAAACTAGACAAGTCACAAGTGCTCACAAGCAGCATTTATTTTTAACACACAACAAAGTCATATATTCTCGGTCAGTGCAAGTAGGTTGAATTACTGCTCACAGAGAACTCATGTTGAGTAGATGGGGACAGTATGGCTACCAAATTAATGCCAGTGGAGGGAAAACCAAATATCTTCAGAATTTTAATGGAAACCAGGGAGAGGTTGTGGAGCAAAGAATCTCATGTGCCATTTTTTTTTTCTTTTTTAATATTGTAAAATGGCTTTCTGATAAGAAAAATTAAGAATGTCACTTCTTTTATGCTAAACAATGACCTCATTGAGTAATTACAAATTTCAAAACCTGGAGGGCAGTTCTATTGCCCTTTAGAGTTATCTAAACTGTGGCTACTCAATTATGTTAGTGCAAACTCCCTTTTAATCTCTAGGACCCTGGCTAGAGTTGTGGCTTCTTAGAAATCCATCTCCAGTCAGAAGCTTCCATGGTTCAAATATTAACAGCTTTGATAGCTCTTGCTTTCCCCCTACACCTTCTCATGTAATGCCTAATCCACTAGCATCCTGAAGTCTTTCTTTTATTAGAAAGTTAAACTTGAATCTCTTTTATCCCATATTGCTAGAATAAATCCAGGTGTCTTAGTGCTTAGAGAGTCTGCAGTTGGTTTTCCCATTCATAGTTTACTGAAGGAGCCCAGAATTTTCAAGGTGGTCAAATTTATCTTCCCAGAGTCCAACTTGAACAGTTTAAAAAAACCTGTCTTTTAAACGTGTTCATCATCCTAGTAGCTTTTGGAAAAAAAACTTTCTTTTAAGTATTATTTGTTGTGTTCAGCTTCTCAGACTTTCTAAGACAATGTGCTTTTTGGTTGCTTACAATATTCCAGAGCAATTTCTCCCAGGATAACATTAATTGTACTATTTAATCTGTTATTTCTTTCTTTGCAGCAGCTAATTTTGAGGTAAGGGAAGGAAGAGGAAAAGACTTTAACAAAGAAAGTGATGGTAGAAATGTTAAAAAAAGATCCTTTCAAACAAGGAAGTATATGCATTATTGAATCAGTGTATGGTCTAAGCATGTGAGCAAGTATATTTTTTGTAGTTGCTATAAATTCATATGGTAGTTATGCAATTTCTGAATTTGGCATATCAAAATGGTGCTAGTAAAATCGATATATACCATGTTTAATTATCTCTGAAATGTTGAAAGCTCATATAGATCAACTATCTGTGGCCAATAAACATATCAACATAGGTACAACGTAAGAATTGGCTAAAAATGTATATGAATGAGCTGGATATACCCATAGAGGATGGTCTTTTTTTTCCCCTTTTCATAAGGTACACACATAGTTTGGCCAAATTCCTTTTAGAAAAGAGGAATAATTCATTATATTCCCCCCTTGTGCCCTTCTCAAAGCTTTACAAGCACCACAAGTAAACAACGACATTTTCTTCAGAGAAGTTAAACATTCTTCTAGTACAAATTGCAGAAGGAAAAACTCGTAATATAAATATGACTTTGGGGAAAAACAGTTTACTTATTCATATTTGGTAGGTTTTGAAAATACATGTATATTTCTAGTTTACATTTTGCCAAATGAATGTGACTTTTGAACGTCTCTTTTGTTTGGAGGAAAGAAAACAGTCTGGCCCAAGGGACTTGCAACATTGATTTAAACGGCAAGTGTTTCACCAAGATGTTAAAACAGGAAGAACTTTCGGCATAATCGGCACTGATAGTAGCACGAGAAAATACTGGCTTGTCTTTCTGATGAAAAACTCTTTTAAAGGATGATCTGTATTGAGTTTGATTTTAAGAGTGATGACACAGGACTGTGTTGCTTGCATATTGAATTTCCTAAGCTCACTGATCTCTGACTGTGCAAAGAACTATTTTTACGTGGTCATATACTTCAAATAAATACTCTTAAAAATAACCTTAGGAAATGACACTTAGAAGACGCTCAACTGTCGAGTACAGGTGCTTTTATAAGATGTTCACAGGTGAGAATGCAGTCCATACAAATGACCCTCTGTGTGGCTAGAGGATCTCTTCAAACTGAACGATTTGTTATCGATTACTTAAATACTCACAGATAGAAGATGAAACAGTGTGGTCCCAAGAAAAGGGTGCTGGCCCTTGACTGAGAGCAACTGAGTCTCGCTTTAACTTTTCCAGAACTAGCTATGTAAACTTATGAAAAACTACCTAGACTTTCTTCATCTCTAAAATTAGGACTGCACATTGGTCAGAATAATTTTGAAGATAAAATGAGGTAGTACAGAATAAAAAGGTTTGAATAGTTTAAAATATAGAACTAACCTGTTGATTGCTAATAACCGTACAAGTAATAAAATGATGGACTGCTATTCCCAAGACTAGAAGCTGTATGACTTAGGATGTTTCTGGCCTTTGATAGGCCCTGAATAAACATTTATTTCCCTGAAAAAAAACACGGGGAGAGTCATTTTGCAAGCAGCATTCCCTGGGAAAACAGGTAATGTAGTTTCCCAAGTGAGTTTTAATTTTTACACGAAGCCCTTTAACTGACTGCTTTTCTACTAACACTAACTGGACGGTAGAGAGCTCTCTGGTTTGCCCTGCAATGTGGACTTCCGCACGGGCATGCCCGGAGAAGGACGCCTGTCTGTCCCTCAGTGGCCTCAGGAACCACTGGGCTTCGCCCTAGGAAGGCGGTGAATGGCAAGGAGGTGGGGAGTGGCCCAAATTCCCCACGTTGCCACTGCTCTGACCCGGGAGAGGGAGAGGGGCAAGGAGCTCCTGCAGGGTCCTGTCACTTTTGGTGGAAAGGATCAAACAGCAGAAGCAGGGGAAGGTGGATAATCCATGGAGAGAGTGGACAGGGCTGGTGTGAAAAGATCAAGAGCGAGACAAGAATCCGGGGAGAGAAAAGAAGTGGTCCTAACAGCAGTGTTCTGAGCTCTTCTCTCTCTCCTTCTGCGTAGAGCTTGAGGGAATCACTGCATATTTGTTTGCTGCGTATTTTCTGAAACCATTCCTGAAAAGGCAGGAAGCAGACAAAGCAAAATGGGAAAGGCAGTACAACTGCTAAATGAACTTGGTGCAGACTCTGAACCTCCCACCCTGTTACAGTGTGTGTGTGTGTGTGTGCGTGTGTGTGTGTGTGTGGTTTTCTCACAGGCTCTCTGGAAGGCTGCTGGCTTCCTAGGTCCCCCTGCCAGGGTGGCAGGCCTTCCTGACTGAGGAAGAAACTCCCATCAGCCCAGGCAGGTGCATTCTGGCCCCAAGAGCTGTTTCGGGATAAAACACCTTGGGCTTCAGTGATGTGTCCAATCTGAACGTACAGAACTCGGAAAGAAGGAAGGAGCAGAGTGCATTTCCAGTTCACTTTTAAGTCTAAAAGGAAAATGAGAAGACAGGCAGAAGGCAGGGAAAGGAATGGAGAGCAGACACACACATGGCTCTGAACCAAGGCTCTGCCACTTCTGCAAGTTCCTTAACCTTCCTCTGCCTCATCTTCCCTATCTGGAAAATGGGGATGTGATATGCAAACCTCTGATATTTGGAGAAAGTTTAAAAGAAATGGTGTATATAAAATACTGAGCATACTGTTCGGCACATTATAACCAACTCAGTAACGGTATTATTCAGGCCCAAACTGAATTTCTTCTTATTGTGCTAAGTCCAGATTGATTGTCAATGTAACTTTTAAAGCAAGGTCAACTAATCGTGTTTTTTTTTTTTTTTCTCAGAAATGTATGTAAAGCTTTCTTTTAAGGATTACAGATATAGACTTACAGCATTATATTGCCATAGATCTTTTTTTTCCCCTTTTAGATGAGGAAAAGTAAATTATTTACCAAAAAGGTTCAGAAGCTAAAGCCTAATAGACACACACACACACACACATATATGACAACTGTGCATCTAAATTTAATCCAAGGATAACTGTGTTGAGAGATGATCTTGGTTGTGAATGTGTTTGGAGAGTATAGGCTTTCTCATTTGATAATTACTTTGGTTTCTAGAAAAAAAAAATGCTTGCAATTGCAAAATTTGCAATTTCATGTAAGGATGAACATTTTTTTTCTCTCCAGAATGTAAATATTATCTCAGTTGGAAGACAGGGAGAAGAGGGACAAAGAACAGCAGATGCTTTCATGCAACAGTATGTATCCAGTGGCCACTATGAATCAGGCCCATATGACTCCAGTCAAAGCACCATCCAGGGCTGCCAGAAGTAAGAGATCCCAGATGTCCCAGGGCAGGAGGCGGTGGGTCTGGATTATGGGGATTTGGAAGGTTGCTATGAAGGGAGAACCCGGATGGGGATGGGGAATGCTTTGTTAAAGGGTCAGGGAAGTGTCAGCCACAAAGCCCTGGCAGCTTGGGAGAAGGGGTCTTGCCCCACTGCTGCTGGGACTCATCTCTTCCCCTTGCACAGGGTCAGATGCATCGCAGTCTCTCTGTATCTGGCCTCAGGCTCCAGTTCTGCCTCTCAGCCATGCCCTCCACTCGTGGGGGAGGCCATGAGAGCAGCTGGGCGGAAAAGAGCAGCCTCTGCTGGGGAGAGGGTGCCCACCTAGAGAACCAGGCTGCAGTGGCCCTTGTTAGTTCGGCGTAGAGTGTGGCTGGGCCCGTGTTAGGATCACATGGGCGACGCGCTGAAATGCAGATTCCTTTAGCCCTACAGAACAAAATCCTGGGCATACATACATGAGGCCCCGGTGCTCAGAGGCTCTGAGACTCTTCTGATTTTTTTCTTTTTCTTCCACTTTTTATTTGAAAAAGGGTTTAAGTACAAAATAATGGCAGTGGGGCTAACCCCTTGATTTTTTTTTAGTGCAGTGTACCTAATACATGATCTACTCCTTTGCCCTTGTTTTCAGGAGCAGAATTCATATTAGCCTTTGAGAGAAGCACTTTTTAACAGGCCTTTTCTTTTTCTTTCAAATCGTTTTTGCCGCTGTACTTGTCTTGCCTTCCAATGGGAGGTACTGGTAAGCTACAGGTATCCTATTCCTGAAAACGATGGCTAAACAGCACTCCCAGAGAAATGGGTTGGGTTCAAGGCCTGACCTCACCACTTATTAGCCATGCAAGGGGCAAATCTCTTTACCTCCCAGTTCCTCTGTTTCCAAATCCCTTCTCAACTGAGAAGAATATCTTCTCAACTGAAGATTAAATGAGGTGTTAGGTGTCAAGACGTAAGCAGAGTACGGCCCAGAGGCGCTCGGTGAGTTCCTGGCGACGCCCCAATCTCCTTTCTTACCGTGGTGGTCTATACAGCCTTGCTCAAACTCTCATTCTTTTACACTCTTCCCTTTGCTGACGGTGCTTTTCTCCTTCTTCCTCAACGACCAAGAAAAATCCACTTTTCATGACCCGATCCAAAGGACATCTCTCCTCCGGTCTTCTCCCCCAGTTCCCCTGATCCTAGGGAGCCCACTGCTGTTCTGTGTCCCATCGTTCCTCTCCCATAACACATGTACAGCTGAACCGTAATTCTCTACTTGCCTGTCCTGCCCACTAGACTGCTTGAAACGCAGTACTTCTGAAACCCTCAGCACTCAGCTTGGTGCCTGGCACATAACAGGTGGTCAAGCCACGTTACCTATACGTACTTCTTCTGAACGCCGGGGCAGAATGGATGCATTTATGCATGGGTGGCTGGACCCATGAATGTGCTTCTGGGGAAGCGACGGGCCTGTGAGAATTGTGTGGTGGGTCGTCCTAGGGTCCCTTCCCCGACCACCCCCGTGCGAGGCCGGCGCGGAGGCATCAGGGCCTCCGTCTGAGGTCCAGCCGGTTCCTCCGCTTTGGGAACGCAGCTCCGCAGGGCACCGGCAGGGGGCGGCGTTGCCACGCAGCTGGACGCTCCGCGGGTGACCGGCCCCCTCCCCGGCGCGCCTGGCGCGCAGCTTCGGTGACGAGGCCGGGGCTCCCCCAGTTTGGAGGGGGCGGGCCGTTCTCCCTCACAGGCCGGGCGGCTGGGGTCGCGCGGGGCCACGGGCGGGAGGATTCAGCTTCCCAGGCGCGTCCCTCTCTCCCCCCGCAACACCCCCCTCCAACCCCCCTCCAGCCTCTAAACGAAGGAAAGTTACTGTCCGTTTGGAAAGAGGCAGCTAGCGGCTGGAATGGACGGCCCGAAGAAAGGGCGCGCTTTCTGGCAAAGACGTGGGTGCGAGCGCGAGTGCGCGCGGACATAATGCTACACTGCTTTCGCGCCGCCGAGGCGACTGAAGTTGAGGGGCTGGGGGAGGAACGCTTGTGTCCTTTGAACTCGTACTATCGCGGGTCGTGGAAAACTAGCTCGTGTCACACTGACATTCGCATTCCCTTGAAAAAGGCAAACCTTAGCGCCCGACGACGAACACGCTTCGCCTCCTCACTTGCCGGCGAAAGAGCGCGCCGCCGAACGTCCAGCTTTGCGCGACTCGGCGGCCGCGCGTTCCCCGCGCTGCGCTCCGGTCCCGCCTCGCTCTCGGCCACCGGCCGCGCGCCCGCCGGGCCGCCCAACGCGCCGGGGCGTCCGGTCGGGGACGCGCGCCGCGCCCCGGCCGTCCCGAGCCGCCCCGAGCCGCCCCGAGCCGCCCCGAACCGCCCGTGCGCGGGAGACGGACTCACGCTCGGCCCCGCCTCCCGCGCTCAGTGGGCTCGCCCGGAGTTCCCCGCGCCGCCCGAGATTTCGAGAATCGAAACCCGGGGAGCTTGCCCTGCCCCTTGCGCGCGGCGCCTGATTGGCACGGGGAAGTGGACGCTTTAGTTCACGCCGAGGCCCGGTTTATTAATGGAGTAAACGGCCTAGCCCTACACCACACAGTTAAAAAAAGGGGGGGGGGTCGAAAGAACCTCTGGAGCCCCGTCATTAAGCTGCAATGACGCGCCATAAACGGCGAGAATTTTATGTTGGAAGTTGCTGCAGTTGCGCGTCTTTAGCCGGGAACCAGTTGTGAGGGCCATTTAGAACACTTGAGGCATCGTAAGTGTTTCGTCGTTGGGGGGGGGGGAAGAGGGGCGGGGTAGGGGGGGGTCCATACATCAAAGATATGTCTGTGCACATCAGTGCACACGGGAACCGCCGCCGGCTTCCCCCTCTGGGGACCGCGCCCGCCGCCGCAGCGCTAGGCTCCGCAAGGCTCCGGCCGCGGGGCGGCTGGGGGCGGTGCCCTATGCAGATGAGGAGGGTGTGGCGAGCGTGCGGCGCCGGGCCCCGGAAGCGCCGAGAGGCCCCGGTATAAAAAAAGTAGTGAGGACATTTCCCCCGCACAACTGCTAAAGCTCCAGAGACGGGAGCGTGTGCGGCGGCGGCGGCGGCGGCGGCAGCAGGAGCCGCCACCTCCGGGACCACCGCGGCTGAGGCGGCGCGGGCGGGGTGAGGGGCGGGAGTGGCCGGCGCGGGCGGCGGGGGTCTGGGAAGGACTAAGTCACTCGCCGCTGCCGGGAGCGCACTCGCGGCTCCTGAAGTGTTGCTGCCTCGCAGTTCTTCGCTCGCCGCGCTCCTAGAAGGGGCGGCCGCCTCCAGGTGACACAGACGGGACTCCCGCTTGCGCTTTCCAGATGCATCAGAGATACTTTTGGTGCGGGGCTGCTCTGCGGGGCGCGGCGCGCGCGGGCCGGAGACCGCGGGGGCCTGGGGAGGGAGAGTCTCCGGGGAGCCCCCGAGGCGGGGGGCGAAGCGGGGAGGGGGCGCGCTCCTTCCTCCTCGGGCCCCTGTCCGCCTGTCCGCCGCGCGTCTCAGCGCGCTCCTTCCCCCTGTTCTCTTTTAGGACCGACCAGGGCCCAGTGGCGTTCGGCGGGCACTTCATGGCGGAAGGCGAAGGGTACTTTGCCATGGCCGAGGACGAGCTGGCCGGCGGCCCTTACATCCCCCTGGCCGGCGACTTTAGCGGCGGCGACTTCGGCGGCGGCGGCGGCGGCGGCTTCGGCGGGCACTGCTTGGACTATTGCGAAAGCCCCACGGCGCACTGCAACGTGCTGAACTGGGAGCAAGTGCAGCGGCTGGACGGCATCCTGAGCGAGACCATCCCGATCCACGGGCGCGGCAACTTCCCCACGCTCGAGCTGCAGCCCAGCCTGATCGTGAAGGTGGTGCGGCGGCGCCTGGCCGAGAAGCGCATCGGCGTCCGCGACGTGCGCCTCAACGGCTCGGCCGCCAGCCACGTCCTGCACCAGGACAGCGGCCTGGGCTACAAGGATCTGGACCTCATCTTCTGCGCCGACCTGCGCGGGGAAGAGGAGTTTCAGACTGTGAAGGACGTCGTGCTGGACTGCCTGTTGGACTTCTTACCCGAAGGGGTGAACAAAGAGAAGATCACACCACTCACGCTCAAGGTAAAGCCCCCCGAGAGGGGCCGGGGGCGGCGGCGGCGGGCCGGGCGCGGGGGGCGGCGCGGCGGGCAGAGGGGCGCACGTCTGCGGCCCGGACCCAGGTGGGCGCCCTGGCTGATTTTGCTTTTGAGTTTTTTCCTGAGTAAACCAAGGTGCGTGCACTGTGTTGAGTGTTTCAGCTGCTTCAGCTTCCAAGTCTCCTGCTTCCTCCTCTGACCTGCCTTCTCTTCCTTCTCATTTTTTAACTCTTGGCTTTCCTTGATTGAGTCGTGTCCCGAGGAGATTCTGATAAGTGGAAGAGTGAAATGATGTGAATCTTTCATTTTTTTAAATTTTTTTTGAGTCATTTGATGATTTAGTCTCTGGGAAGAGAGCAGCCTGCAGCAGAGGCTAGTCAATGGGCTTATTATTGTATTGGGAAATGTGACTAGATTTCCTAGCTGCCTTCACGTGACGCCGTGTGTTAAGCATATATAGGTGCTTCTCCAGGTTGGTTCATGTGTTCAGGATATAATGGGTCCCCTCCTCCCCACTTTGGTCCAAAGCTCGTTTTATACAATTAGTTAAAATTATCCGAGGAACCAGCCTCCCAGAATGTCTTAATTTCGTTCATATTTGATTTTAGCTGCAGAAGCCCGGGGGGACCGACAAGATACAGATCCTGTCGGTTCCCTCAGCAGGAGGGGAACGAGGTGACTAGGGACCAGGGTGAGAGGCAGACCAACTTTTCCCTGTAGGCCCTTCTCTCTTTTGGATATTGTGGTGATATTGTGTGAATATAGTACCTATAAGATCATTCTCAAAAAATAACATTTCAAAAGTCAGGCATGACAACAGAATCTCTTAGTACTGTGCTACGTCTGCGAGAAGCCTCACACCAATATTTCTAGTCTCTTTTCCAGACGGCAAAACCACTCGTTAAATGTATTTCTTTTTGTTGTTGTTGTTTTGAGAAGACTGTTTAATGTTTAAGCCTGCAGGTAGTGTTTTGCTGAAACTTGACAAAACAGAAGGGAAGGAGCAAAATAATTCTCAGCTGGGACGAGGATGTACTTATTTATTGATTTTTTTTTCTAGGTTTGCTCATGTTCTTGTTTTGTCTTTTAAATCGTAGGAAGCTTATGTGCAGAAAATGGTTAAAGTGTGCAATGACTCTGACCGATGGAGTCTTATATCCCTGTCCAACAACAGTGGCAAAAATGTGGAACTGAAATTTGTGGATTCCCTCCGGAGGCAGTTTGAATTTAGTGTAGATTCTTTTCAAATCAAATTAGACTCTCTTCTCCTTTTTTACGAATGTTCAGAGAACCCAATGACTGAAACGTTTCACCCCACAATAATCGGGGAGAGCGTCTATGGCGATTTCCACGAAGCCTTTGATCACCTTTGTAACAAGATCATTGCCACCCGGAACCCGGAGGAAATCAGAGGGGGAGGCCTGCTTAAGTACTGCAACCTCTTAGTGAGGGGCTTTAGGCCCGCCTCTGATGAGATCAAGACCCTTCAGAGGTATATGTGTTCTAGGTTTTTCATCGATTTCTCAGACATTGGAGAACAGCAGAGAAAACTGGAGTCCTATTTGCAGAACCACTTCGTGGGCTTGGAAGACCGCAAGTATGACTATCTCATGACCCTTCATGGAGTGGTGAATGAGAGTACCGTGTGCCTGATGGGACATGAAAGAAGACAGACTTTAAACCTGATCACAATGCTGGCTATCCGGGTGCTAGCTGACCAAAATGTCATCCCTAACGTGGCTAATGTCACTTGCTATTACCAGCCAGCCCCGTACGTAGCAGATGCCAACTTTAGCAATTACTACATTGCACAGGTCCAGCCAGTGTTCACATGCCAGCAACAGACGTATTCCACTTGGCTACCTTGCAATTAGGAATCATTTAAAAGTGTCCTGTGGGGAAGCCATTTCAGACAAGATAGGGAAAAAAAAAAAAAAAGAAAAAAAAGGCTGAGTGACCCAGCCATGATTAGGGATACGTTTTGTGCAATGATGATCTGCTCCTGGTTTTAAACTTGGCAAAGCTTGTGGATCTTTTCATAGGTATGGGAGCATGATCTCAAAATAACCCACCCCACCACCACCGCCAACCCTCCCACCTCATTCTCCTACCCAGCTGGATTCTGTCCTGAAACAAAAGAGACCTGTCATTTAAAAGCAACCAGGTTCTCCTAAAATAACAAGGGAAAAAAAGCTTGATGACAATATGGGTTTGCAGTACCTGCTCCCATAGCTTTGCCATAGGAAAAAAAGACAAGTGGAGAGTTTCTTATAAGGCGGAATTCACAAAAGGGAAAATACAGAGGAAAAAAGGGTGTCACTCCAACGAAATTATCAATTCAGGAGTTCAGATAGTAACAACTGTACAGGAGGAAGGGGGACTCCAACACTGGGATTACTATCTGAGGCTCGTAGCAAGTGCTTTCTGTGGAACTCTCCCATTGCGCTGATAGAAACGGCTTGCTTCGAATGAGCCGTAGTAGGTTGGTGCAGTTCTCATAACAAACAGCAGAACTTAGGATGACACAATCCATTATTTCCAGCTGCGTGCATAGCTCGCATTTTTTAAATGTGAAAATACAAGCAAAAACAGCTGTAGCAAAGAAAGTATGCTCAAGGACCAAAGATTTAACAGATAAAAATACCCAAGTAGAAAAGAAATAGTAGAATATATAAAGAGTTTACTATATTTGTTACACACCAATATACATCAAAGTGCCTGTTGCCTTCTGAAAATTTGAAGTGGAAAAATTTTATGGTTTAATGACTATTTTATCAGGGACTCAAGAAGAAAATAAAACAACACATAAGCTTGTGAATGGTGGAGGAGATGCCCTATTTTTTCTTGACAAATACTTGTATAAAATTAACCTTGTTGGTGTGATATTATCCTAGGTACATGTGTATGTGTGTGTATATTATGTGTATATATATACATATTTGTGATATGTGTATATACACACAATACATTGATTATGGTCTAGAAAAATGTAGCATATAGGAAATGTTTAAATACTGTGTGCTTTTATGTTTTCAACAGGATGACATGAGACGTGGGCATATTGCAGTGATGAATTAAAACCCACATCTAAAAAAATTAAAGCGAATGAAGGAGGAAAACAATTAATATATTTGATAGGAAGAGCAGAGATTATACATTTTTAGTGAGTTTTTTTTTCCTTTTTTTTTTTTTTTTTTTTTGTGAGTCATAGAATTCCACAAATGGGAGAATATTTGTTTGGCAGAGCACTCTTTTTTTTATACTAAACTGCCATTTTGACAGTTTGAACCCTTTTACTTTTTGTAATACTTGCATACCTCCATGGTGTATAATCCAGTGGATCATGGATCAGTGATAGTCTGTTTAAATCCCTGACTGCTAAAAAAGAATTTCTGGTGATCTGAACACTACTTATTAATATTTAAATGAATTTTTAAATGAATGCATTGTGCATTCCAGGACCACTAGAATTTAGTAAATGTGAAATGACCCTTTTTAAAGAGTATTTGCACGATTACTTAAAATTTATATATGAAATATATATTATATATAAAATTTTATAAATTCATGCCAATATGAAACATCTTTGACCTGTTTGTCACACTGCATTTAAGTATTTAGTACTGTACTTTAAGTTCACTCACTTTGCATTCATTCAGATCCAACTTTATTTTCTGTTTCCCAAGAGACCAGTTACACCTTTGTGAAATGAACTGGCATTACTGTTTCAGTTCAGTGACAGCTAATCCTAAACCCAGCCCTTCTCTCAGCCCTTAATTCCTTTGGACACTGGTCTTTGAAAATGTATTTGTTAAAAACAAATCTAACACCCGAAAACCTTCCCTTTGTATCGTGAAACAGCTGCACAATCCCTACCAAGTCTAGTGGATGACTGCGTACTCTGATTGTTGCTGTGAAGAGTCAACCAGATTTTTGTCATCAGTTAAAGAGGGATTGGGGAAGAAACTAGCATCATCCTATTGGCAGTGTAATTTATTTGTTATCTGGGCATCCCTCAGATGCTCAGTGCTGGTTTAATCCATCTGCACTACCTTTCTTGTGCATCTTTCTTTGAAGCCTTAACCGGAACTTGATGGGTTTGCTGTAGCAGCGTCCCTGTGAATTCTGTCCGAGCTGTAACAGCTACTGCACTGCCACTCACTGTTACGTAGGGAACTCTTTCTTCTCCCACGTTGGCTCAGACTCCCTTACTCCAGCCCTGGGTTTGAAAAATTCATTGTAAATTCCCAGGAAATATTCCATTTGCTGGTTAAGCCTGATACTTAACTGTCAGCAACCAGAGCTCCGCCTCCTTACCTGTTTGGAAGTTTCCTAAAAGAAAACTAAGGGAACGCTTCGGGAACAGAGGAGGAGTAGCTGGTGATCTGCCTTCTTCCTTCTCATCCTAACTCTTGACCGATGAGTCGTCCGCTATTTCAGAAAGAATCTGGAGGTCTCTGGCTCTGCCATTGCTATGCCATTGCTATAACCTGCTGTTATTTTATGACACAGATTTTTGTTTGGAGGGGCCTTCTTGGAAAATACGCTTTTCATTTGTTTTCTCAGATATTTATGTTCTCTTCTTGCTTACTCTGGGGCTGGTAGCATAGTTGGAAATGCCAGCACCTGGCATTCAGATAGAACAGGCTGTACTCAAGACAACCTTCAGCATTTACGTTAAGATTTATATAATTTATTTCCCTTTTGTATGTACTATAGTCTTGTGCATATGTAGTTGAACAAACAGTGGAATATATGTCTCTCTTTGTGGATGTGTGGCCTAAACATTTGAATGTCTGGTGAGAGAGAGCCGTGTGTCATAGGTCAGAGAAAAGGACAGCTCTCAATTCCTGATTAGTGCCTGTGATTTGCTTACCTTTGTGTTTATCTGGTCGCGTGTGCTGTTACTTTAAAGCAGGAAGAAGTTTTTTATCTTCTGGAGTCTCTTCTCACCTGTTCAGCCTGGCATGTCAGGGAACACTTCACCTGTGACAGTGCCCTTTTAACAAGTTGACTTTGCAGTAAAATCTCGTTGCCTCAAGACGTCCTACATCAAGATGGACTTTTCCCTTCCAGAAACGGGATCAAGTGTTTGCTCACTTTCGTAATGGGTGGATTGTTTTAACGTGGCTCCAAAATTGCAAGGATGGAAGAATGTCTGTAAGCCAAGCCAAGGAGGAAACGCCAAGAAAAGTGAACATACCGTTTTTTTGCCACCCCTTTCTGTTTGCTGATCGTAGGTTGCCTTATTGTGCGTAAAGTTGTTTTCAATGCAATGCTTGTCAAATAAATATTGTGAACTATTTTGTAAATGAAATGTATTATGTTAAAAGCTGTCAGCAGTTCGAAAATAGGCTTTTTTGTTGTTTGAAGACAACGTGTGTTAGATGAAACCAAAAAGCCAAAAAAAAAAAGTAATTTCATATATACCACCTGTTGGAATATAGTATTTCTTTATGATCTCTTATAGTATAGCCTTTTCAGCGCTAAGAAAGAATCTCTGTGTAATACGTTGTCGTAATAATGGCTTGCTAACAAAGTACATGGTCAAAGTACAAAGTTGGAAGATGTCAAGTAACTTGGCGAGACTGGCTGCAAATCCTTGCAGAATGGAGGATGCTCTGCCCGCTGGCTGTCTCTCTCTCCGACCTCTCTACAACCATCGCCTGCTCCAAGAGGCCCTGATTGCAGCACGCCGCACCTGGGGTCACTCTTTTGGAATACTTTCACTTTAGTCTGTGTCACAGGCAGAAAAGGAGTTGCTGGAGAATGGACTCTTAAAAACTGACTCATTTGAATCAGCGCTAGAGGGAACAGATTGTGAATTTTGTTTACAGCATCCAATATTTGGATTTTTTTTTTTGTAAATAAAAAGAAGTTATTTTTTTCTATTGATTTGTGCGTTGTTTTCCATCTCTGTGCTGGCTAAAGACCATATCCTCTGAATCCAACCTGTATCCATGAGAAAAGATGAAGCAGTGTTTGGAGGCGACCCACCTTTATCAACTTCTGATTGGAGTGCCAGTCATTAAAATGCCCAGCTTGCAGCCAGCCCATCTATGACTGGCTCAATAAGCTCCATTAGAATCTAGATAATGGATGCCAACATTTTGAATCTGGTTGTGAGCTTAGCTGTGTTAAGTGACCCAGTCAGAGCTGTTTTCCAGGATCTCCTGGCACTGGACTGTAGGTTTGCTCTAGCCCTGAGGGGGCCTTGGTTTTTAGGAGTAGTGTAAGCGTTGTGATTGAGTCATCCCTGGTTTTATATATATCATCCATTTGAGGCTCTGTAGTGTTATTCAGAGTGTTTGCCTCGGGAGGGAGGGAGTAAGTTTTGGCAGGCACTAATTGAAAGGGAAAACGGAAGGAAGAGCAATCACAGGATCTAATATGTTGTGCTTTGTTTGTATGCATATGCTGGGTGCAAAGATGTTGCCCTTTTGATGAGCATTTCAAATAGGTAATCTCACCTGTTCAGATTGCCAGGGAGCATCCATTTATTTATTTATTAATATTTTTTCTTTGTGTCATTTTGGAGATTTTCTCAGTACTAGTAGCATGAGAATTTGGTAAGCCTCAGCTATTATAGGACATCCTTGTGGCTTTTTAAAACCGTTGAAAGTCCTGACGTTGGACAGAATACATGCTTGATGCTGCGGCTATGAAAGAGCCATTCGTGGTATTCAAAGCCAGTTTTCTGTCACATATACATCATAAAATACAAGGTGGTTATTTGGTTTGGTAGTGTTATTTGTGTGTCATTCTCTTCTTTGTTGCAACCTCTTCATTTTTTTACAACCATCCCTTGCATGTCTGTGGTCATCACAGAGTCCTTTTCCAGCCAGGGTTGAATAAGGACAGTATATATTAAGCTCCTCCTGGACTTAGGTGTACCCTGCTATTTCTAGTTGAATTACCAGACTGCACCTAGCTAAGCCTAGAGAGAAGTAACACACCCTTCTTTTCCTTAGGAATCTTACTACCTTAACATTCAGTGGCTTTAAGAAGAAAAACAAAACACAAAAAATTAATACCCAGAAAGCAAAAACAAGGAAATTAAAATCATAGTTTTAAAATATAAAGTAGAATAAGAACTTAAAATCATCAGATACCTAAGAAATTAAACTGTAATTTCCTTCTTAGAACCAAGTTTGAAATAATGTGAATGTCCTGCAGTCTAATAGCAGATACAGTCAAGCAGGAGGCGGGGAGGAGAAATGATTTTAAAATGACAGTGGCTTTCACCCAGCAAGGCCCAGGTCTTGGTTTCTAATGCTGTGCTCTAGGCCACCTTTGACAAATGGCTGGATCAAGGGCTGGGGCAAGGAATATACCAGAGGAACCTGGAGCATCTTACAGTTCCAGAAAGAAAGGGTGTGCCAAAAAAAAAAACCCCACAATGATGCAGGGTGAGGGGC
This sequence comes from Eubalaena glacialis, assembly GCF_028564815.1. NCBI lineage: Eukaryota > Metazoa > Chordata > Mammalia > Artiodactyla > Balaenidae > Eubalaena > Eubalaena glacialis. The sequence goes on along the minus strand of NC_083727.1, from coordinate 103,557,304 downwards.
ATGTCAAAAGGACACAGGGGCCACCTGAAAGAACTCCAATGGCCAAGCTAGAGCAATTTGAGCAAAAAATAAGTAGTATTGGATTATAATGCAAAGTGTAAAATATCCATGCATCCACACAGAAATAGATGATTGCATAAATAAATAAATAAATAAATGGAGGCAAAAAGATAAATTTCCTGTGCAGAATTCCAAATAATCTGTGTACATACTGCTCACTCCAGGAGGTGGAGTTTAACTCCTTACCTCTTAAGCATGGGCTGGGCATGGAAAAGGGTGAGAAAAGAGTAACTGTACCAGTGTAGAGACCTGACAGACCGTCTAAGCCAGGTGACAGGTGATCATGGTCCCCGTCACCAGTGATAAATCAATGAAGATAACAGATAGTTATGGCGTGGTGAAAATGGCAGTTTACCTCTGCAATCTTCCTCCCCAAACCCATAATGTCTAATTATGAGAAGAGCATCAGACAAATTTAAATTGAGGGGCATTCTGTAAAATATCAGACTAGTATTCCTTAAATCACCAAAACAAGGAAAATCTGAAAACTGCTACAGCCAAGAGGAGCCATAAGGAGACATGACAACTAAATGTCATGTGGTATCTTGGATGGGATCTGGAGCAGAAAAGGACATTAGATAAAATCTAAGGGAATCTGAATAAAGTACTGTATTCCTGAAATAATGACATTTTTATATCTGTTTATTAGTTATGACAAATGTACCATGCTAATGTAGGACATTAACAGTGGGGAAAGTGGGTGTAGGGTATATGCAAACTCTCTGTACTCTCGTCACAATTTTTCTGTAAATCTAAAACTATTCTCAAATAAAACATTTATTAAAAAATGAAGACTGAGTGATTCTTTGCTATTTCTAGGGAAGTGACTCCATTTGTAAAATGAATAATGAATAGTGAGTTTTATTTTTTTAATGTCTACCATACTTAAAGTGTTAGGAGAGCGTATGAACCAGTAAAAATAGAATGATGTGTTTTACTCCAAAGTTTTAGAGAAGCTTTATCTACAAGTTTTGGAGAAAAGGAAAAGGGTTGAAGAGAGCTGATTATAGGCAAGTGTTTTTCCGTAGAATAGCAGGAGGAGTTCATATTACCTTAGAGTTTTAAGGAAAGGGAATACTAAATGTAACTACAAACCATTGTGTAGATATTTATAAATGTGGAGTTTTAAAATGAGCAAGGGACTAAAATTTCATCGCCCTAATATACAGAAAACCCTGGGGAGTTGTTGAGGAACTCTTTGCGAGGGAGTAAATGATATGATTTTTTTCTAAATGCCAGGGGAGGCTAATAGTTCATGGAGTGTTGAAATGAATTATTATTTAATATAAATAACCACTTTCACAATTTACCTGCTTACCTAAGCTCTTTCAGCATATCAGGTTTTCTTAAAGTGAAGGGACAGCTGTTCTTATGTTTACTTTCTCACCTCAATCACTGGCATTAAAAATCGTTGAAAAATGCTGTTTTCAAAAATAGATGCCCTTAGTAATTTTTAAAAGCAGTCATGCCAGCTTTGCTGTTTATGAAGTTAGGACAAGGCCTGTGCTTTCTGCCGAGGGACACGGAGCACCCCCCCCCCCTGCAGGAATTTATGAGTGTGGGGTTAAGTTATTTCGAACCTCCATAATGGAAAGTTCCCTTCAGGATCCCCTTCAGAAACTGTTGATTTTCCAGTACAGTGTGTACTTATCAGTAATGCCAAGATTTTGTGGCATCATCTGGCCATGTCATTAGAAAACGGCTGAAACCCTATTCTTTTTTTTTTTCTTCTTTTAGCAAAATTCAACATAATGAGCTACACTAGGCACTATGGATAACGCCATTCTGTGCATTAATTCTGAATTGCATAAGGTCTGGAGTATCTTCCTGTATATCTCTGCCAATAAGGTAAAGACAATCATGCTTCATTTGTTCTTTATTTTAATAGGGAATAATAAAAAAGTATTAAAATATCTGCATTTTAGAGTCCAGTTATCAGAGAAGAGAAACAAATTCAATCAGGTTCAAGGCCCAAAGGCTGAATTAGAGTTGCCAGATATCGTAAATAAAAATACACGATGCCCAGTTAAATTTGAAATTCAGAGAAGCCATGATTTTTTTTTTTTAAAGTGTTAAGTATGTCCCATGCAATATTTTGGACATACTTATACTGAAAACTTATCTGTATTTATCTGAGATTCAAATGTAACTGGGAGTCCTGTATTTTATCAGGTGACCCTGTAACCTATATGGGATTACAAAATAAGGCTGAAAAAGTTTCCTAGTATACAGTAAGAGTTCAGAACACTTTATAACTTGTTAATATCTAACTTCAGGTACCATGAAACACTCACTGCATTCACAGGGAGTATGTGTAGCAGCAAACCCTTTGAAACATGGTTCATTCATTAAATATTTGCTGGATGCCTTTTATGTGTTTAGCCTGTGCTAGACTCTGAGACCCAAAAGAAGTGAAAGGACTGGTCCATTGACCTTTAGAAGGCTAGGTTCAACTTACGAGTAGAACTTAGTTGCTGAAATTTAATTTTTTCAGCTACCCTGGGGTTAATTCCTCGCGAGGCTTAGCTCTGCATGGGGTGCCGTAAAGAGCCCTGTGGACTAATGGGGAGTCTGGATGAGGGTAGTAGCCCTTGAAATGTGCCTTCTTGGGAGCTTTCAGAGGCAGATCTCCCCACAGGTAGCCCCTGTGTGGACAGGCGCTAGCCATTTGCTTGTTTGGGCAGGAAAGGATGAAAAGTAGATATTTTGCAATTTCTGTAGAGGGAAGCAAAAATTCTCCCCGAGCTTCCGGACACTTGCGTTCTCTTTTCAAAACCACTGCGAAAATCTTTAGGGCTTAACTAGAATGCACCTTGAAATTTTATTGCCCTGTAATCCTTTTTGCTGCAGCACATTAAAATTCCCTTGAATGTTTCTTATGTAACTGCGTCTGGTTAACTGTCATCTTGAAGTTATTACAACTTAGTCTTTGCTGCTTTTTTTTCTCCAGAGCTGTGAAAGTCCTTTTCTCAGATGCTTCTAATGCACCAAACGCACCACGCACCCCAGACCTTACCCCCTCCCCATTTGTGTAGCACCGGTTGTGTTGTCAGTCTGGGTATTTGTTTTGTCAGGGTAGAGATCTTATTTAAGGAACATTTCTAACTGTCATTGGTTATTTATGTACTCCCCTGGCCTGCACTGGGTAGGAGAAATCCACAGCTTTCACCATCATCAAAACATTTAATAAATACTTTCTCATGCCCTTGGCTTGATGCTCTGTGAAGAGTTACAAAGGGTTGTACAAAGCTGGCTCCTTTCACTAGCAGTCTTAATTGAAAAGTGAAACAGGGATATGAACAAACAAATAAAACACAAAGCAGCAGTGAATTTGCCAAACTATGAGTGGCCAAGCTTGTTGCCACTTCAGAGCATCTGCTGGTTGTTCCAGCTCCTTGGAAAGCTCTTTCTCCAGATTTTTGCATCTCTTGTACCCTAACTTTATTAGTATTATTATTATTATTACCATCATCAGTTATTGAAATGCTAGTTTCTCAGAGAGAGCCTCCTACTTAAAATAGAGTTTCCCTCTAGCATTTTTACCAAGTTACTCTAAGCCTTTATCCTAATTTTAGATGCATATTATCAGTACATCTGTCTCTACCTGAAATTGTATTATAAATGGATTTATTTCTTGATTTATGGTTTATTTGTCACCATAGAATGAAGTTCCATAAAGGCCGAGAACTTTGTCTAATTTACCACCATGTTCTTAGGGTCCGAAATAACACCTACTATGCAGGATATGCTTGTTAAATGTTGGTGAGTGAATGAATGACCGAATCCCATTTGGCTCAGGATGAGAGGTGCAGCGAAAATATCTATTGGGGAAGGTGTTAAAGAAGATGTAAGAATAGTGAAGAGTAATAGGGAACCCAGTTAAAATAAGAGCAGGATCTCCGAGATTGTCTGCTTATGGAAGGGGTCCAGAGGAGACCCGGGTGGAAAACTTCCAGTCTTGAGGTAGGAATGGAGCACCAAACAATAGGAGAGAGACGGTGTCTGTGGGGATGTTTAGGGCAGGAGTCTTCAAACCTCTTCTTGGTTCCTGTGCTCAAGCAGTTGAGAACAGTGGGCCAGCTTGTGTGGATAGCATTTATGTGGCCTGGTGCTTAGGGCAAGAGTGACAGGAAGCCCATCTTCTAGTGCCCACGGGTCTGTTCTCTTTGTTCCCAAATCAAACCTCATCTGGCAGCCTGGTAAACTGAGGACTTCAGTTGTCCTGGGCCGTGACTAGTCTCTTTTTCATCACCTGCTACATCTCTCAGAACTCAGGAATCCCTGAGAGAAGTTTTCCAGACAATGAGTACAGAGACTGAGGTCTGTCTCCTATTTGAAGTAAGGGTAGGGGCCAATGTATAAAGGGCAGCGTGTTCATCAGCCCTTTCAGCTGATAAGACTGTTGGCGTTTCCACTGGCATCTTCAGCTGGTCAAGCCTCACGAACAAACAGTCCTGTCCTGGGGCATTATATGTGTCATGACCCTTTGCTGTTGATGTTTCAGGAGTGTCCCAATTGCAGAATGCTGTTGTGTTGTCAGACCCCGTGCCTGCCGTGGTGTTGCATACGGTCACAGTAAGCCTTCTGATTGTAGGTGAGGTTCTATAATTGCCAAAGATGTTGAAGATCTGGTGCAATAAGGATCCCGGACTTCAAGAAATCATTTAAAAATTAGTTTCAGACCTTCATTAAAACCAACTTGAACTCTCTCCATCTCGTCCTAAGTCCCAAACCACTTAAACCATGGCGATTTTCATGAGAAGGGATGTTGGGAGGGAAATTGGTCGAGAGAAGTGAAACAAGCATGATATATTTCATAAAAAGTACTGAGCATTTCATATAAAGCTCCATTATAAAGCAGGTAGGTGTGGGGCTTCTGAATCAACTCAAGGTTTGAAGAGCCAGTTGAGGAAATCTCTGAAAGATGGGCATATAAAGAGATAGTTTTTCCTCATGTCCATGAAAGGACGACCTTCGACAGTATGTACATGCCAGGGTTCTGACTGGCAACTCCATGAGGAGTCTTCCACCGCTCCGGCTCCCCGTCCCGCGCGCGTGTGCGCGCGCGCGCGCGTGTGTGTGTGTGTGTGTGTGTGTGTGTGTGTGTGTGATCTTTCCAGGCCATTTGGAGGGAGGACCTGACGTTTGTTGAGTTCCTCCTCGGGGTCAGGATGCTTAGCACTTGACGTACATCATCTATCATCTTGTTAATAGCTAATAGTGCCAATATTTTCCCCACTTAACTGAGTAGGAAATGAAATTTAGGAGGGATTGAGTTCTAGCTCTCCAGCTGGAAGGGAGAAGAGGGAGGATTCCAGGGCGAGTCTTGAACTTCACGTTCTTTGCTCTGTCCTAACCTCTCCACCCCCTCCCACCTCTCACCCTTGGCTGTGGATGGTCAGTGCTGCAGTTTCTCTCCATCCTCTGAACTTAAGAGCAGGAGAAAGAATGCAGAACACAGCCCAGCTGAGTTAGCGTGAACCCTAAGAAAAAGTGGTTCTACGATGTGAACAGTTCCCACAGCAGGCCTTACAGACAGTGTATAATATCAGTAGTACATGTTCAATTTGATTAAATAATTATGTTTTCCATTTAATCATCAAAATAATCCTGAGAATTAGATTAAAGGGTATTATGATAATCTCACTTTTAAGGTAAAAAACATGAGACCCAGAGAGACAGAGCTTGTACGTAAGAGATAAAGGCCTTTAGATCTTGTTCAGTGATTACCCAGAGGGAGACTATTTCTGTTTGAGACACACAAGGCAAATTGGTATCCAGGTCCTTCTACCCCTTCTATCAACCATCTATCCAAATGGCGGGTGCATCATAGCAACACAGCAGGTAGAAGATTCAGGAAGAGCATCTGAGCTTTTCTTATACGATGAGATCACGTAAATTGCCTATTGTGAGTGGATTACCTGACAAAAAATAAGCATGATTTAAATTTTTAGTTTGCACTCAGAATTCAGCAAACTACTTCAGTGCTATCAAAGCTGTTTTCTGTATGTCCTATTACAGAGAATGGGCCACTTAATCTTTAAAAAATGATCAATTAGCCTGGCTTACATCACGTCTTACTGACAGTGCTTGCTACCAGCTGGCTGCTTTTGAATCTGGGTTTTTTGTTTTTTTTCTTATTTTAAAGAAAATGTCTGAAAGGAAAGGTAAAGAGTGTAATGAGACATGCTAACCTCTTACAAAGCTCTGAATACATTTCTATAATTCCTGAAATGTTCATTAGTTTTCTTGTGCTGCAGGCTGATCACACCTGTTTACTTTTGCCACCCAAAACGTTCCTTAGCGTTTTTCTCCTAGTCTGCAGTGTCCGCCTAATGATGTCACAAGCCTTTCTCAATACACAATGTCAACAAGGTTCTTTGTCACTTGGTAAATAGTCGAGGGTGATTGGGGGCAAAGGGCAAGACCAGAGCTGAGGACCTGGATTCTAGTTCTGTACTAGTACTAGTTGATGTATTTCTAAGATGGCACTTAAGGAAACCCATTCATGTGATTTTTATTTAGCCTTGAGTGATGCAAGAACATCTATAATTTTTACATAGTGTTTCTGAAGCACAGCTTTGCTCAGAACCCCTGCTTTGCAGATGCCAGTAGTGCCCAATCTATGTCACTTAGCCTAGACCTTCTAGAAAGCAGAGCCTGAGGCAGTGATTATGATCCTGATGGTTTATTTGCCAGATGCAACGACAGGACGTGGAGGTAAGGAACAGGTGTAATTTGTTGCAACCCAGTGTGTCACCATGCTGGCTACTGCATCACAGGGTTTCACAAAGCAACACAATAGCTAATTCAGCAAGCTTGTTCAAACAGCAGGAGAGAATCCTCCAGAAAGTTTTTGAAAAGAGGCATTGTACCTTGGAGTAGTACATAGGAGAGAGAAAGGAAGGGAAATTTATCTCCTTGTCCTCCTTTTCCTACTGGTCAAGTTTTAGCCCTTGGGGAACTACCTCTTCTACATTTCCAGTTGTCTGTCTGGCCCCTGAGTGGCTGTTCAGGAGAACAGGTCTCCTGTCCTGCAGGGGGTGCTTCAGCCAATTCCAAAGGTGGAGTGGATTGGGCAGCAGGTGGGGTGCTGACTCAGAAAGAGAAGGAGAAGGTGGTCAGGGTTTGTATTTGACCATGCAATACCATCACTGGAGTAGGGAAGAGACCACTGAGGGATTATTTCAGTATGTCAAGAAGATAGAGTTGAATTTAAAGAGAAAGTGGAAAATTGCAGGAAGACAGGAGCCACGCAGAAGGTATCAAGGAAAGAAAAATTAGTGTTGAACATTGTTGATTGGCACTTGACATCTCTTCCCATCTTCCTGTATTCTCCCCTGTATCCCAGGAATTGGAAGACAAAAAATTCTTTTTACCAGACTCCCTTGCAACTCGGGCTGTGGTTTTGCCAGTAGGAGGCAGTTGCATGAAATGTGGCAGAAAGGCCTTTCTTATGTCAGTGTGATACCACCAAGCAAGTTCCTGGAGCTGTGTGTATTGGTGACAACAGTAGTTTTCTGGAACTCTAGATTGCAGCTATGGCTGTGTGATTTTAAAACCAAGAGTCCAGTAGGGCCCTCTGCCTTCCCTTCTCTCAAACCTTCCAAAGATTTTGTATGTACCCTCTTTCTGCATTTACACCCTTTATGAGTGAGATGTGTGGAGCAGTTTCTGTTTTCTGTAATGCAACCAGACAGAAGCACTGAGAGCAAAGTCGGCTTTGTGGGAGCCTGATGCACTGAGCCCCATGTTCTGCTCCTCATCTTCATCCGCCATCAGCCCCGGGATGGGAAGGGCCAGCAACAGCAAGGTTGCAGGGCTAAAAGGGCTCAGAATATGGGGTCAAACTTTCAGTCTTGAATTCTGGTCCCACCGCTTACAACATATTTAACTTTAGACAAGGTACTTAACCTCTTTGGATTTTTGTTTCCTCAATGTAAAAATGGACTAGTATTAAATAACTCTAAATAACTTAGGTCGTTGCTATACCGACTTAACGAGATAATTGGTATAACATTTCTTTTAACAGCTGTAATATGTTTTAAATCTGAAAACTTTAAAATATCAGTACTTCAAGTAATTCATGTTGTAGATCGTCACCAGGACTAGAATGAACCTGCCCAAACGGTTCCAGACCCCAAGAGCTGTTTGCTCACCACTGCACCCCCAGTTGCTAATATAGAGTTTAATGAACGTTTATGGAATGAATGATTGACAGATACCGGGCAGCTTATATGCAGACTATGAGTGGCAGGTGGGGAAGTAAGAATAGACCAATGTTTGGTTTCACTCATGAGTGGCCAACCCTCTGCTCTCTAGGGTGTGTGGAAAGCATTTAAGGGACTCATTGATTAAGTCTCGCCCCCTTTTGGTTGGTGACCTAATCAAGTGTTTGGAGTTGTCAGTGCATTTTCTTCAATATGTGTCTTTTTAAAATAAAATTATTTATTTTATTTATTTTATTTTTGGCTGCGTTGGGTCTTCGTTGCTGCGCACGGGCTTTCTCTAGTTGCGGCGAGCTGGGGCTACTCTTTGTTGTGGTGCGCGGGCTTCTCATTGCAATGGCTTCTCTTGTGGCAGAGCACGGGCTCTGGGTGCATGGGCTTCAGTAGTTGTGGCACGCAGGCTCAGTTGTTGTGGCTTGCGGGCTCTAGAGCACACGCTCAGTAGTTGTGACACATGGGCTTAGTTGCTCCGCGGCATGTGGGATCTTCCCAGACCAGGGCTCGAACCCATGTGCCCTGCCTTGGCAGGTGGATTTTTAACCACTGTGCCACCAGGGAAGTCCTTCAATACATGTTTGAAGTACTCAATATGTAGTTTTCTTACCAAATCTTATTGATGCAATGGAGATCTGATTGTCAGGAACCTGTGGAGGATGTATGAATGTATACCTGTTTTTCTCACTTGTCTGTCTTATAAAGTGGTACCACAGAGAGTCTCAGTTTCCCATGTATCAGGATCTCCCCAGGACCTTGTTACAGAACTCGCTTTCCTTGCACATCTCTATTTCTAACCAGCTCTGTGGGTTAGAGGCACAGAGAAGTGTGGGAACCACTGGTATGGTGGCTTCACACATTTTGCCTAGTGAGAAGACATTTTTGCATGACCACCTTACACTTGTGTAACAAACAATATATTACATATATTTTGATTTGCATTACATAAGAGCATTAAGAATTATAGTATGACTCCCAATTTACATAAGAGGAAAATGATGAACCCCATCTTCTTACTCCAAAATACACTGGTATTTCTGTTGTGCATCTAGTTCTGTAATTTCAGTACAGCCTTTGTCATTAATCAGCTTTGTTATTTGCTCCTCTACACCTCAGCTGCCCCTCTTACAAATAACTTGAGGGTGGGCTGGGATGGAGGAGTGGGAAGCTGGGAGCCTGAGATTGGATGGGGAGTGGGCTAGTTTTTTGCCTTGATCTTGACTGAAAGAATAACGTTTACAGGCAGGACACGTATTTTTGACTCGTTTCTCAAATTTAAAAATGTAATTCTTCCTTTCTCTATAACAACAATCGCAACAGAAATTGGTGGTTAACATTAGTTGAGCACTCATTTCAGGGCAGGCAGGGTGCTGAGAGCTTTACATCCTTCGTTGACTCCTCAAAACAACCTATGAGTCAGACATCATTATTGGCACCATTTGCAGGAGTAGAAACTGAAAGAAGCTCAGTAGTTGCCTAAAGGTACAGACTGTAAGTGGGAGAGCAGTGGGCCAACTCCAGAGGATTTAACCCCCATGGTGGCTTGCAAGGTGGTGATCCTGACCAATGCACGATGCCTCTAGGAAGTATCACTGAGTACAAGCAACTAGGTGGAGCTCATTATGGGGACTTCCTGGGACCCATTCGAATTTATTAAAAAGAGAAATGCTTCATGAATTGCTGTATTTTAACTGATATTTTTAACAAATTACTTGCATGGCTGATACCAAAGTAGAGAAAATTTTACCTAAAATTTCCAAGGCCTCCTTCTATTCCAAAAGCCCCTGTTGTTTGCTAAATGATTAAAAAAAGAAAAAGATTAAGTAAATACCATACTTCCTCAAACCTTAGCACTTTTAATCTGTTCCTGACTAGTGTGCTGTCTAATCACTTGGAACTTCAGAGCTATTATCTAAACAATTCACATTCTGACTCCAGGAGTTTTCAAAGTTGGGTGAGCATGATAACCTTTTTTGGAGCAGGGAAAAAATCTTAGAATTTCTATTTTAAATTTCACAATTTGTATGGAAACACAAAAGACCCCGAGTAGCCAAAGCAATCTTGAGAAAGAAAAATGGAGCTGGAGGAATCAGGCTCTCTGACTTCAAACTATACTACAAAGCTACAGTAATCAAGTCAGTATGGTACTGGCACAAAAACAGAAATATAGATCAATGGAACAGGATAGAAAGCCTAGAGATAAACCCACACACATATGGTCACCTTATTTTTGATAAAGGAGGCAAGAATATACAATGGAGAAAAGACAGCCTCTTCACTAAGTGGTGCTTGGAAAACTGGACAGCTACATTTAAAAGAATGAAATTAGAACACTCCCTAACACCATACACAAAAATAAACTCAAAATGGATTAAAGACCTAAATGTAAGGCCAGACACTATAAAACTCTTAGAGGAAAACATAGGCAGAACACTCCATGACATAAATCACAGCAAGATCCTTTTTGACCCACCTCCTAGAGAAATGGAAATAAAAACAAAAATAAACAAATGGGACCTAATGAAACTTAAAAGCTTTTGCACAGCAAAGGAAACCATAAACGAGACAAAAAGACAACCCTCAGAATGGGAGAAAATATTTGCCAACGAAGCAACTGACAAAGGATTAATCTCCAAAATATACAAGCAGCTCAGGCAGCTCAATATCAGAAAAACAAACAACCCAATCCAAAAATGGGCAGAAGACCCAAATAGACATTTCTCCAAAGAAGATATACAGATTGCCAACAAACACATGAAAGGACACTCAACATCACTAATCATTAGAGAAATGCAAATCAAAACTACAATGAGGTATCACCTCACACCGGTCAGAATGGCCATCTTCAAAAAATCTACAAACAATAAATGCTGGAGAGGGTGTGGAAAAAAGGGAACCCTCTTGCACTGTTGGTGGGAATGTAAATTGATCAGCCACCATGGAGAACAGTATGGAGGTTCCTCAAAAAACTAAAAATAGAACTACCATATGACCCAACCATCCCACTACTGGGCATATACCCTGAGAAAACCATAATTCAAAAAGAGTCATGAACCACAATGTTCATTGCAGCTCTATTTACAATAGCCAGGACATGGAAGCAACCTAAGTGTCCATCGACAGATGAATGGATAAAGAAGATGTGGCACATATATACAATGCAATATTACTCAGCCATAAAAAGAAACGAAATTGAGTTATTTGTAGTGAGGTGGATGGAGTTAGAGTCTGTCATACAGAGTGAAGTGAGTCAGAAAGAGAAAAACAAATACTGTATGCTAACACATATATATGCAATCTAACAAAAAAAAAATGGTTCTGAAGAACCTAGGGGCAGGACAGGAATAAAGATGGAGACGTAGAGAATGGACTTGAGGACATGGGGAGTGGGAAGGGTAAGCTGGGATGAAGTGAGAGAGTGGCATGGACATATATACACTACCAAATGTAAAATAGGTAGCTAGTGGGAAGCAGCTGCATAGCACAGGGAGATCAGCTCGGTGCTTTGTGACCACCTACGGGGTGGGATAGGGAGGGTGGGAGGGAGATGCAAGAGGGAGGGAATATGGGGATATATGTATACATTTAACTGATTCACTTTGTTATACAGCAGAAACTAACACGCCACGGTAAAGCAATTATACTCGAAATAAAGATGTTAAAAAAAAAAGTGGCTGAAACTTAGAGGCCTGGCATAAAAAGAATTTCTATTTTTAACTGATCCTTCGAAAAGTTTATATTCACGTATAATGCACTAGTGTAGTCGTGTGTGTTAAATCAATGACTAAGTAAACAAACATTTATTGAGGGTGGTCAAAAAATTTGGAGACCACCAATTTAGCCATTTTTCTTTTTTTTTAATTTAATCTTTATTTTATATTGGACTATAGTTGATTTACAATATTGTGTTAGTTTCAGGTGTACAGCAAAGTGGTTCGTTTATACATATACATCTATCCATTATTTTTCAGATTCTTTTCCCGTATAGGTTATTACAGAGTCTTGAGTAGAGTTCCCTGTGCTCTACAGTAGGTCCTTGTGTATTATCTATTTTATACATAGTAGTGGGAATATGTTAATTCCAATCTCCTAATTCATCCCTCCCCCACCACCTTTACTCTGCGTGAAGCTGGTTTTAAATTTATTTATTTATTGGCTGTGTTGGGTCTTTGTTTCTGTGCGAGGGCTTTCTCTAGTTGCGGCAAGCGGGGGCCACTCTTCATCGCGGTGCGCGGGCCTCTCACTATCGCGGCCTCTCTTGTTGCGGAGCACAGGCTCCAGACGCGCAGGCTCAGCAGTTGTGGCACACGGGCTTAGTTGCTCCGCGGCATGTGGGATCTTCCCAGACCAGGGCTCGAACCCGTGTCCCCTGCATTGGCAGGCAGATTCTCAACCACTGCGCCACCAAGGAAGCCCGTGAAGCTGGTTTTGAAGCTGGTTTTCTCTACGGGTAGAAGTAAGGTCTGTGTTCCACTTGTCTATTGCTATGTAGCAAACTACCCCCCAAATAGGTAGTTTAAAACAGTATCAATATTTAATTTTCTCACAAAGCTGACGTTGGGGCAGGGCTCAGCGTGACTGGCTTGTGTCCGCTCCATCAGGATGGCTTGGAAGCTGGGCTGGAGGCTGTCCATTCACAGGCCAGCTGTTGATGCCAGCTGGGGTCTGGGAGAACTCAAACACTTGGAGACAAAAATAACTGGGGCTCCTAGGCCCCTCTCTCTTTCTCTTGGTGGTCTCTCCACGTGATCTCTCCAGCATGGCAGCTTCAGCTTAGCTGGACTTATTATAGAGCTGCTCAGGGTGTCCAAGGTGCATGTCCCAAGGGAGAGAGCCAGGTGGAAGCCCGATGACCTTTTCTAATCCAGCCTCTGAAGTTGTCCAGGGTCATCTCTGCCACATCTTATTTTTTAGAAGTAAATCACTGGGAATCAGACTCCACTTTTTGATGGAAGGAGTGTCAAAGGCTTTGTGAACATATACTAACACTTCCATGCTTTGCTTAACCTGACTGGGGACAGTGGAAGGCCAGTGATGTGACTGGCCACCATCTAACTAAATCTGTGCATTAAGCCACAGGCTGGATGTGAACCGGAGGGGCTGAGCTGGTCTCCAGACTGAGTGGATTAAACCCACCTGTCTCTCTTCCGTTCCTGCATCTCTACCCCAGCACCCTCACAGGCCTTGGGAAACTCTACCAGGCTTCTGGCCCGGTCCAGGAGTATTTGAAAAGGCATTTGGAGGTGGGAATGGAAAAAAATATTAAAAATAGACTAGGTGACACCCCACTGAAAGGGAAAGGATGACTGGATTCCTTTTTTCTATTCAGGTAGGCCTGAGAGGAAGGGGTTCAGGATCCTCCACCAAAATATCATGTATGTCAAATTGTCATCACAGGTATGTGTGTTAGTAAAAAAATGCATACCCCTTCCTTCAAAAGGTCATGTCAATAATAGGTATGTGTGCCTATGAAAAAATATGTATACTTTCCATCAAAAGGTTATGTCAATAATAGATGCGTGTTCTAATAAAGTGATGTACTTTTGCTATAAGCATTTTCCTACTTGTAAATTAGTTGGTGTTCCTGAAAGTATAGCCGACGAACATTTGAAATCACTTTGTTTTGCTCCTCCCAACATTTCAGATAAAGTAAATTTATAACAAGGTATTTGAGTAAAATCTCTTTTCTATACATAATAAAGCACTATAAAAGAATTCCCTCATGGTAACCTACTCCATTGAGGTGATAGAGCTAAATGCTTTGATTTATGTAACTTTCATTTAAGTCATAACTTGTAAGAGTATGTCTATTCCTGAAATTATTCTAATTTCTGGTCTAAAGACTAATAACAGCTTCCTTTGACATTTGATCAAGTAGCTTAAAACTTAGAAGCCAGAGAAGAATGAAGAACAGTTGCAAGTTGTTCAGAGGAGAGTCTTAAAGATGATTAAAGGGTTGAGAAATAAGATCCAACAAGGTGTAATTTATTGAGATTATTCAGCTTTTACAGGCAGAGTTGAGGGATGACTCAATCCGACTTCTGTTGACCAGAACCCTCCCCTGCGCCCCCCATATACAGTTCTATGCCAAGTGATGCCATAATTGGGATTCTGGAGTAGTGAAAATTTCTGTAATGGCTTTGATTCTGTCTGTGTCCCCTGCCACCAAGTTTAAACTCACTAAATGTAATTTTAGTGCTTTCTAATACTTTGAAAATGGGTAATCCATAGGAACCTTATTCTCAGACCAAGCCAGAAAATGGAGGATTTTTACACTTTAAACTCTCAAGCAGGAAGGTGTCTTGTTGTTCATCTCTATCTAATTGAGCCAGTAGCTTAATTTTGGTTAGTTTTAGTAAAAAAATAAAAAGTCCATAAAAATCAAGTTTATAATTAATAATTACAGTGGAGTTTCTAGGCTGGTTTTTAAAGAATTTTCTGTAGTAGTTGCTAATCAATTTTTCTCTCCCTAGAATGACTTAAATATTATGGTACCTTAAAATGCTGAAGATAGAAGTGATCTGTATATTTCTTTGAAGGCTAGGATCTATGAATTTTCTTTTTTTTAGTTGTTTTTTCATTGATCTTAAGGGTTTTCCAATATTCTATTTTAGAATGAAAACTCCTGTGTGGTTTATGTCTGTAAAAGACAAATTTAGTGCTGTTCTCTTTGCAGAGAATTCATTGCATACTTATGTTTCCTAATTACTACATTAGGAAACATTAGGAAACATTGTCTTAGGGACTTTTTCCTGTAATCGATTAGTTTTGTATTTATTTTGATAAAGATAGCCTGTTACATCAGTACTTGACCTGTGTTGTGTAATACACATTCTTGCCCTAGATAAATTTTGTCTCTGTGGTAAATGCATTGCACACAGAGAAGACCTTAGACCCTAGTTTTTCTTCTTGTAAATCAGTTCACTTTTGTGAGTTTCTAGCTGTGTTCTTATTGTAATTGACTCAGCAATGGGAGAAATTTTTAGTTGGGTTTCAAAAGACATTCCATCTAGCTGTGGTAGAAATGCGTTTACTTAAGGTATCTTGAGTATATCTTGTAGGCCCAGATTTTCTAATTCTTAGAGTGATCAAACCTGATAGATTTCATATCTTCACATGCCTGTGAATGCCCTACAAATAGATGTAAGGGTTATACTCAGCACAAATGTTGGGTGTTTGTATTTGCTTCACTGGGGCGCATTTAAGAAGAATGTGCCAGTACCTAACTCAGGCACCTTAGCAATTTATAAGCTACTGTAAAAAATGTGGAGATCTCACAAACCATGGATACATATATCACATTCCTGGAATGCTTAACAAAGAGATATATTTCCCTTTGATGATACTCAAGGAATTTTTTTTTTTTTTTTAGTTCACTATTATCACTTGTTTTCTTCTTTTTTTTTCAGTTACTAACTTTAAAAATTATTTGGATTGAATTCATTTATGATTAGTCTCCTCTCTTTTCATAGAATGTCATGCTCATATGGTGGTCTGTCCCCAGGCAATCACCTTGTGCACTGGGGTGTTCTCAATATGTTTGATAAAAATTTAAACTAGGATGCCAATTGGTATGGCCAGTCAAAACAATGGGAGACTCCTTTGACAGTGCCTTTGTAGGAACCTTCTTTCCTCCATTCCTCAGCCCTATGAAGTACAAAGCCATAAGGATCCTCAGCTCTCAGGAAGGAAAAAGTCATAGCACCTGAGATGGCCGTAGGTCACCTTTATGATTCCATGAAGCTCATTGCTCCATTTCAGGCTCTGCTTCCTTTGGGACTGCATAATGAACTCAATGAAATTCTCCACCTGACTTTTGACTGCAGACTTGTAAGATGAGAGCATGAAGGCTTTCTCTCCTAGGACAAAAGATTGACGGAAGTACAGGTTGCTTGTGAGACCAATCTCAGTTGCAGGCTGAAGGCAGCTTATTTATTAAATGTTATTAAAATTTCATGGGATAACATTTGCACTCTCCCCAGCTAATTATTTTTTAAAATATCTGTCCTTTCTGTTTCCTGTTTCTTTTTGTTTGTTTTCCCTGAGTGTTTTTGTTTTGTTTTGTTTCGATTTTTAAATATACTGACTCTTTTGGTGATTGGAGTCATTCTAGGTAGGCCCAGACCCTTTGATAGACTGGTAAGTCCTCTCACACTGAAACAAAAAAAAATTACACACACACACATGCAACCACATAAAATCAAAATATATAGAAAGGAAAGTAAACTGTTATACAATTATTCTTGGGCCTCGGAATTATGCTCATAAAAGCTTAAGGCAAAGTGAAGGATGAAATCTAGACGAACTGGTACTAATGGAACACTTGCTTTCTGCCTTAAGAATTTATCTGAAACATTATGGGCACGCTGAACTGGATTTTTAAACTTTGGTACTAGGAGAGCTATCACTGAATGAAATTCTGTGTTGCATCATTTTGCAAAATGAAGAATTCTTTCAACGGACAGGAGATTATCTTTAATAGATCTCTTTCCAACTTAACCTATCTTTCTTTTAATCTCTTTGAGCATCAAGTTTATAATTTATAAAATAGGAATACTAATTTATCCCTGATAAGGTGGTCAGGAAAATTGAAAGAGAATTCGTGTAAGCTTGCTTTTTAAGTAAAAAAAAGGTCTATATAAATTTTTAGAGGCTTGTGTTTCAGGCTGGCACCTGTATTATATTTATAAGCCTTTAATATGTTACTATCATATTATTTAATTTTCATAAAGGGGATGTCAGAAAAATTGGTGTCTAGTCCTGCCATGTGGCTGAATTCCAAGGTGTGACTTTGTGAAAGTCGTTGACTCCTTGGAACATCAGTTTCTTATTTATTCTCTCAGTATATGGATTGAGCGCCTCCAGTGCGCCAGGCAGTGGTGTGGGCTCTGAGGAAACGGCAGTGAAAGGCCGAGGTGGAGCTCAGGGAGCTTGCGTTCTAGTGGGGAGAGGCGAGCCCCACGCAAAATGCATACATAGATACTACGGAGTGTTAGAAGGTGGTTTAAGTAGTGGTCTGCCAAAAGCAAGGGGATGAGGAATGCGGAGGGTGGATTTTTCTTTTCCAGCTTTAATGAGGGTAGCCCAGGAAAGGCCTCACTGAGAAGCTAACTTTTTTTTTTTTTTTTTAACATCTTTATTGGAGTATAATTGCTTTACAATGGTGTGTTAGTTTCTGCTTTATAACGAAGTGAATCAGCTATACATATACTTATATCCCCATATCTCTTCCCTCTTGTGTCTCCCTCCCTCCCACCCTCCCTATCCCACCCCTCTAGGTGGTCACAAAGCACCGAGCTGATCTCCCTGTGCTATGCGGCTGCTTCCCACTAGCTATCTATTTTACATTTAGTAGTGTATATATGTCCATGCCACTCTCTCGCTTTGTCACAGCTTACCCTTCCCCCTCCCCGTGTCCTCAAGTCCATTCTCGAGTAGGTCTGCGTCTTTATTCCCGTCTTGCCCCTAGGTTCTTCTGATCATTTTTTTTCTTTTTTCTTTTTTTTTTTTAGATTCCATATATATGTGTTAGCATACGGTATTTGTTTTTCTCTTTCTGACTTACTTCACTCTGTATGATAAATAAATGCTGGAGAGGGTGTGGAGAAAAGGGAACCCTCCTGCACTGTTGGTGGGAATGTAAATTGATACAGCCACTATGGAGAACAGTACGGAGGTTCCTTAAAAAACTAAAAATAGAACTACCATATGACTCTGCAATCCCACTACTGGGCATATACCCTGAGAAAACCATAATTCAAAAAGAGTCATGAACCACAATGTTCATTGCAGCTCTATTTACAATAGCCAGGACATGGAAGCAACCTAAGTGTCCATCGACAGATGAATGGATAAAGAAGATGCGGCACATATATGCAATGGAATATTACTCAGCCATAAAAAGAAACGAAACTGAGTTATTTGTAGTGAGGTGGATGGACC
Source organism: Eubalaena glacialis (assembly GCF_028564815.1). NCBI lineage: Eukaryota > Metazoa > Chordata > Mammalia > Artiodactyla > Balaenidae > Eubalaena > Eubalaena glacialis. The sequence continues at coordinate 103,539,080 of NC_083727.1, read as the reverse complement.
TAGGGAAGCTAACTTTTGAGGAAAGACCTCAAAATGATAAGGGTAGAGCCAGGTGGGAATGAGTAGGGGCAGGGAATGCAAATGCCCTGCTGTAGGAGCACGTCTTGGCAAGGAGGCCAGTGTGGCTGCAGGTAAGTCAGTGCAAGAATGGAGCAGAAGATGAGTCCAGTGGTCGGGGAGGGGAGGACAGACCAGCATAGGGCCTTGTAGGCCATTTTCTGAGTGAGTAAAGGGAACATTAGAGGATTTTGTATGATTTAGAGTTTAACAGGGTCTTTTGGCTGGAGAATATAAATACAGGGATCAGGCTTTATCTTTTAAAATCTCTTATAGTCTAGGTCCAAGATCCTATGATGCTAGATGTTTTCTCTCCCAATTCTCCCACTGTTATTCCAGGAGGAATAAAAGCTTGTTCAGGCTCTTCTTGGCCCACTAGTGGGACCAGCTGTTTGGCAGACTCTAAGAATTAGTTCTCTATGAATGCGGGGTCGATAGCACCAGTTGAACCTTCCCTTTCCCATGGCTTTCTAAAAATGATTTAAAAGAAGTCGTAATGTTTCAGAAGTACTAAAGAATTGATGATGATATATATATATAAAGGTTCGTGTGTGTGTGTGTGTGTGTATCATGTATTTTTTTTTTTAACATCTTTACTGGAGTATAATTGCTTTACAATGGTATGTTAGTTCCTGCTTTATAACAAAGTGAATCAGCTATATCATGTATTTCTGATCTCAGCACAAGTGAGAAGCCCAGTGCAAACCAACTTATGAACATCTAGGAAGACACCTCCCTAACTTTCCAATTCTTTACCAACCCACAGAAGGCTGCCCTCTGAATGTTCACATGAGCCTCCTGCCTGACCAATAGGTGAAAGAATTTGTCTCAGTGTGGTACAGTCACATGGGATTCCTGGGTGAGGAACATGCTAGTTAATAAATTGTAGTCTAGTACTAAAATTATTTGCTATGCTAGTTTTATCAATTTGTTTTTACATGTGAACTCTCTAAATTCCTAAATACATTGTTATTTGGGCAGTCAATATTTTATGCATGTGGTGACTTGGAGTACATCAAGCGTTTAGAAGGATAAGAGTCTAGTATGAAGTCAAGCAGCTGTTGTTCTGTACATTCAAATGGTGGCTGATGATACTGATTAAAAAAAAAATAAGGTAATCGTGCCTGTTTTTTTTTTTTCCTAACATTGTAATTCAATCAAAGCTTCCTAATTTGGAAGTGAAATTTCTATATTTAGCAAGTCCACTAAGTTGGGTAGAGAAATAGAAACAACACCTCAAATTCCCTTATATTCTCTGAGAGAGAGAGAAAGAGAGAAACAGAGAGAGACAGAAAGACAGAGATATACAGAAAGAGAAAGAGAGAGACCAGTGTTCTCTGCAATGAATTTTTGTAGTTACAAAAGAAAACATTAACCAAAAGTATCAACATCGTTAAAAAAGATGTGGGTGGCAGTTACCAAAGGGCATTTGGATCCTCTGTAGAAGGCCTTGGAATTCCCAAGAACTAAGTTTAATAAAGGAAAGATAAGAATGTCATATTGAAATTCATTAAATCAACTTGGCGGGATATTCACAATTCATCTCATACAAATGCATAAGACAGTTTCTCTGCATCGCAGTGGATTGAAAAGGACATACAGGTTGGTATTAAGTTTTAAGACAAAGTAGAAGCTAATTGTGACAGAGCAAAAGGAGCTATTAAAAAAATGACATCGTTTATGAAACATGAGGAAGTACCATGGACCTCTGGCCAAAAACAGTGACTGTCTTTATGCTTCTGGCTTGAGGAGACCAGGAATATGGGACTGCAGTGTATTATAAATATATTCATAAAATTATTTGCCAGGTTTACTGCTCGCTTTGAGAAGTTGCTTATATATGATTAATAGGAGGGAAGACACTAACCAGACTTTTGAGAAGATTCGTGAGTAAAAGTGATGATCCGATAGTTGGCTTTCCTGATCCTTTATACATTTTAAATTTCCTTCCACCCAGCCAATTAGTCAGTGATTTTGAAACTGTTTAGACAAGCATTCTTCTCTGATGCAGATCACTTGCACAAAAAGTTAGGAGATCCCAGAGATCGGAGCCTGACTGGTAGATGTCATATCCACCACCACTGTGCCACCATCTATCACCAGCAAAGCCAGTGAGAGGTCCAGCTTTGATTTAGAGGTTGTTAGGCAAATTGTCTCAATTTTGAAAATCATCTCTCTCTTTTAATAACAATAGCAAGTACTTACATAGGGCTGTTATATGCCAGACATTATTTGACTGTATTTAATCCTCACATTGACCCTGTCTGATGTGTATCAGTTAGCTTTCTATGTGTAAGCCACCCTAAAGCTTAGTGGCTTCATCCATATCATTTAATATTACTCACTAGTCTGTGGGTCAGGTGGGCAGTCCTGATCTGGGCAAGGCCAGTGTGTCTCCTGGCAGCCTGGGGGTCAGGGGGTGGAGTTTTGATCATCTCAGCTGAGCTCTGTTCTATCTCTGGAGTCTCATGTGGGACCACTGGGCTGACTCACTGCTTCTGGTCCGTGTGATTGCTCATCACCCAGCAGCATCCTGTTTGCAAGGGGGATTCAGGGCCTTGGGAGAGAGTGGAAGAGAGCAAGGTCCCTTGAGACCTGGTCTTGGAGCTGATGCAGTGTCACTTCCAGTGAATTCTGTTGGCCAAAAGAGTCAGAAGGCCAGCCTATAGTCGAGGGAAAGAGGCTGCCCTGTTTGATGAGAGGAGCCACGGGGGGCGTGGATTTTGGGAGGAGTCAAGGACTGTGTCTGTTTCTCCCATCGAGCACAAGTGGACACAGCCGTTTCCATTTGACAGGTGAGAGAGCTGAGATACACTGTTTCCGTGACACAAGGTCGTGTGGGATGTAAGTGTCCAAGTCAGCATTCAGACACCGGCAGTCTGACTCCACAAGCCATGGTCTTAACCCATATGCTACATGTTTATTTTTGCGAGTGTGTTTCCTAGGTGTCACTGCTGCAGGCGTCGTGGATCACGGTAAGCCATGCTCATTGCCTTCTTTCACGGGAAGGACCTCTCACTCCCACCATCCATTCCACCCCATCCCCTGGACCAAAGGCTTTCAGTGACTGACACTTCTTTCCCCTTTAGTATTTCCTCCTGGTTTTTACTCTTTATCTCAAAGAGAAGAATCACGAGGTTTTTAAAAGTGGGTTTTAGCAAGGTGTTGCCTGGTAACGTGCTTTTGTCATTTAGAATACCAATAACCAAGGGTAGGAACTGTCTATGTACATTTTTATTTAAGATTTTTTTTTAGCAAATTGTAAAGTATTTTTTAAAAATTCTAAAATGAGCTCTTTCTTTCATTAGCATGTACAAATAACATGGACCTTGACTGCATGTTACAGTTGTTTCACCAGTAGGTAGCAAATGGTTGGCATTCGGTACGGGTGAATTAAATGGAGGAAGGAAGGAAGCCAAAATATGAATGATTATTAATACATATTTTTAAACATTGATTTTATCAAGTAGATTATACTCATATTATACTCTTTACTTTTCAAAATCCCTTTCTGTGTTTTTGTTTGTTCAGTGCCATTTTCTTTTCCCATTATGCCTGTTACACTTTATGTGTATATATATATATATATATATATATATATATATACATATACATAAATTGTAAATTTATATATATATGTGTATATATATGTATATACACATACATAATATACATATTATATATACATACTTGTGTGTGATACCATAATACTGTATCCAGATTTTAAAGAAATCCTTTGCTAGTTTCGAATTCTCTTTCTCTATAGTTTCATATTATGACTCTCTTGATCTGGACGCATAGCAGCATTTCTAGTACGTGCATTAAAGTTCTTGAGACTAAAGAAACTTTCCACCCACATTGGGCCTCTACAAAGATGGAGGTCACCACCCACCCCTCCTACTCTCTGCTGCTCTTTTGAAATCTAATCCTTGGGCTCGACCTAGTGCTATGCATTCATTAGAACCCATGCAAATATGAGTGTTGAAAACTCCTTGAAGTTCTTTATTGGAATCTCTTCTCAGTTACCTGCTTAGTTGTTTGTGATGCTTTTCTCACTTTACCAATGGGAATTGAGACACAGACCAGGTAGGCAGCTTGTCAAATACAAAATCAAGGCCAAGGGATTGGGTAGCCAAGATAAGAACTGAAGGAACCTCATTTTATAGCCCATTGTTCAAGAGACTAAGATACGTAGTTTGTAAGGAAAGAATAATGGGGAGAATAAATACAGCCTCTCTTAACCATGAATTGTGTGTGTGTGTGAAGATTTTTGATTAGAACATACTAAAAGTTTGCTATGTGGTTAGTTTGTAGAATTAATAGTGGAGACACATGATTATTAATAGGAGAAACATTTTATGATTCATCTCATAAGCATGTATGATTGCTTTCCAGAAACAGAGCTTATGCCTAGGAGACAAAGAGCAAAGTGAGCTTAAATTGATTTCTTCCCCTAGAGATTAGAACGCAAGTCACCAGAATGTATGAGAAGGGTCCCAAGAGAGAAAGCCGCTGAACAATGCGTTCTTCCTTTGTGATATTCCCTATTTTAACCCTAGAGTCTGTCCATATCCAGCAACTGGTCTCGGAATGTTTTCTATGAATATATTTTATTACACTGACATTCCTTGTCATTAAGAATTCTGAGTTTTCATCAAACAAGAAGTGGGATTTACTCCTGAGTATCACTGGCTCAAAAGTCTGTGGTCTTTCTGACGTAAGAAATCACTTTCTTTTGGGACCATTATTTTAATTATATTTTTAAATAATTAGTACCATATATTCATACAGTTAGCTGTGCATTTTGCCAATTTCTTTATCTGTCTCCACAGTAAGGAAAGAAATTGCTTCAGCGTGGGGGCCACAGACTTTCAGCATCCTTTTTCTGGATGCTTCGCCATCCACAGCTCAGGGCTGGGAGTGAAGGAGGTGCCCTAGATGCCCTCACCACTGGACACGCAGATGGGCGAGGACAAGGTACGTCCTCAGAGAAAGTGGTAGAAAGCACACAAAATGTAAACTACTTCTGCGAAAGACTTAACTGATTCAGAGTCATTTCTTTCTTTTCAGTTACAATTCTGAGCATTGCATTAGAAAGGGCCTAATAAGAGGGAGTGACATGTGCCTGAAGAACTACCAGACTGCTGCTAATATAGAAAATAAATGAAATTTAAACACAACGATGTCACACACACATCTGTGACGGCCTGTTGTATAGCACTGTACGGGTGACAAAGGCTTTTATCCTGATTAGCAGGGGAGAGTACAGCAGGGAGCACTCTATAAGTCAGCCGTTCTCTTTGTCATTTTCAATTTACAATTATCAAACTGCCTGACCGAGAGGCAGGATAATTAGTGCAGTGTTTCACAGACTTATAAAAAGAATGGCCTCCACAACAGTGGAGCTGTTGTTCAAAACACAGATTCCCAGCCCCACTCAGATCCTGATGAATGAGGGCCTCCAGGAAAGTGCCCTGAAAATGAGTATTTTTAGTAAGTTTGAAGGTGCTGTGGGTTAGCTGGTAGTTAGGAGGACCTAACAGTTCAACTCTGCCATCCACTGTGTTGAGATGAAGAGTTATTTTACCTCGTTTAATTATCTGTGTCCTCCTCTGCAAAATCAGGGTGATGACAGTACCTCCCTCTGAGTGCTACGGTGAACACCGAATGACCTCATGTGTGCAAAATATTTATCACAGTGCTTGGCACAAGTGCTGGGTGAGCTGCTTCTACTGCTGCTGTCACTATTGTCGTTTTATCCAATGAGTGTGATGTTCGTGGTCCAGCCAGTTGCAGAAAGTCATGCCTATAAATGAGAAAGGGAATGATTCTAGGGAAAAGGATGACGGAAAGGAAGCTCTGACAGGCTGGATGAGGGCTGAGACATTCTACGTTAGAGTCCATGGAGAAAATGGGCTTGGAAAGAGTTCCCAGGGCAACCGAGGGTACCCAGTTCTGTTCGTGTCCATGCTCCAAGTATTCGCTTTGTTTTCCCCCTCTGGGGGGGAATCAGTTGCTCGGCTCATTTGCCTTGATAAGAAACATTTCTGGAGGAACTAAGACATGATACAAGTTTAGTTGGTCCATAATATTATTTTATTTTGTTTTATTTCATCTGGGATGTGCTGATAAGAGGGTATTACCTTGCATGACCAGGTCTATCAGAAATGTAAATATGTAGAGTTCTCATGACGTCAAATTCATTTATTTATTCATTAATTCAATACATATTTGTTGAGCACCTGCTATGTGCCAGGCACTGTTTTAAGCACAAAGGTTATATCAGTGAATAGTATAGGCAAACACTCCTGTCCTCACAGATTATGCTCTTGTGTATGTAGTGGGGGGCAGTTACTAAACAAAATAAACGAAAATTATGTGATGATAAAGAGAAATAAAAGCAAAGAAGGAAGATAGGGAGTATGGGCAGGGTGTATGTGTGTGTACATGTGTGTATGCATGTGCGCTCACACGTAAAGTGAGGCCAGATCATGTGGGGCCTCGGTAAGTGCTTTAAGTGCTTTGACTTTAAGTGCTATGGGAAGTTTCTAAAAGGTTTTGAGCAAACAATATTTTAAAAGGATCCCTGTGGCTTTTGGGCAGTACATTCTAGGGAGGCAATGGAACTAGAAAGCAGGCTATTAAAATAAACTTAGAGAGAGATGATGGCAGCATGGGCCAGGGCAGTGGCAGTGGAGGTGGGGACGAGTGGTCTAGTTTGAAGGTGGACGCAACAGTACTTGCTCATGGATTAAATATAAGGAGTGAGAGAAAGAGAGGACTCAAGGGGGACTCCACTGAAATGTCGGAATTACCATCCCCTGGGATGAGATACACTGTAGGGGAGCAAGTTTTTAGGGGTAGATCAGGAGTTAAATTTTAGGCACCTTTAGTCAGAGATACCTATTAGCTATCAAGTGGAGATGCTAGAAGCGGCCATCTGGATATAAAGGTCTGGGTCTCAGGGCAGGGACTTGGGTCAGAAACATGGATTTGGAGTTATAAGCCTATACACGCACATGAGGCCAAAACTAAATGGCATCGCCGATGGAAGGTCCAGGAGACTGGCTCAAAGACAAGATCCTGGAATGCGTCAACTGTAAGAGGTCAGGGAGATGAGGAAAAACCAAATCAGAAGATGGAGAGAGCGGCCAGCTACTGACCATGGCAGCAAACCAGGAGCATCTGTGTCCTGGAGGTCAAAGCAGACACGGTTTCAGGGGAGGGAGTGATCAACTTGTCAAATGTGACCGAGACCAAGATGAGCATTTGAATTCCCCACTGGATTCAGCAGAGTAACAGTCACGGGTGATTCTGTGAGAGCAATTTAAGTGGAGTAGTGGTGTGATAGATGGATTAGGGTGGATTCAGGAGAGAAGGAGAAGAATTGAATTAGAGAAAGAGAGAGAGAGAGTACAGATAAATCTCAGGGGGAAGAGCTTGGCTATAAATGGGAACTTAGAAATAGGTAGGAGCTGCTGTGGGAAGTAAGAGTTGTTGCTTTAAGATGAGAAACGATGGTGTTTGTAAGCTGAGGGGAGTGATCTACGGGGCAGGAAAATTAGTGACATGGAACAGAGAGAGAGGTTCTCAGAAATATTGTGCTACTTCCCTCCCACCCAAATACACTCAAACCTTCATATTCTTCTCCAGTCTCTGTTTCTATGCCCCAGGCAACAAAGCCAAGGCCCAAGGCCTTAGACAAACCAGACCACTTATGACTCTCTAAAGCCCTCAGGATCCTCAATCCATCTAGCCACATACAGAGTTTTGTTTTGATTTTTGCTTTTGAAAAAGAAGGAAGGAAGCAAGGAAAGAAGGAAGGAAGGAAGAAAGGAAGGGAGGAAGGGGAGATAAATCATACTGTATATATTTTTGACAAATAGCTTTTTATTTAAACCTGCTTCCTCCTTTATTCTCTTTTAATTTTTATAACAACCCTTTGAGATGGGTATTATTTCCTTTTTCCAGATGGGTAAAGTGAGTTTATAGTGATTAAATAACATCTTCAGGATCTCAGAACTCGTAAGAGGCTGATTCAATTCAAACTCAGATCTATCAGACCCCAAAACACCAATTTCACAGATTTCTCTGACGTAGGAAACTCATGATAGGTCCGTGGTTTGACTCAACCTTGGAAACACAGATTCAGCCCTAACTTGTTTGCTTACATGATTTCATCACCTCTGTAGCAGAGCCATCTTCAATTATGTGATTATTAAGCATCCCATATTCCCTTTACTGAAAGCATTTGTTTCAAAGTCAAATTTATTTTACTATAAAAATGACCATCTCAATTAGTAAAAAAGAAGCGATCCTATGCAGAACACCCTATACACCTACCCTGCATTTACTGGATACATCTAGAAATAAGTCATTTTCTGAGACACAGAAGGACTCATGTAATTCTACCCTTAAGAGGAGGTTAGCGGAAGGGTCTTATTCTGCCCAGACCTTGTGAATATGATTGGAACAGAAAATGTAACAGGCAGCTGCTGACAAGGGGCTTCTGGAACCAGCAAAATCTGAGTTTACTTTTGTGTGTCCTCTTAGCCAGTTCAGCCCCAGGTCTCTTGGCTTCCTTCCTGTTGGGATATCTTGCTTCTCCTTACCAGTCTGCAAACTATTAGAAGAGAGAATTTCTCTACTACTGTGTTTGGTGCCTTGAAACTCTAAGTTTCTTACAGAAATGCTGATTCTGCTTTCTCAGGAGGAATTCTCACAGCAGGTATTTCCAACAACTTCTTCCTGGATGAGGAAGTCTTTTAGGGTATTCCTTGCAACAAAAATGAGATGCACCAAAATGGTTTGGTTGAGTAGGTTGGTAGAGTGTAGTCAAGTACAATCAAACAGGTGTGTCAGCTACCAATTCGTCACAAATGGCGTGTGATTGAAAAGAATGGCTGGGAAAAGTTAGGCAGCTGGTGAGTGCTTTGGAACACACATGATTCTTTACAGTCAAATAATTGGAGCCATACTAGGTATGTTGTCTTTGGAAAATAAGAAAAAAAAAAGGTACTCAACAAACAGTTCATGAATACCTACCAGCTATAGACTACAAAGTGGTTAGATGAGTTTCCTTCTAGAATGCCCAGCCTAGTGGAAGAGACTGATAATTAGGTGATAATGTAAACACCATAATTCCTACCATGAGACATTACTAAATGGTTATCTCCTCCAATCCCACCCCCCAAATCAGGGATGCTCCTGTTTAACAGTTTCGCAACCAACATGATGAGATATGTTGTCACGGAGAAGAGGGAAAATAAAATTGTATTTATACTTTCTTTTACCAAAATGGAAATCAGATTAAAAGAGTTCAGCCAAATTAAACACAAAATTGAAAGTTATCAAAGCTAATCCATAGCTTGGTGACTGAGAGGACAGCAGTAGAATAAGGAATATGAAAAGAATATGCAAAAGTTGAATTAAGTAGTCGTATTTATAAGGCATTTGTATAAAATCTAAATAAATTGTTTTTACTAGAGGAAAGAAAAAAAAAAATCCTTACAATTGAAAGTCAGCTCCATGACTCAATTTTGTAAGTTTTTCTCTTTTCCTCAATTAGTTTTTTCCTTCCATTCTCTCTCTGAGGTTTGGTAAAGAGGTCATCCAAGATATGTGGTTTTCTTCTCCTATTTCTTTCCCTGTTTGGGGATGTTCATGACAAGGTTTATTGGGTAGTATTCACATATTCATAAGCTACTAATCTTTCCTTTGTGGAATCCTCTTACTTCAAAGAATTCAAGATATTTTTATACAGGTTAAAAAATAATTTTTCCCTACACTCCTGGGAGATATATAGTAAAAAAAAAATAGGAGTTATTAAGAAAATAATTAATGGCTTTTTCATCCGAGTTTCCCTAGTATATTAATAAAAAATGTATTCCACAAAGTTTATGGGTACATGACCATAGGCCTGGTTACTTTCTTACTTATCAACAAATTCTTATTGTTTAAAGAGATTTAATTTCTTTCGATACTTGTTTTAAACTATACCTTCCTCTTTCATATTTGTAAAGAAGGATTATATAAATGTTACCTATTTAGCAGCACTAATATTACTTTTTATTTTTTTAATGCTTTTTTTGGATGCGTAGCTGCTAGTATTTTACAAGCTGAAGACTGCTCTTGTGCAATTTTTTTTTACCTGTTAAGTCACTATTTCCACATTAATAATAGGGTAAAGATATCAGGCTTCAGTTTAGATTATGACAGTACCTAATGTCTTTTCCACATTTACTTCAAGCAAGGAGAAGACTTCCTCTCTTGTTTTCATGGGAATTTTATGAATTCCAACATGTATATTTTTCCAGCTCTAGTATTTTAATTGCAATTGGAAATTACCAGATGAGATATCACTTTTCTTAAGAAAAATTTCCTAATACTAAATACTAGCAGTTAAAGCTGACTTAACTACTCAAGTGGCATGATTTCCTTATGCTTAACATAGAATTTTTAAATCTTTTCTTCAGTTATTTCCATTGATACTTTTAGGTCAGTGAGACGTTAGATTATATTTTTCTCCTATAAGCCACCTTTTCATAAGTGGAATTTCCTTTTTTTGGTATGTGTGTTATGGCCCTAAATAGGTGGTTAAGATAAATGGAAGCTCTCTTAGTTAATATTGCTAAAATGAAGCCATTTGATCTGATACCTGTTTTTGATTGCAAGTGAGACTCCTTGATTGCAAATATTTAGGTGTCCAAAAAATCCATGGTGGTGATGCATTATAGCAGCAAGTCTTAATCTTTGTTTCCTTTCAGTTAAATTGTTTCCTATTATAAGTTTAATAGACTAGCTCAAACAGACATGCAGGGCTAAACGGAAGGTTGTGGAGCTCACATGGTACTTTAGAGTCATTAGAAAAGACTTTTTCCTGAACAACACCTCTTTTGTTGCTGTTGTTTTTGAGGAATCTCCTGTTGCTTCCAAGAAAAGGAGATAGTGTTTCTTTTTTAGTGGGGAGCCTAAGCATGTGGGAGTCGGGGTATTTGTATCCACTAATTAATTCAGGGAGTCACTCCATCACCTGAGTTGAGGCTCTTCACCTATAAAGTGTGAGGCAGGATGAAAGTGAGACAGGGTGGGACCTGGGACCTGGGACCCTTTGCAGCAGTGCTTACACCTGAATAAACGTCTCCTTGAGCAATAGAATACAAAGAAATTAAAAGGGACTAAAAATAATTGTGTGCATGTGCAGTTGGGGCAAATTATGGACAAGACACAAAAAGACCAAAAACCCAACTGCTACTTCTGAAGTGACAGGAGCAAAAGCCAGGTACTGCGCATGGTCCCTGCACACAGCACCACCAACGGGGTGGGCAGGCCACCCAAGCCACCCCTCCAGCCCGACCCCTGGGCCCGCCTCACCCTCACCCCATTTAAGGGACCAGCTCGCCCCGCCGCCTCAGGGAGCGAGCAAAGGAACTTGTTTTTGCTCCCTTGTGCTGCAGCAGGGACCCCAATAAAGGCTTGCCTGAATTTCTGCTCTGGCCTCTTATCAATTGCTATTGATGAAATAGTTCAAGAACGCATGTCGGTATCTAAGGGATCCTGAAGGGATCCCTTCTAGGTAGGGTTGGAAATTACCTTATTTTCTCTACCTTTACCTACAAGTTATCCATTTATTTTCCCCTGACTTTGTGGTTGATAAATCTTTTAAAGCAGCCTCTAGAAACTAGGAGAGATAGAGTATCTACTACCCCAGGGAGCCAAATTTTGAAACTATTCCCATTCTGAGTATTCTCCTTTCTGAGGGAATGTACCGAGTAGGTCTGCGGGCAGCTATTATGTTGTAAGGCAGGATGCAGGCATTAATGATGGCATTCTCACCTAAGAGCCTAGAAAAGAATTGCCTCCATGAATATATGGCAGTAGCAACTTAATTGTACCCCCAAGGAAGTTACATTTAGCATCTATATATTATGATGAAAAGCTGACTGGAAATGGAATTTCACTGTCTCACGACTCTAATTTAAAACATTGTTTGTTTCCTCCATCATGTCTGCTTATTTCAAACTTCAAAATAAGGTTGATGAACTGTTCTATGAGCAGTTTTCAATCAGGCCATTCAGTTTAACAAAGTGAACAGTTAATAGTATCAGATGTAGAATGTGTCACGATTAACCATGCTTTCATTTAAGTGAAGAGCTACAATGACTGTCCTGAAGGGACACAGTGAGCCAGTGGCATAGAAGGAAAAGCCACCCAGGTGTCAGTTCTAGGAGTTGTAAATGTCACTGCCTCTAAAGTAAAAGTTCTCCTGTTCTCTGCAGGAGACATCAGATACACTTCTTTCCTTGTGTGTCATGGGAACAGTGAACTTTTTTCTTATCCATCTTTCTTAGTACATGGGTCACTTTTAATGATGATGAAATTTTTCTTACTGGCCGATGATACCTGTAAAGTACTATTTTTCTTAATGGAGATATCTAAGGATGTGAGAGAGAAACATGGAAAACATTTAAATGCAGAGAAATACCAGTCCCCAATTCAAAAATTTGGCCCTAGGCAAATATCACAGTGAATGGAGATAATCTTTGTTGTCTCCTATGTGTGATACAGAATACATTTTCAATATAAGATGAAAACATGAAGTAGTATGAAATTAAGAAAAGTCATAAGAGAAAGTTACATGATTCAGTTTTATATGATTATATAAGATTGATCATTTTGTGCTTCTGCTTATATATCTGAGATACTACAGAAATTAATGAACTGGCTTCTCTGTTACGAAAATTAAAAGAAAGGCACTAACTTTGTATTTAGAAGTTGTATTCTCATTATACTGTAGAATTGGTTTCAGGAGTATTTTACCAAGAATATATTAGTGTATCAAAAGTTACGAAGATGACTTTAAGAAAGGGAAAATGTACTCTTTTGCAATTTTAACTTTATCTTTGATTTTTTTGTTATTTATATATCCATCTCTCCTCCTTCAGATGACTCTGAAGTATTGGATATAGAAAGAATATGTTATTTAAGCTCATTGTACAGAGTTTTGGAAAAGACGAAAAGGCTGCTTTACCTTCCAAGGTTAGTTAATGGTAGCTTATGATTATAAGTTTATCATGTACTAATAGGGAGGTTATTTTAAAATGCCGTCTTGTGGGAAATCCAGTCCGAAAAGAAAATAACAGTTTTAAGTCCCAGGTCAATGGTAAATATGCGTTACATTACTGGTTTAGCTGGAGAGTTCAAACCTTCCCCATATGCTGTCTTTGGCTTTACATCTCCTGCTAACGCATCTTCTCTAAATCTGCTTGTGTCATTTCTGCTTCAAACGTTGTCATTAAGGATAAAAAGTTTTGTCTGCAGTTGCAGGTGATTATGTTTATACAGTTGGGAGAATAGTGGAATAATCTAAAAAACAGCACATTTTGTTTATATGTGTCAACTCCCACTTCCGTAGTGAATGGATTTTTATGCTCCTAGGATGTCATGTTACTGTCATCAAACTCTAGTCACCCATTGATAATAACAATTGCATTGATTGCTTCAGCATCACCTGACCTCTTGTGACTAAATAGCTTCACATAGCAGACTTCATTCAAAAAATCAGACCTAGAATTGCTGATATTTCTTTCTCGTTCTATGCCCAAAATCTCCATACATTTTTAGACTGAAATGTTGTCTTGAGATAGAGCTTTTCTTGAGATAGAGAAATGGAGCTTTGCTCCAGATGTTTAAGTAGTTTTTGTAGGCTTCATGATTCTTTCCATAGACATTTATTGTTATTTTTATAAGTGCCACTTAAGTAGCTTATGACTGAGAGTATTGCCTCTCCCAGTCCAAAGTTAGGACCCATCTTCTCCCCAGGATTTTTATGTAAGAGTGATTGATACTCCCTCTTCCTCTCTCTGCAGCCCACTTCTCTGCTACCTTTAGGTGTTTCTCATTTCAGGAAGTTAATCATGAAATCTATAAATTTAAATTGAACTAAGCTGTGTGATCTCCATGTTGATATGAAAAAGTAAAAAAAGCCTATTGATCACAGCACCAAGTCAGTTAAAGGGCAGGAAAGTAACATTCCTAACAACTGAGGCTGTGGAATAAGGCCAGTGTGGATTTGATTGAGTTCAAATTTGTCACTTTCTAGTTGTGTGATTTTCATCAAGGTATTTCATTCCTTCAAGTCCGTTTCTCACATCCATAAAATGGTGTTGATAATGCCTTCTTTGTAGTATTTTTATGGTATACAAATGGGATATTTTAAAAAGGCACTTATTATATTATTCAATTTTTAAACATCTTTATTGGAGTATAATTGCTTTACAGTGGTGTGTTAGTTTCTGCTGTATAACAAAGTGAATCAGCTATACATATACATACATCCACATACCTCCTTCCTCCTGTGTCTCCCTCCCACCCTCCCTATCCCACCCCTCTAGTTGGACACAAAGCACCGAGCTCATCTCTCTGTGCTATGCGGCTGCTTCCCACTAGCTATCAACTTTACATTCGGTAGTATATATATGTCCATGCCACTCTCTCACTTCTTCCCAGCTTACCCTTCCCCATCCCCATGTCCTCAAGTCCATTCTCTATGTCTGCATCTTTATTCCTGTCCTGCCCCTAGGTTCTTCAGAACCATTTTTTTTTTTTTGATTCCATATATATGTGTTATCATATGGTATTTGTTTTTCTCTTTCTGACTTACTTCACTCTGTATGACAGACTCTAGGTCCATCCACCTCACTACAAATAACTCAGTTTCATTTCTTTTTATGGCTGAGTAATATTCCATTGTATATATGTGCCACATCTTCTTTATCCATTCATCTGTCGATGGAGAATTAGGTTGCTTCCATGTCCTGGCTATTGGAAATAAAGCTGCAATGAACATTGTGGTACATGACTCTTTTTGAATTATGGTTTTCTCAGGGTATATGCCCAGTAGTGGGATTGCTGGGTCGTATGGTGGTTCTGTTTTTAGTTTTTTGAGGGACCTCCATACTGTTCTCCATAGTGGCTGTATCAACTTACATACCCACCAACAGTGCAAGAGGGTTTCCTTTTCTCCACACCCTCTCCAGCATTTATTGTTTGTAGATTTTTTGAAGATGGCCATTCTGAATGGTGTGAGGTGATACCTCATTGTAGTTTTGATTTGCATTTCTCTAATGATTAGTGATGTTGAGCATCCTTTCATGTGTTTGTTGGCAATCTGTATACCTTCTTTGGAGAAATGTCTGTTTAGGTCTTCTGCCCATTTTTGGATTGGGTTGTTTGTTTTTTTGATGTTGAGCTGCCTGAGCTGCTTGTATATTTTGGAGATTAATCCTTTGTCACTTGCTTCATTTGCAAATATTTTCTCCCATTCTGAGAATTGTCTTTTTGTCTCATTTATGGTTTCCTTTGCTGTGCAAAAAGCTTTGAAGTTTCATTAGGTCCCATTTGTTTATTTTTGTTTTTATTTCCATTTCTCTAGGAGGTGGGTCAAAAAGGATCTTGCTGTGATTTATGTCATGGAGTGTTCTGCCTATGTTTTCCTCTAAGAGTTTTATAGTGTCTGGCCTTACATTTAGGTCTTTAATCCATTTTGAGTTTATTTTTGTGTATGGTGTTAGGGAGTGTTCTAATTTCATTCCTTTACATGGAGCTGTCCAGTTTTCCAAGCACCACTTAGTGAAGAGGCTGTCTTTTCTCCATTGTATATTCTTGCCTCCTTTATCAAAAATAAGGTGACCATATGTGTGTGGGTTTATCTCTGGGCTTTCTATCCTGTTCCATTGATCTCTATTTCTGTTTTTGTGCCAGTACCATACTGTCTTGATTACTGTAGCTTTGTAGTATTGTCTGAAGTCAGGGAGCCTGATTCCTCCAGCTCTGTTTTTTTCTCAAAATTGCTTTGGCTATTTGGGGTCTTTTGTGTTTCCATACAAATTGTGAAATTTTTTGTTCTAGTGCTGTGAAAAATGCCATTGGTAGTTTGATAGGGATTGCATTGAATCTGTAGATTGCTTTGAGTAGTGTAGTCATTTTCACAATGTTGATTCTTCCAATCCAAGAACATGGTATATCTCTCCATCTGTTTGTATCATCTTTAATTTATTTCATCAGTGTCTTATAGTTTTCTGCATACAGGTCTTTTGTCTCCTTAGGTAGGTTTATTCCTAGGTATTTTATTCTTTTTGTTGCAATGGTAAATGGGAGTGTTTCCTTAATTTCTCTTTCAGATTTTTCATCATTAGTGTACAGGAATGCAAGAGATTTCTGTGCATTCATTTTGTATCCTGCTACTTATACCAAATTCATTGATTAGCTCTAGTAGTTTTCTGGTAGCATCTTTAGGATTCTCTATGTATGGTATCACGTCATGTGCAAACAGTGACAGTTTTACTTCTTTTCTGATTTGGATTCCCTTTATTTCTTTTTCTTCTCTGATTGCTGTGGCTAAAAATTCCAAAACTATGTCGAATAATAGTGCTGAGAGTGGGCTAAGATTTCCTGATCTTAGTGGAAATGGTTTCAGTTTTTCACCATTGAGAATGATGTTGGCTGTGGGTTTGTCGTATATGGCCTTTATTATGTTGAGGTAAGTTCCCTCTATGCCTACTTTCTGGAGGGTTTTTATCATAAATGGGTGTTGACTTTTGTCAAAAGCTTTTTCTGCATCTATTGAGATGATCATATGGTTTTTCTCCTTCAATTTGTTAATATGGTTTATCTCATTGATTGATTTGCATATATTGAAGAATCCTTGCATTCCTGGGATAAACCCCACTTGATCATGGTCTATGATCCTTTAAATGTTCTGTTGGATTCTGTTTGCTAGTATTTTGTTGAGGATTTTTGCATCTATGTTCATCAGTGATATTGGCCTGTAGTTTTCTTTCTTTGTGAAATCTTTGTCTGGTTTTGGTATCAGGGTGGTCGTGGCCTCGTAGAATGAGTTTGGGAGTGTTCCTCCCTCTGCTATATTTTGGAAGAGTTTGAGAAGGATAGGTGTTAGCTCTTTTCCAAATGTTTGATAGAATTTGCCTGTGAAGCAATCTGGTCCTGGGCTTTTGTTTGTTGGAAGATTTTTAATCACAGCCTCAAATTCAGTGCTTGTGATTGGTCTGTTTATATTTTCTATTTCTTCCTGGTTCAGTCTCGGAAGGTTGTGCTTTTCTAAGAATTTGTCCATTTCTTCCGGGTTGTCCATTTTATTGACATGTAGTTGCTTGTAGTAATCTCTCATGATCCTTTGTATTTCTACAGTGGCAGTTGTTACTTCTCCTTTTTCATTTGTAATTCTATTGATTTGAGTCTTTTCTTTCTTGATTAGTCTGGCTAATGGTTTATCAATTTTGTTAACTTCTCAAAGAACCAATTTTTAGTTTTATTGATCTTTGCTATTGTTTCCTTCATTTCTTTTTCATTCATTTCTGATCTGATCTTTATGATTTCTTTCCTTCTGCTAACTTTGGAATTTTTTTGTTCTCCTTTCTATAATTGCTTTAGGTGTAGGGTTAGGTTGTTTATTTGAGATTTTTCTTGTTTCTTGAGGTAGGATTGTATTGCTATAAACTTCCCTCTTAGAACTGCTTTTGCTGCATTCCATAGGTTTTGGGTCGTCGTGTTTTCATTGTCATTTGTTTCTAGGTATTTTTTGATTTCCTCTTTGATTTCTTCAGTGACCTCTTGGTTATTTAGTAGTGTATTGTTTCGCCTCCATGTGTTTGTATTTTTTACAGATCTTTCCCTGTAATTGATATCTAGTCTCATAGTGTTGCTGTTGGAAAAGATACTTGATACGATTTCAATTTTCTTAAATTTACCAAGGCTTGATTTGACACCCAAGATATGATCTATCCTGCAGAATGTTCCATGAGGACTTGAGAAGAAAGTGTATTCTGTTGTTTTTGGATGGAATGTCCTATAAGTAGCAGTTAAGTCCATCTTGTTTAATGTATCATTTAAACCTTCTGTTTCCTTATTTATTTTCATTTTGGATGATCTGTCCATTGGTGAAAGTGGGGTGTTAAAGTCCCCTACTATGATTGTGTTAGTGTTGATTTCCCCTTTTATGGCTGTTAGTATTTGCCTTATGTATTGAGGTGCTCCTATGCTGTGTGCATAGATATTTACAATTGTTATATCTTCTTCGTGGATTGATCCCTTGATCATTATGTAGTGTCCTTCTTTGTCTCTTGTAATAGTGTTTATTTTAAAGTCTATTTTGTCTGATATGAGAATTGCTACTCCAGCTTTCTTTTGATTTGCATTTGCATGGAATATCTTTTTCCATCCACTCACTTTCAGTCTGTATGTGTCCCTAGGTCTGAAGTGGGTCTCTTGTAGACAGCATATATACAGGTCTTGTTTTTGTATCCATTCAGCCAGTCTATGTCTTTTGGTTGGAGCATTTAATCCATTTACATTTAAGGTAATTATCGATATGTATGTTCCTGTGACCATTTTCTTAATTGTTTTGGGTTTGTTATTGTAGGTCTTTTCCTTCTCTTGTGTTTCCTGCCTAGAGAAGTTGCTTTAGCATTTGTTGTAGAGCTGGTTTGGTGGTGCTGAATTCTCTTAGCTTTTGCTAGTCTGTAAAGGTTTTAAGTTCTCCGTCGAATCTGAATGAGATCCTTGCTGGGTAGAGTAATCGTGGTTATAGGTTTTTCCCTTTCATCACTTTAAATATGTCCTGCCACTCCCTTCTGGCTCGCAGAGTTTCTGCTGAAAGATCAGCTGTTAACCTTATGGGGATTCCCTTGTATGTTAATTGTTGCTTTTCCATTGCTGCTTTTAATATTTTTTCTTTGTATTTAATTTTTGATAGTTTGATTAATATGTGTCTTGATGTGTTTCTCCTTGGATTTATCCTGTATGGGACTCTCTGTGCTTCCTGGACTTGATTGACTATTTCCTTACCCTTATTAGGGAAGTTTTCAACCATAATCTCTTCAAATATCTTCTCAGTCCCTTTTTTTCCTCTTCTTCTTCTGGGACCCCTATAATTCAAATGTTGGTGCATTTAATGTTTTCCCAGAGTTCTCTGAGATTGTCCTCAATTCTTTTCATGCTTTTTTCTTTATTTTGCTCTGTGGTAGTTATTTCCAGTATTTTATCTTCCAGGTCACTTATCCGTTTTTCTGCGTCAGTTATTCTTCTATTGATTCTTTGCAGAGAATTTTTCATTTCATTTATTGTATTGTTCATTATTGTTTGTTTGCTTTTTCGTTCTTCTAGTTCCTTGTTATACGTTTCTTGTATTTTCTCCATTCTATTTCCAAGACTTTGGATCATCTTTACTATCATTACTGTGAATTCATTTTCAGGTAGACTGCCTATTTCCTCTTCATTTGTTTGGCCTGGTGGGTTTTTACCTTGCTCCTTCATCTGCTGCATATTTCTCTGTGTTCTCATTTTGCTTAACTTACTGTGTTGGGGTGTGCATTTCACAGGCTGCTGGTTTGTAGTTTCCGTTTGTTTTTTGGTGTCTTCTCCCTGTGGGTAAGGTTGCTTCAGTGGGTTGTGTAGGCTTTCTGGTGGAGGGGGCTGGTGCCTGTGTTCTGGTGGATGAGGCTGGATCTTTTCTTTCTGGTGGGCAGGACCATGTCTGGTGGTGTGTTTTCGGCTGTCTGTGAACTTAGTACGATTTTAGGCAGACTCTCTGCTAATGGATGGGTTTGTGTTCCTGTCTTGCTAGTTGTTTGGCATAGAGTGTCCAGCACTGTAGCTTGCTGGTTGTTGAGTGGAGCTGGGTCTTAGCGTTGAGATGAAGATCTGTGGTAGAGCTTTTGCCATTTGACATTACATGGGGCCGGTAGGTCTCTGGTGTACCAATGTCCTGAACTCGGGTCTCCCACCGCAGAGGCTCTGGCCTGATACCTGCTTGGAGCACCAAGACCCTGTCAGCCACACGGCTCAGAAGAAAAGGGAGAAAAGGAAAGAAAGAAAGAAAGAAAAAATAATAATAAATAAAATAAAATAATTAAAATAGAAAAAATTATTAAAAATAAAAAAATGAAAAAGTAAAAAAAAAAGAAAGGGAGAAAGAAAGAAGAGATCAGCCAAACCAAAAAACAAATCCTCCAATGATAACAAGTGCTAAGAATTATACTAAAAAAAAGAAAAAAAAAAAAAAAACGAACAGTCAGAACCCTAGGACAAATGGCCAAAGCAAAGCTATACATAGAAAATCACACAAAGAAGCATACACATACATACTCACAAAAAGAGAAAAAGGGAAAAAAAGAAAAATATATATATAAAAAATTTAAAAAGGAAGAGAGCAACCAAATCAATAAACAAACCTACCAATGATAATCTCTAAATACTAAGCTAAGAGAAACATAAAACCAGAAAAAAATTAGATGCAGTAAGCAAACCCCAAGTCTACAGTTGCTCCCAAAGTCCACTACCTCAGTTTTGGGATGATTCGTTGTCTATTCAGGTATTCCACAGATGCAGGTACATCAAGTTGATTGTGGAGATTTAATCCGCTGCTCCTGAGGCTGCTGGGAGAGATTTCCCTTTCTCTTCTTTGTTCACACAGCTCCTGAGGTTCAGCTTTGGATTTGACCCCACCTCTGTGTGTAGGTCACCTGAGGGCATCTGTTCTTTGCTCAGACAGGACAGGGTTAAAGTAGCAGCTGATTAGGGGGCTCTGGCTCACTCAGGCTGGGGGGAGGGAGGGGTACGGAATGCGGGGCGAGCTTACGGTGGCAGATGCCGGCGTGCCGTTGCAACAGCCTGAGGCGCACCGTGCGTTCTCCCGGGGAAGTTGTCCCTTGATCCCGGGACCCTGGCAGTGGCGGGCTGCACAGGGTCCCGGGAAGGGAGGTATGGATAGTGACCTGTGCTTGCACACAGCCTTCTTGGTGGCTGTAGCAGCAGCCTTAGAGTTTCATGCCTGTCTCTGGGGTCCGCGCTGATAGCCGTGACTCCCTCCCATCTCTGGCACTCGTTTAGGCAGTGCTCTGAATCCCCTCTACTCGTGCACCCTGAAACAATGGTCTCTTGCCTCTTAGGCAGGTCCAGAGTTTTCTCCGGACTCCCTCCCGGCTAGCTGTGGCGCAGTAGCCCCCTTCAGTCAGTGTTCATGCAGCCAACCCCAGTCCTCTCCCTGGCATCTGACCTCCGAAGCCCGAGCCTCAGCTCCCAGCCCCCGCCCGCCCCGGCGGGTGAGCAGACAAGCCTCTCAGGCTGGTGAGTGCTGGTCGGCACCGATCCTTGTGTGGGAATCTCTCCGCTTTGCTCTCTGCACCTCTGTTGCTGTGCTCTCCTCTGTGGGCCCAAATCTTCCCCCCTGCCCACCCCCTGTCTCTGCCCGCGAAGGGGCTTCCTAGTGTGTGGAAACCTTTCCTCCTTCACAGCTCCCTCCCCGAGGTGCAGGTCCCGTCCCTATTCTTTTGTCTCTGTTTGTTTTTTTTTCTTTGGCCCTACCCAGGTACGTGGGGAGTTTCTTGCCTTTTGGGAAGTCTGAGGTCTTCTGCCAGCGTTCAGTAGGTGTTCTGTAGGAGCTGTTCCACATGTAGATGTAGTTTTCATGTATTTTTGGGGAGGAAGGTGATCTCCACGTCTTACTCCTCCACTGTCTTGAAGACGCCCCCCCATAAGTATATTATTATTATTACTATTATATCATTATGTTGAGTCAGTAAAATATCAGTCAAAATAGATTGTTAGACTTTGTTTCTGAACATGATTGCCTAAGAGAAAACACTTATTTTCCTGACATAAACGGTGGAAGACAGAGTAAAATGTATGAAACCACTGTCATCAAACATTGAGCCACAGGCAGTGTAAGACTCTGTTTCCTGAGTGGAGAGAGACAAATGAAATTAATCCAACCACACAACCACCCTGGCTTTCTGCCTCAGAGCACATTTTGGAATGTGGTATGAGAGGACTATCTTCTATCTCCAGCAGAGCAGGTTATTCTTAATGTGTTGAAGATACCCATATCAGAATTCAGTGAGGTCGTGTTAGCTGGAAGTTGTAAAGTGGAGTTCTGAAAAGGATTGAGCTAAGCAAACAACAACAACAACAACAAAAAAAACAAATCTGCATAGGGGTTCATTTGAGCCTTTGCTGAATCTTAATATGTGCATGTATTTGGTGAAATTCTGCAACGCAGGGCAAAGAACCAGAGAGCTGTAAGCTGAACACAGAACAGGGAGCTTTTTGAGCTATATTCAGACAGAGTGGAGAGTCTTTGTTGATTACACACATCATAGACAACTTAGAAAGGTCATGCCTTTATAGTAGGACTAAACTACATCTAGAATAAAGATTACTCTCGGCCCACTCTAACAAGGAATAAAAACAAGTATTAAAGGATCAAGTAATCCAAAAATAAATTGCTTGCTAAAATAAATCTCAATACTGTCAAAAAAAAAAAAAGACAACTAAATCCAGATACTCGTTGTCATTACTCACAATGTCCATCATCCAATCAAAAACTGCTATATGTGGCAAGAACTAGAATAGTTCATAACCAGGAAAATAATATTCATAACCAGGAATATTCATAACCAGGAAAATAATCATTCAATATAAATAAAACCAGGAGTCATAGAAATGATAGAATTAGCAGACAAGGACTTCTATATGGGTCTTGTAAATAGTTCAAAAATTTAATGCAAAACATGAACATAATGGGAAGAGAAATAGAAAAGATAAAAAAGACAAAAATGGAATGAAAGACTTAAATGTGAAAAAATAGAGTATCTGAAATGAGAAATCTATGAGATTCATGGATTGTTAGAAACTACAGAAGAACCCATCAAAACAGAAACCATCTAATCCAAAATGAAGCACATGGAAGGAAAAAGACTGAAAAAAGTAACAAAGAATATTTAGATCCCAGGAGTTGAAATCTGAAAAAAAAAGTGTGAAGAATCTGAAGCCAGATGATCACAAAGAAAAACATGCCAAACCACATCATAATCAAATTACTGAAGACTAGTGATAAAGAGAAGAAATTAGAAGCTATCAAAGACACAAGAGGAAAAAGGATGATCTCAGGCTTTATTTTCAGAAGATGATGGAAAAACATCTCTAGCGTGAAAAAAAAAATCCAATGAAGATATCCTTTAAACATGGAAATGGAATTTTTCAGACACACTGAAGCTGGTAGATTTTATTGCCAGCACATCTGCACTACAAGAAATGTTATAGGAAGTTCTTCAGATGGAAGGAAAGGATACCAGATGGAAGCTTGCATCTACATAAAGGAATGAAGAGGGCTAGAAATATTAAATATGTGACTAATAGGACAGGTATTTTTTCTAATTTAAAACATTTCCTTAGAATTTAGTCATAAATTTAGAATTTAGTCATAAATTGACTGTTTAATAAAAATTTATAACAATGTATTGTGAGCTTTTTAACATACATAGAAGTAAAATGTATGGTGACAATAGCACAAAGGACAGAAGTTAAGAAAGTGGAAGTATACTGTTCTACATTATGTGGTTCTTACATTATATGTGAAGCAATGTGACATCACTTGAAGATGGACTGTTATAAATTAAAGGTACATATTGTAAACCACAAAGCAATCAATACAAAATAAAACCAAGAGGTGTAACTTGTAATGCACTAGGGAAGATAAAATGGAATAATTATAAATTAAATTCAAAAAAAGGAATAAAAGGAAAAACAAAAGAAATATAAACAATAGTAAGATGGTGGACTTAAATTCAACCATAATAGTAATTACATTAAATGCAAGTGGTTTAACTAGTCCACTAAAAGAGAGAGATTATTAGATTGGGGGGAAAAAAACCCACAAAAAAACAAAAAAACCCCACACTCAGCTATATTTGTTCTTAACATTTAATCATTGTCTGATCATTCCAACATTTGTATATCTGAATCTGATTCTGCTCCTTGCTTTGTCTCTCATTCTTTTCTATTTTTTTCTTGACTTTGAGCATGTCTTGTAATTTTTTGTTAAAAATTGGGTATGATGTATCCATAATAGGAGTTGAAGTAAATAGACCTTATTGAGATTTTATGTTATTAATCTGGCCAGGAGTTGAGGTATATTTATTGTTTGCTTTATCTGTTGGTACCAGAGGCTTCAAATTCCTCCAGTGTCCTTGTTTTTGTTTCCCCTGTTGATTTTTAGCTTCTCATATACTCCTTCTCCAAGAAAGACTGTGTCTTGCAGCTTCTAGCTGTAATCCAGTGTTAGATACTGGAGGCCTGTTGAGGCAGTGGTGTGTGAGAGGGAGTAATTCTATAATCTTATGATGAAATTTGTTTCTTAGTGAGCCTGTATCCCTGGGCTGTGACCTTTACAAGTGTTTCTTACCTCCTCCCCACACCACCACACTTGGGGGGATACAGGAAGACTAGAAAGTGCTGGAGTGGGGAAAATGTTCTCTTCTCCCAGTTGGATAAGCCTATGGTAAAGTCTTCTCCCTTGGAGAGTAGGTCTTTCTGATGAAGTATGCTCTGGGCATATTACACAATGATACCTCCCCAGCTCTTCCACAGCCAAAAGGTTATCTTTCTCAAGCCTTCACTATGAGAACCTGGTGGGATTCCTGGAGGTAAAACCCACAAAAGTCTGGAGGCCTCCCCTAAAAATACAGTCCTCAAAAGTTTCTCCCAGTCATGTTAATCCACACCAGCCTCTAACATTTCTTCATAATTATAATTCAAGTGTTTATACTAGCTTATGGCTATAGTTGCTGTGCTCTTGGTAAGCAGATCTTAGCTATGAATCTCTAAATTCACCTGTCTCTTCAGATTTTGGGGTAGCAGTTGCCATGCAGCCTCAGCTGGGTCCAAGAAAAGTTACTGATTTTCAATTCAGCTTTTTCTTGTTTTAAGGATAGATGATGCCTTCCATGCACTTTACATGTTGGATCTGAAACCAAAAGTCTATACTTTCTCTACAAGGAACATACTTAAATATAAAAACAGATAGGTTCAAAGTAAAAGTATTAAAAAAGATATACCAAGCAAGCACTAATCTTCAGAAAGTTGAAGTAGCTATATTAATATTAAACAAATGGACCTTTGAACAAAGAATACTAGCAGGAATAAAGGGGGAACATTTCATAGTGATAAAGGAGTAAATTCAAAACGTGCAGTCCATAAGTATCTATGCATCAAATAACAGAGCTTCAAAATATTCAAGGCAAAAGTTGAAAGGAAAAGTAACATCCACAATTACAGTTGGAGGTTTCAGCACTCTCTTCTTGGTTTTTGACAAAAAAGAAGATAGAAAATATGGATGTGGAATACTCATTTTCTCCCATATTGAAGTACAAGTTCAGTATAATCCCAATTACAATCTCAGTAGCTTTCTTTTTCTTTTGTAGAGGTTGGCAAGCTTATTCTAAAATTTATATGAGAATGCCAACAATCTAGAGTAGCCAACACCATTTTGAAAAAAAGAATAACAAAATTTAAGGACTTAAAATACTTGATTTCAAGACCTACTACAAAGCTACATTATTATAACTATTGGCAAGAGGATAAGCATGTAAAGCAATAAAACAGAATAGAGAGTCTAGAAACAAACCTACACACAAAGGATTAATTGATTTTTGACAAAAGTGCCAAGGTGATAGAATAGCGAAAAGATAGTCTATTCAACAAAATGGTGATGGAATAATTGGATTATACATATGAAAACATATGAAACTTTTATAAATATTATATGTATTTATCATATACATAAATCAATTCAAAAGGGAATCACAGGGCTTCCCTGGTGGCGCAGTGGTTGAGAGTCTGCCTGCCAGTGCAGGGGACACGGGTTCGAGCCCTGGTCTGGGAGGATCCCACATGCCGCGGAGCAGCTGGGCCCGTGGGCCACAACTACTGAGCCTGTGCGTCTGGAGCCTGTGCTCCGCAACAAGAGAGGCTGCGACAGTGAGAGGCCGGCACACCGCGATGAAGAGTGGCCCCCGCTTGCCGCAACTAGAGAAAGCCCTCGCACAGAAACGAAGACCCAACGCAGCCAAAAATAAATAAATAAATAAATAAATATTTTAAAAAAAGGGAATCACAGACATAAAGGTATGACACTTCATAAAGGAAAATCCTCATAAAACTGGGACAGGTAAAGATTTCCTACTTCAAACATTTAAAAGGATGAACCATAAAAATAATTGATAAATTGGACTTCATCAACATTATAAACTTGTGTTCTTATAAATAAAATAAGGCAAATCACAGACTAGATGAAAATATTCAAAAAACATATATTTGACAAAAACTTGTACCCAGGATGTATAAAGAACTATTACAGCTCAGTAATAAGAAAACTAATAGCCCAATTAAAAGTGACAAAAGATTTAGACAAACACTTTAGAGAAGAAGGAATGATCAACTAGCACTGGAAAAGTCACTGAGAAAATGAAATTAAAATCACAATGAGGTACCACCTCATACCCACTAGAATAACTACAATTAAAAAGACCCACAACACCAAGTGTTGGTGAGGAGATGGAGCAAGTGGAAGTCTCATACATTGCTGGTGGGGATACAAAATGGAACAGCCATTTTGGAAAATAGTTTGGCTGTTTCTTATACCATTAAACATGTATTCAACATACAACTCAGCAATTCTACTCAATATTTACCCGTAGTGAATTGAAATTATATGTGCACACACAACTTTAAATAAATGTTAATAGCATCTTTATTCATAATAGCTCCATACTGGGAAGTACGACTCAGAAACTGGTGAAAGGATGAAAGAATTGTAGTATATCTTAGGATGGAAGATTATTCATCAATAAAAAAGAAGAAACTACTGATGGACACAACATCATGGATGAATCTCAAAGGCATTATACTAAGCAAAAGAAGCCAAACACAAAAGAGTACGTACTCATTCATGTGACAATGTAGAAGAAACAAATCTAATCTAGAGAGAAACAGAGCAGTGGTGGCCTGATGTTGGGACTGGTGTGGCTGACTGTCTGTGATGAGGCACCGGGACACTTTGCGGGTGGGAGTGGGGTGGAACTGTTCTGTATCTTGATTGTAGTCTAATATTTGTTTTACAAATGTATACATTTATCAAAACTCACCAGACTATCTATCTATCTATCTATCTATCTATCTATCTATCTATCTATCTATCTATCTATCATCATCTCTCTCTCTCTGTTTTTCCTATATATAAATTATACCTCAATAAAATTGATTACAAGAAAGGGCTTATGAGCAATTGACTAACTTTAACCTACAAACTAATTTTTTTGGATTAATGAAAAATAATGTGTGTCTGGAATCTTAAAACTTTCACATATGCTTTCATTTAATCCCTGTAATAAGCCAGAAATGTATATTTTATTTTTCTTACTTTATTAATAAAGAAATCCTTGCTTCAGATAAATACATTACCCAAATTCTCATAGTTATTAAGGTTTGAAACTTTAGTCTTCCATCTTCTCTGTTCTTTCTTCTCCTGTAAGTGGCAGCCCTCTACGCCATTTCTGGAAGAAAGAGCATAGGACAGTATGATCTAACATTAAAAGTCATTCCTATCCTTCCTGGAGAGGACTCTGTAACCATTAAGGGCCTTGCTACTTCTAATTTTAGATAAGCAGACTGAGAGAGAGAGGTACAACAGAGCAGGTATATGAGGCAGTAACATAGTGGGGAAGGGACTCAAAGGACGGCCTTTGACATGGCTCCTTAAATTGAGATGCTGTGATTTAAGAAATCATTAATTAATAATATTCATCCTTAGGCCTGAACTTAATTAAGATCTCAAGTAACTTTTACTTGGGAAGATCAACAGAGAAGAAGAATTGCAGAAATGCATTTTTTATTGAAGAGAAAGTGACATTAATCTTCTAAGTTTTATTTAGCCATGAGCTTAGTTGGTGCTTGATTTTTTTTCCTGTTTAAATAAACTTGGATAAGCAGTTGGATTGAAACAAAAAGTATGATATTATAGCTTATTGGTAAAATCCCAGAAATTATTATAAACTGACTCTGTTCCTGACTTTCATCGGATTAGCGGTGGTGGGATTCTGGGCTTTCTATCCGTCTATCTATCTACCACCTATTTACCTATCTATCTTATTTAATCCCAAGAACCCAGTAGTATACATATGATTATCCTGAGTTTACAAATGAGAAAAATGAGGCTTAGTATAAATACACTTACTGCTTATTTGTATTTCCTAGTTTTCTGTAATGAACACCTGCTGACTATACAATAAAAAAGTTAAATGTGCTTATTTAGTATTTACTATAAACTGAATTAAATTTATTTTTTAAAATTTTATGGGATTTTAGGGGAGTAGTTTCTAACACTTGGCAAAAATTTCATGCTTCCATTCTGAACATATTTCACTTTAGAGGCGGGAATAATTTCGATCAAGTTAACAACTTTCTATAAATAGAATTCTATTTTCTCCTTCAAGTTTTAATGTTAAATTATAATATGTTTTGTAAAATGTTTTAGGTTATGAAAAAGAAACCAAAGTATTCTTCAATTCTAATTTCTGAAACCAAATTTTTTTAAAAATGGAAAAGCAATAGAATAATACACTGATAGTAGATAAAGGAGGCTTCAGTATTGTGAGGAATAGTACTGCAATTTTACAAAGAAGTTAATTTTCTCAAAGTCACACAGCAGGCTACTGAGGGCCAAACATTTCCATTCTGTCACACCACCTGCATGATACTAATAAAATAAGTATTTGCAGAGTGGGGATGTGATGTATCTTGTTTTGTTTATTTGCCCACAGTAGCATAAATGTCTAAAAGTACAACAAATGATGGTCAGGGAAGAAGATGCACAGCATCTAAATAGCTGGTCTGCTTATTACTATCTGCCCCCATCCCTCTCCTACCTCCAGTAAACTGTGACAAAGCAGTCCACAAATCTACTTACATGCGTCTGTTCTTATCACTCTGGACACTGCCATCTCACGGAAATAAATAGCTTGACCTCCACTGAAGTAAGGAGCAATACATTTACTGATTATTGGTATTTTCTAGTTTGCTGTAATGAACATCCACTGATTATATAATAAAAAAGTTAAATATAGTTATTTTCTACTATGAATTTAGTTTGATTTATTTAAACAAATTAAAATTTTCAAAAGGAATGGCATCAAAAATTCAAACTGCTATAGTAAATGAACTAATTGAAGGAGTCATTGACACAGTCAGAACCATAAATTAGATGCTGGGCAGGTAGGATAGTTGTGGGAGAGTTCACTTACTAAAACTCCTCCTGAGTGTCTCTGAAAAATTGTATCTATTTTCTTCAAAAGTGTTTAAATCTGTTCCACGGTACATTCGGTAGCTGTTAATACCTACCTCACCCACCTGTGTTAGTGAGATAAATACTGAATCTGAAACACAATAGGTAAGATAATTTACAGTTTACTTTTTGAAGTTTGTATGATATTCTTCATTTGAGCAAGTTCCTAAAAAAGGTTGAACTCATTTCCTCCACTGAAAAATATTGCTTAGCACTAGCTTTAGAAGTTAGCTTACCTGCTCTCCCCAGCTAAGCCACTTCATCTTAAGAAACATCTATTTCTGAATACTAATTTGATGAAAACCATTCTAGAGATGTAGAATCACACTAAAGGCTTTCTCCAAACATCTGGCTCTGCTCCCTCATGGGAATGTTTTTCATGCAATTACATAAGGTGATTCAGGCAGACATTGTGAGTTGGAATGCAGTTTTCACTAGGGTTTTCAACATTCTTGAAGGTTAGATAAATCTCAGGAAATTCGTAGTTGACACATCCAATTATCACCTTGCTGTAGTTTACAGTGACCATGGCCAATGTCAGTCTTTCCTGACAGGCAAGGGGGAGCTTAGTGATGATTAGATCATACACATAGAACGTAAAATTTAATGCTGGACTTAGTCCTCATGAGCTTAGGAGTTATACTTAAATTCTTTGGGGCAAAGAAGAAATAATAGTTTTCTGGAAGTTTCTCTACCTCCAAATGAAACCCTAGGCAGCAAATCCCATTCATTTGTATTAAATTGTTCATCTGATGTTCGCACTAGAAGACTAGGGTTTCTTCAGTGTAGAAGAAATTAATTAAAGAAATTAATTAAACAAGAATTCAAATAAATATAACCTCAGTTAACTTTATTCTCTCTCTTTCTTTTCCTCCCTCCCTCCCTCCCTTCCTTTCTTCCTTCCTTTCTTTCTCTTTCCTTCTTGGCTTCCATTCTTTCTTTTTTTACTTATAAAATACTTGAATGAAGAGAGAACAAAATTATAGTATCAGGAACTTAAATGTAAAAATAATTCTAATATAATTTCCATACAGCGTCCTAAGGTTAGTAGATTCTCTGGCAGAGCTTATTTACCTGGGCTCTCTTTAATGCTGTCCCAGGAAAAGCAATTTTAAAATGAAAGCTTGAGGTCCTGTGGGGTCTAGAATCACACAAGATTCCTTGATCATTACAAGATACTAACACGACAGACTAGAATTTCATTACCTGAACATTTAAAAAAACAAATTTTACACATATATATGGAATCTAAAAAAAATGGTCATGAAGAACCTAAAGGCAAGACGGGAATAAAGACACAGACCTACTAGGGAATGGACTTGAGGATACGGGGACGGGGAAGGGTAAGCTGGGACAAAGTGAGAGAGTAGCATGGACATATATACACTACCAAATGTAAAATAGATAGCTAGTGGGAAGCAGCTGCATAGCACAGGGAGATCAGCTCGGTGCTTTGTGACCACCTAGAGGGGTGGGATAGGGAGGGTGGGAGGGAGGGAGACACAAAAGGGAAGAGATATGGGGACATATGTATATTTATAACTGATTCACTTTGTTATAAAGCAGAAAGTAACACACCATTGTGAAGCAATTATATATACTCCAATAAAAATGTTAAAAAACAAACAAACAACAAACAAGTTTTAGACTGTAATTCACATCAGATTGTATCTCATGCTGATCTTTAGAGAGAAAAGATATCTTCTTGCAAGAAGAAAGCCCACTGGTTTAAGGAGAAAAGCTCTTTTCTAGAGTGCAAATGACATTTTCCTCTGGTACGAGGGAGAAATGTGTTTTACATTTATCTGATTTTTATCTTATATTTAACATTCTTAAGTCAAGCTGTTTCAACAGTGTTGTCAAGAACATGATGGATTTAATTGTCATTACAATTTGATTTGTGGGGGGACTTTATAGAGAAGAGTGACCCCAGGAGGAGCTGGAATTATGGCATTAGGTTGTTGGTGACAGCTGGGGGCGGGTGTTGGGGGCTACTAGATTAGGAATGTCCTGCTGATGAGGAAGCTATTAGACCTCAGAAGAGCTCACTGCCAAAGCAAATCAAGTGAAAACAAAATAGATGGTTGAATGTAGCACTTTGGGGAGAGGGTCATCCACATTTAGGGGGCTGCCAAAGAAGCCAGCCTTGCTGTCTGGAAAGGAGTCAGAATGATAAACTTCTGATGACTGCAGAGTGACTGAAATGAAGTCTGTGGTTCTCAACGCTTCTTCCCAGCCTCAATTCACCTGCAGTCTATTCTTAATCGCTAAGGGGCCCACCATTGTGGCAATGCTTGGTGGAGTGGGGAGCTTCAAGAATCAGAATCTTGGGAAAGTCTCACGTGGATCCAGATATGTCCTTATTTGAGGATGGAGGTGGCTATCATTAAAGCCTCATTTGAATCAGATGAGCCATATTCTCATCCTGCTCAGGAAGGGTACTGCACATAACTTCGATTAAGCTACTTAGCCGAGGGGAGCAAGTCTATGTACAATACTTGGTCACTAAACTACCTTTAAAGCATGTGGATTGTTGTTCACCAAAGAGAATCAGTTGTGTGTGCAAGTTTGGGGGCAAGAGGAATTGCTCTGTGAAACAGAAGGTGGGTTTAGTGCTCTGTGTGAGTGAAAGAGGAGAACTAGGACTGGTATCAAGGGGAGAGCAAAACTGGAGAGAATAAGGTTAACAGAGAGTGGTTTTTGAAGTAATTTTGAAGAGTTTACTGACTTGCCCCTACAAAACCTTTAGTACATTTTTCATTGCTCACTAGTAATTTTGGTGCAAGTGGGGAAAATGCTGGGGGAAGGTGACAAGTACTTAATCTCTCTGGACCTGTTTTCTCATTTGTAAAGTAAAGATATCATGATTCTAATCACCCACTAGAGATAGTTAACCTTTGACTTCTCTCCAAAGAAAAATTTATCAATTCTTGGAATAATACTGTAAGGATATATAGTATTGGGGAAAAATACTACAATGGGAAAAAATGTTACAACTAAAAGGCTTGAACTGAAGGACGTAATTCGGAGAAAGGAATTCTTAGTTTTTGTAAAAAATTACTTTTATGGCATAAAAATCCTCTGTCCTATTACAACCATTATTTATTTTTTTTAAATTAATTAATTAATTAATTTTTTGGCTGTGTTGGGTCTTCGTTTCTGTACGAGGGCTTTCTCTAGTTGTGGCGAGCGGGGGCCACTCTTCATCGCGGTGCGCAGGCCTCTCACTGTCGCGGCCTCTCTTGCTGCGGAGCACAAGCTCCAGACGCGCAGGCTCAGTAGTTGTGGCTCACGGGCCTAGTTGCTCCGCGGCATGTGGGATCTTCCCAGACCAGGGCTCAAACCCGTGTCCCCTGCATTGGCAGGCAGATTCTCAACCACTGCACCACCAGGGAAGCCCATTACAACCATTATTATTCTTTAGAATATTTTCCCAGTATAGTATATGTTTGCACTTTACACAGTCATTACTGTAATATATAAATGATGTTGTATCTTCCTTTTTAATTTTACATGTGAAATGCATGTGATAGTATCTATATTTATATATATCTCTGTGTATTTATCATCTATTTATTTCTCTAATTATCAATCTATCAATAATTTTCTATTATTTATCAATAATCTCTGAGTTTAGCTTTCTAGCACTCTAGAAATTATTTACCTGAGTTTCACTTCCTAGTTCTTATTTAATGACCTCTTAGCTTCTTTTGTTCTGATATAGTTTTATCTGAAGACGACAATAATAAATATATTTGTTTGTGCATGGTCTTTATAACCATTATTTACTTTATATAAATCTGAAAGGATCTTCCAAAATGTACTTCCTTACTCTTCTATTATTGAATATAAAGTTGTTTGTAAATATTCACTATCTTAAATAACTCTGTAATGTACAACTCATGCATCTATCTAAAGGAACCAGTCAAAAAAGTTTAATCATTATACTTGTCCTTTTCCCTTTTAGCTTCTAAATAAACATGCATAAGAGGAGGTGTTGCAATATTAAAACTGTTGATTTTGAGGATTTAAAAATTTTTATTGGATGTTAGAGACTGAAAAACAATAGAAAAATCAATGGACCTAAGAGCTGGTTCTTTGAAAAGATAAACAAAGTTGATAAACCCTTAGCCAGATTCATCAAGAAAAAAGAAAGAGAGCTCAAATAAATAAAAGCAGAAATGAAAGAGGAGAAATTACAATGGACACCACAGAAATGCAAAGGTTGAAAAGAGATTACTACAAACAATTGCACACCAACAAATTGGATGACCTAGAAGGAATGGATAAATTCCTAGAAACATATAATCTTCCAAGGCTGAATCAAGAAGAAATAGAAAATCTGATCAGACAGATTACTAGTAGTGAAATTGAATCAGTAGTCAAAAAACTCTCAACAAACAAAAGTCCAGGACCAGGTGGCTTCACAGGTGAATTCTACCAAACATTTAAAGAAGAGTTAATACCTATTCTTCTAAAATTATTCCAAAAAATTGAAGAGAAAGGATCATTTCCAAGTTCACTCTACGAGGCCAGCATTACCCTGACAGCAAAACCAGATAAAGACAGTACTGCCCCCCCAAAAATTAGAGGTCAATATCCCTAATAAACATAGGTGCAAAAACTTCAACAAAATACTAGCAAACCAGTTCAACAATATATTAAAAGGATCATACACCATGATCAAGTGGTATTTATCCCAAGGATGCAAGGATGGTTCAATATATGCATATCAGTGTTATATACCACATTATTGAGACAAATGATAAAAATCATATGATCATCTCAATAGATGCAGAAAAAGAATTTGACAAAATCCAACTTCCATTTATGATAAAAACTCTCAACAAAGTGGGTATTGAGGGAACATACCTCAACATAATAGCTATGTTGTACACCTGAAACTAATATGATATTGTATATCAACTATACTTTAGTAAAAAAAATTCTATTGGAAACAAGTTCCTCTTTGGAAAAAAACAGCACCTTATTTTACTAAACAAAACAATATAAAATGAAGCAAACACCTCCTTCCCCCCATTTTTGTTCCTACACAGATTACACTCATATATATATTAATCATTTTCTTTGTAGCAAGAAATATCCATGTTGTAAATTTTGGCTCAGTGTTGTTTCAGAAGATATATATTATAATCAGAAAAATTATTCTGAAACTAAATATTAATACTTAAAATTTATTTAAATACTGTCATATATAAGGCATTATAAGCAGTATAAAATTAGTTGCATTAATGAAAATAGATTATAATTTCAAGAGTAAATTTTAGGATAATATTAAATGATAATGATAAAAGGAGGTAGATGATATATATATCAGTATGAACATATTAAACTATGTTAATGGTATAAAGTATATTTAAAGCATAGTTGAACTTACTATATTAAAGTATATTTACAAAACTTTAATTGAATGTTTTAATAGTTCATCAACTTGTGATACAGAATAAACTTCTGTGTGCTTTGGAATCGCAGGAAGTGGTTTCTTCAAGAGATTTTTGATTAATGTTCCTAAAAAAGTAAGCTTGGTCTCTCTCCTGGAACTTGGATAAAGGTGGTATTTAATTCCTAGTCTATGGAATGCGTGGTAGGAATCCTGCCAAGCATCTTACAAACTTAGCTCTAGGTTATATATAGAGAGAATGGTAATTGGTAGCAAGAAGGTATACTGCCTTCCAATGTGGCACTGAACTTTTACATCTTGAGCAAAAATCCTGGTGTGTGTGTGTGTGTGTGTGTGTGTGTGTGTGTGTGTCTGTGTACAGAACTAGAATCCTTACTCATTCTAACTTTAGGTTGGAGATGGTTGCTTAGTTGCATAAATCCCTATGTAATTAATCATTTGCAAGATTAGTGCTGCCTTTTTCCATCTTACCATGGGGATAATTCCTTGAAAATTTCACACTTTTGAGATTAGTTAGGCCTGCACAGTGCTGTCTAATTCAGTAGCCACTAGCCACACGTGACTATTTATATTTAAATCTAAATGAATTAAAATTAAATAAAATTGAAAACTCAGTTACTTGGTCTCACTAGACACATTTCAAGTGCTTAGCAGCTACATGTGGCTAGCAGCTGCTCTACTGGACAGTGCAGTGCAGGTCTGTGGCTGAAGGACATTTTCATCATAGTAGTTAGCTCTGCTGGACAGTCCTGAACAAGACAAAATATTTTATAAAATAGCGTCTTTATAACTAGAATCCTATATCTTGCTTGATTTCTCAAATAACGAAGAGTAAATAAAGTAGTGAACCAACAAAATAGTAAATAATAAATTTAAATGGCTGTTATCCTAAAAGCATGAAATTAAATTTGTTTAATGTGGCATATATGGGTTTATATTAAAATGAAGACACCTTTTATATGGATTGGTAAAGCAATCCTGAAAGGAAACTTGATGATGTTCCCAAGTTGCATTTGCATAGCTGCAGCTAACACTCGTGCAGCTCACAGGGACAGAGAAATTTCAGATTATTTGTCCAGTGCATTTTTTCTGTCATCTTAAAATTGTTGTTTTTTTCCTGCTTCATTTGTTCAAAAGATATTGCAGAAGTAGGAAGGAAAATAAAGTTCTCTACTTGAATAATGATAGTATTTTGCTTTCCTTTACCCAGTTTTTTGGGACTAGGTGTTAATTAGATCATAGTTTTTATATTACAGAGAGGTATTTTCCCAGGCAAGATACTCTTGAAACTATGACCTATTGAGACTTTACCTGGATGATCTCTCTTAAATTTTGGAAGGTATACAGAAAAAAAAAAAGAATGTCAACTTAACTTAGTTAAGAATAACATGGTTTAATGTATCTTGAATATTACCTCATAGCATACAAAAATTGGTATAAACATGAAAGATAACATTAAAATATTTTGGAAGAAAACATACAAGACTATCTTTGTGACACTTGGGGTAGGGAAATATTTCTAGCTATAAAGGAAAAAAATTGGTAAATTGTATTATGTTGAACTTAAGGACTTATGTTTATTAAAACATAAGTCCTTAAGTTCATATCATGAAGAAGGTGAGAAGGCACTCAGAATGGGAAAAGACACCAGAGAGCAGACAGCAGAAGCAAGAGGAACTACAGTTCTGCAGCCTATGGAACAAAAACCACATTCACAGAAAGATAGACAAAATGAAAAGGCAGAAGACTGTGTACCAGATGAAGGAACAAGATAAAACCCCAGAAAAACAACTAAATGAAGTGGAGATAGGCAACTTTCCAGAAAAAGAATTCAGAATAATGATACTGAAGATGATCCAGGACCTCTGAAAAAGAATGGAGGCAAAGATCGAGAAGATGCAAGAAATGTTTAACAAAGACCTAGAAGAATTAAAGAACAAAGAATCAGAGATGAATAATACAGTAACTGAAATGAAAAATATACTAGAAGGAATCAATAGGAGAATAACTGAGGCAGAAGAACGGATAAGTGACCTGGAAGACAGAATGGTGAAATTCACTGCCACAGAACAGAATAAAGAAAAAATAATGAAATGAAATGAAGACAGCCTAAGAGGCCTGTGGGACAACATTAAACACACCAACATTTATATTATAGGGGTCCCAGAAGGAGAAAGAGAGAAAGGACCTGAGAAAATATTTGAAGAGATTATAGTTGAAAATTTTCCTAACATGGGAAAGGAAATAGCCACCCAAGTCCAAGAAGCACAGAGAATCCCAGGCAGAATAAACCCAAGGAGAAGCATGCCGAAACACATAGTAATCAAATTGACAAAAATTAAAGACAAAGAAAAATTATTAAAAGGAACAAGGAAAAAATGACAACATACAAGGGAACTTCCATAAGGTTAACAGCTGATTTCTCAATGGAAATTCTACAAGCCAGAAGGGAGTGGCACGATATATTTAAAGTGATGAAAGGGAAGAACCTACAACCAAGATTACTCTACCCAACAAAGATCTCTTTCAGATTCAATGGAAGAATCAAAAGAATTATAGACAAGCAAAAGCTAAGAGAATTCAGCACCACCAAACCAGCTCTACAACAAATGCTAAAGAACTTATCTGAGTGGGAAGCACAAGAGAAGAAAAGGACCTACAAAAAAACCCCAAAACAATTAAGAAAATGGTAATGAGAACATACATATTGAAAATTACCTTAAATGTGAATGGATTAAAATGCTTCAACCAAAAGACACAGGCTTGCTGAATGGATACAAAAACAAGACCTATATATATGCTGTCTACAAGAGACCCACTTCAGACCTAGGGACAGGTCAGAAGATATTCCATGCAAATGGAAATCAAAAGAAAGCTGGAGTAGCAATACTCATATCAGATAAAATAGACTTTAAAATAAAGGACATTACAAGAGACAAAGAAGGGCACTACATAATGATCAAAGGGATCAATCCAAGAAGATATAACAATTATAAATATATATGCACCCAACATAGGAGCACCTCAATACATAAGGCAACTGCTAACAGCTATAAAAGAGGAAATTGACAGTAACACAATAATAGTGGGGGACATTAACACCTCACTTACACCAATGGACAGAACATCCAGGCAGAAAATTAACAAGGAAACACAAGGTTTAAATGACACAATAGGCCAGATAGATTTAATTGATATTTATAGGACATTCCATCTGTAAACAGCAGATTACACTTTCTTCTCAAGTGCACATGGAACATTCTCCAGGATATATCACATCGTGGGTCACAAATCAAGCCTCAGTAAATTTAAGAAAATTGAAATCATATCAAGCATCTTTTCTGACCACAACACTATGAGATTAGAAATCAATTACAGGGAAAAAAAGGTAACAAACGCAAACACCTGGAAGCTAAACAATACGTTACTAAATAATCAAGAGATCACTGAAGAAATCAAAGAGGAAATCAAAAAATACCTAGAGATAAATGACTGAAAACACGACAATCCAAAACCTATGGGATGCAGCAAAAGCAGTTCTAAGAGGGAAGTTTATAGTATTACAATCCTACCTCAAGAAACAAGAAAAATCTCAAATAAACAATCTAACCTTACACCTAAAGGAACTAGAGAAAGAAGAACAAACAAAACCCAAAGTTAATAGAAGGAAAGAAATCCTAAAGATCAGAGCAGAAAAAGATGAAGTAGAAACAAAGAAAACAATAGCAAAAATCAATAAAACTAAAAGCTAGTTCTTTGAGAAGATAAACAAAATTGATAAACCTTTAGCCAGACTCATCAAGAAAAAAAGGGAGAGGACTCAAATCAATAAAATTAGAAATGAAAAAGGAGAAGTGACAACAGACACTGCAGAAATAGAAAGCATCATAAGAGACTACTACAAGTAACTCTATGCCAATAAAATGGACAAACTGGAAGAAATGGACACATTCTTAGAAAGATATAACCTTCCAAGACTGAACCAGGAAGAAATAGAAAATATGAACAGACCAATCACAAGTAATGAAATTGAAGCTGTGATTAAAAATCTTCTAACAAACAAAAGCCCAGGCCCAGATGGCTTCACAGGTGAATTCTATCAAACATTTAGAGAAGCGCTAACACTCATCCTTCTGAAACTCTTCCAAAAAATTGTAGAGGAAGGAACACTTCCAAACTCATTCTATGAGGCCACCATCACCCTGATACCAAAACCAGACAGAGATACTACTACAAAAAAAGAAAATTACGGACCAGTATCACTGATGAACATAGATACAAAAATCCTCAACAGAATACTAGCAAATAGAATCCAGCAACGCATTAAAAGGATCATACAGTATGATCAAGTGGGATTATTTCAGGGATGCAAGGATTCTTCAATATATGCAAATCAATCAATGTAATACACCATATTAACAAATTGAAGCATAAAAACCATATGATCATCTCAATAGATGCAGAAAAAGCTTTCGACAAAATTCAACACCCGTTTATGATAAAAACTCTCCAGAAAGTGGGCATAGAGGGAACTACCTCAACATAATAAAGGCCATATATGACAGACCCACAGCAAACATCATTATCAATGGTGAAAAACTGAAAACATTTCCTCTAAGGTCAGCAGCTAGACAAGGATGTCCACTCTCACCACTGTTATTCAACATAGTTCTGGAAGTCCTAGCCACGGCAATCAGAGAAGAAAAAGAAATAAAAGGAATCCAAATTGGAAAAGAAGAAGTAAAACTGTCACTGTTTGCAGATGACATGATACTATACGTTGAGAATCCTAAAAATGCCACCAGAAAACTACTAGAGCTAATCAATGAATTTGGTAAAGTTACAGGATACAAAATTAATGCATAGAAATCTCTTGCATTCCTACACACTAACAATGAAAGATCAGAAAGAGAAATTAAGGAAACAATCCCATTCACCATTGCAACAAAAAGAATAAAATACCTAGGAATAAACCTACCTAAGGAGGTAAAAGACCTGTACTCAGAAAACTGTAAGATACTGATGAAAGAAATCAAAAATGACACAAACAGATGGTGAGATATACCATGTTCTTGGACTGGAAGAATGAATATTGTGAAAATGACTATACTACCCAAAGCAATGTACAGATTCAATGCAATCCCTATCAAATTACCAATGGCATTTTTTACAGAACTAGAACAAAAAATCTTAAAATTTGTATGGAGACACAAAATACCTCGAATAACCAAAGCAATCTTGAGGGAAAAAAACGGAGCTGGAGGAATCAGACTCTCTGATTTCAGACTATACTACAAAGGTACAGTAATCAAGATGGTATGGTACTGGCACAAAAACTGAACTGTATATCAATGGAACAGCATAAAATGCCCAGAGATAAACCCACACACCTATGATCAACTAATCTATGACAAAGGAGGCAAGGATATACAATGGAGAAAAGACAGTGTCTTCATTAAGTGGTGCTGGGAAAACTGGACAGCTACATGTAAAAGAATGAAATTAGAACACTCCCTAACACCATACACAAAAATAAACTCAAAATGGATTAAAGACCTAAATGTAAGACTGGACACTCTGAAACTCTTAGAGGAAAACATAGGCAGAACACACTTTGACATAAATCACAGCAAGATCTTTTTTGACCCACTTCCTAGAGTAATGGAAATAAAAACAAAAATAAACAAATGGGACCTAATGAAACTTCACAGCTTATGCACAGCAAGCGAAACTATAAACAAGACGAAAAGACAACCCTCAGAATGGGAGAAAATATTTGCAGATGTATCAACGGACAAAGGATTAATCTCCAAAATATTTAAAGAGCTCATGCAGCTCAATATTAAAAACACAAACAACCCAATCCAAAAATGGGCAGAAGACCTAAACAGACATTTCTCCAAAGAAGACATACAGATGGCCAAGAGGCACATGAAAAGGTGCTCAACATCACTAATTATTAGAGAAATGCAAATCAAAACTACAATGAGGTATCACCTCACACCAGTTAGAATGGGCATCATCAGAAAATCTACAAACAGCAAATGCTGGAGAGGGTGTGGAGAAAAGGGAACCCTCTTGCATTGTTGGTGGGAATGTAAATTGATACAGCCACTATGGAGGTTCCTTAAAAAACTAAAAATAGAATTACCATATGACCCAGCAATCCCACTACTGGGCGTGTACCCAGAGAAAACCATAATTCAAAAAGACACATGCACCCCAATGTTCCTTGCAGCACTATTTACAGTAGCCAGGTCATTGAAGCAACCTAAATGCCCATCGACAGACGAATGGATAAAGAAGATGTGGTACATATATACAATGGAATATTACTCAGCCATAAAAAGGAATGAAATGAGGTCATTTGTAGTGAGGTGGATGGACCTAGAGACTGTCATACAGAGTGAAGTAAGTCAGAAAGAGTAAAACAAATATCGTATATTAACGCATATATGTGGAATCTGAAAAAATGGTACAGATGAACCGGTTCGCAAGGCAGAAATAGAGACACAGGTGTAGAGAACCAACGTATGGACACTGAGGGGGGAAAGTGGGGGTGGGGTGGTGGTGTGATGAATTGGGAGATTGGGACTGACATATATACACTAATATGTATAAAATAGATAACTGATAAGAACCTGCTGTATAAATAAATAAATAAATAAAATAAAATACAAAAAAAAAAAAAAAGAATGGGAAAAAATACAGACACAGAATGGGAGAAGGTATTTGTAATACATGTAATGGACAAAGGATTTGTAACCAGAGTATATAACTCCCCCAAGTCAATAAGAAAAAGGCAGAAACCCCAACAGTAAAACAGGAAAAAGCTATCAATAATATGACCTTCAAAAAGAGGATGCCCAATATATATGACTAATATATATGAAAAGTTGTCAGCTGTATTAATCCTCAGGGAAATGCAAATTACAATTATAATATGATCGTATGACATATGTATCAAAATGGCCATGACGAGAAACTGAAAATACCAACTCTGAAACCCTGCTGGTTGGTGTGTAAATTTGATCAAACCTGTTGGAAAACTATTTGGCATTAAAACTGAGCATATGTGTACTCTAACACCAGCAGATCCACTCCTAGGTTTATATCCAACAGAAATATGTACCAGCGTGTGCCAAAATGTACACACCAAAGGGCATACAGAAGAGTGTTCATAGCAGCATTATTCACAGGCACACCAAACTGGGAACAGTCCAGACGCTCATCAAGGGTAACATGGATTCTTCTTGGTCTATTTCTGCAGAGGAATACTATACTGTAGTGAGAATGAATGAACTCCAAAATATGCAACATAGGTTACATCTGATAAATATAATACTAAGTAAAAGAAAACAAGACACGTTAGGGTACATAATTTATGAATCCACTTATATAAAATTCAAAAATCGTGTAAACTAATCAATGGTATTAGCTAAATCAGGATGGTGGTTTCTCTTGAAGGAATAGTGATTAAAAGGGGGGTGGTTACATGGTGTGTTCACTTTGTATATACTTACAATGAGCACTTTTCTGTGTGTATGTAATTTTTCAATCAATTCAATACAATGCTGAGAAAACGAATAACAGGTCATCAATTTATGACTTTGCTGCAGAGTAGACAGGCACCTGGGCCTTTGACAAAGTGCCTGTGTTGCAAAGTGCATCAAAAAAGATTTGAATAGAAAGCCTAGTTATTAATAAGCACTTTTCTCTTATGCAAAGAGACCTACAGAAAATATGGATATCTCCCATAAATCTGCAGAAAAAAAGCTTCCTGGGACCTCAGAAAACACTAAGGAAAACCTAATTGGTTCTATCCAGGACCCCTCAGCAGGGCTTTTGTTTTCTGAGCCCTACCAGAGGCTCACAGAAAGTCTTCTCGTTGTCTCAATCCCAGGGAAAGGCACTCTGATGCCACCGAAACGAACAGCATGAGCAGAAGGGGAAAGACAGGCCTGACTTATGTGAGAAATGCTTTCTGTTATCACCTACTGACCTCAGTGACCTCTGAGGGCTGTCAGAATGATGGCTTGAGAAAGCCCCAGTGCAGCCGCTTACTCATGATACACCAGTGTTAGTTCAGAGAACTCGGAGTGGTGGTACAAAATGTACTTAGATCATCATGGGCCTCCTTCCAGTGAAATGTCAAGCTGCGTGTGCCTAGGCATTTTGTACTTATACACGTACACACGTGCATACACTGTTAATTTATTCAACAGATGATTAATGCGAGGGTCCACATTGTGCAAGTCATTTATAGAGAAAGCAACATGGAACCTAATGCCACTGCTGGAAATGAACTCTAGTTTGAATTCTCTTGGGGTAAATGTCATGCTACCAATATTCTTCTTCTCTAGTGCCAAAAATCTGCAAGTGAAAAATTGTATGCTCAATTAAGTCCAGAAAACCAGACTAGAGCTCCCAGACTGTACTTTTCACAGTTTGTATACTTTTTGCCAAGACAAGTTAAGTTCATTACCTTCTAGGACATTTCTAAGTATTAATACACACAAGCGAAAACAAACACTGCTTAATATTCTCTGAAATTAGCTGCAGGGTATTTACCATAGGAAATCTTCCTCCTGAAAGATATTAGGAAGGAAAAAAAATACTTTTAAAGGAGAATTTTATTTTGAAGAAGCAAATTGCAGAAGAGTTTAAGAAGAATCACTAAGATGCATGAGGAAAATATTTGAAATAATTCCAAATAAAGGAACAGAGTACTTTTTATTACTTTGCTAAAAGAAAGATTATTTTGTTGTTTGATGGACTTGACTCATTAAAATCTACTTATATAGGTGATGAACTTGCTGGGTGAGAAGCTCCCAACTTTTGGAGAGAAATGTGATAATTCTTTGAATGCATCTGTCCATGAGCTGGGGGTCCATGAAGAAGAAATTCAAGCCTTTAGCCACATTTCATCTATGAATATTGAGAAGGAGCCCCACGAGCCCCACATTTAATCCACATTCACTGAAAACACTTGTACCTTTTACACTCTGCTTATTCATGCCGCTGGATTAACTAAGTACATAAGCTGCTGCTTTTAGCTCTGGTTCTCCTGTTTTCTGCCGGTAAAGGTCACACTGACTCATACACGAAACCTTTTGTTTATATCTCAGAGGTAGCTGACCCCATTGCACCTGCTTTTGAATATCTGGCAAGAGACAGGCTTGCAAATGAATATAGCTCTTTCAAGAAGTTGCTTATTTTCAAAATGAAATTAGCATTTCCATAGGTGCCAAACCGCTGGCAGAGGAGAATGGAGACCTTTGTGTGAGTGAAGACAGGTATACAGTCTTCACAGGAATTGTGGCAGCATCTGCATGTTCACCTCACACTATGAATGTGCCTCTAAATGATTGCTGAATGA
The DNA here is from genome assembly GCF_028564815.1 of Eubalaena glacialis. Lineage (NCBI taxonomy): Eukaryota > Metazoa > Chordata > Mammalia > Artiodactyla > Balaenidae > Eubalaena > Eubalaena glacialis. The sequence continues at coordinate 103,495,028 of NC_083727.1, read as the reverse complement.
ATGAAGAAATGAACTAAATAGTTTCCTTTGCCCTGTTTTACCCAGTTGTTAATATTTTATTCTGTTTGCAGAGACCTATCTGATGATTACATCAGGGAGGAAATATGATTTCTGCACTTCTCCTTTTTTCTCAATACTACCTGCCCTTCCCCAGATATCAACCATGTGTGTTATATGGATTGAAATCCTTGCTATCACAGTGACTGATATTCAACCATTAGAACTCTCTTCCTTTTAGATTAACCAGTGCTTACACCTTTCAAAGGACGTGCAAGTGAGCCAAAAGGATAAACCTGGAGGGTATTGAGGATTAATTGGGGTGTGGGTTTAAATCACTACAGGCAATACCAAGAGGTTGGATTGCATTCTGGGATCTAGTGGAGAACCAGTGGAGGTTTGGGAGAAGGGAATACCATGGACAAATGTGTGTTAGAAAGAGTTGTTTGGTGGTTATGTGCAGAATTGATGAGAGAGAGTCTAGAGATAGGATGTTTAGTTCAGAGGCCATCCTAGTAGTACAGGCAAAAGGTAATCTGTGCTATTAGCCGTTAGGACAGTTGCTATCCCTGTGGGGTTAGTGACTGGGAGAGAGCACGAGGGGAGTTCCAGGGTATCGGTGAGATTTTGCTTCTTGATCTTGGTGCTGGATATTTGCAAAAATGCATAGAGCTATCCATTTTGTGCATCTTTCTGTATATATGTTACAGCTCAATAAAAAGTATAAAAGAAAGGTAATGATGCCTGAATCAAGGTAGTGGTAGTGAATAAGAGGGAGTAATTTCTAGAGATAGGCGCAAAGATTTGCACAATGACTGAAAGAGGAGAATAAAGGAAAGGAGAGAATAAAAGATGACTTTGAGATATTTAGTGTCAGAAATGGAAGATAGTTATTCCATTTAAAGAGTTAGGAATCTAATGAGGAAGAACTTCTTTTTTGGAGCGGAAGTGATGAATTAGTTCAGTACTGGGTATTTGAGATCTCAATGAGCTATTTGGGCGGGACTATGCAATAAGCAAATATGAATACTATTTAGAGCTCAGATGAGAGTTAAAAATAGGAGTCTATCAGAAGTTATACAGACAGAAAAAAAAAGCAAGTGGTTGAAACAGTAGAAATATAGGAGATCCCTGAGAAAGTAAAGGAAAAAGACAATTGAGTACTAAAACCTTAGAAAACTCTATTTCAAAATTTTGCCTATACCAGCCTAGTCTATGAAATAGTAGTTTTGGTATAAAATGCATTTTTCCAAATTGTCTTCAATTAAAAAATATTTTTGTAATTATATAAGAAATTTATACAATGAAATAAATATTTTACATGGAATGACAGAAGACTGAAGGTAGCAGAGTTGTCTACATAATATCTGCAAACGATTTACCCCACTGGTTTTATGATTGTATATTTTTGGCTTACAGAAATATGTATGTTTAAACATTTATTTAAGTTTTTTTCAAAGATA